>NC_057763.1:17756429-18101429 GCF_010389155.1 Erigeron canadensis
ATTTTTGTTGAACATGGTACCGACCAGTAAACCCCATCTTAGGACTTATAGAGAGTGGTTAGACACAGTTACGGGGTCTGAAAGCCGACAGACTCCTACCCAAACTGTGCATAGGTCGCCAACTGAGGGTCCTAGGAATACTAAAAGAAAAAGAGGGGTTAGTGGTGATGGGACTTCTGGGCCAAAGAGAGGAAATCTAAAAGAGTATCTTTTGAAGAAGAAAATGTTGTTGAATCACCAATCTCTTCTCCAATCACACCTATCATCCCATCTCCTGAATCAACACCACCACCATCTCAAGCAACACCATCCATTCCATCAACACAATCTACACCACCTATACAAAGTTCACAACAATCACCTTCTACACCACTTCCATCTATTTCTTCTCCAATTCAACCAATTCTTTCTCCACCCCGATCATCAACAATTCTTGCACCAACACCAATTGCTTCTCGTCCAACTAATATTCCAAGTCCAATTCCAGGGAGACGACTTAAAATGAGAGCAAGAAAAATGCAAACAATTAAAGCACCATCTGGTTTGCTAAAGATGTCAAAGAAGAAGCATAAAGAAAAAAATTCTACTTCTTCTTCTAGATCTCAAAGAGTAGAGCCGGGTAAAACTGAAATTGATGAAGTTTTTGGTACCTCGGCAGAATTTGATGATGCCAATATCACACAAACAATTGAAAATGTGATTTCAGATGTTAATATTGAGAATGAGGGCACTGAAGATGATGTTGTGCCGGAGGAACAAGACGAAATTGAGGGAGGAGTTGAAAATACCAGAGAGGTTGAGAGGTTCGGGCAAGGACAAGGGCAAAAAGAAAATGTTAGCCCTCCGATAGATGGAACCTATGAGTCTAGTCGGGATGACAACCCTAGGATAGAAGTCGAGAACTCC
This sequence comes from Erigeron canadensis, assembly GCF_010389155.1. NCBI lineage: Eukaryota > Viridiplantae > Streptophyta > Magnoliopsida > Asterales > Asteraceae > Erigeron > Erigeron canadensis. Next base: position 17,757,336 of record NC_057763.1, read on the forward strand.
CCACTCTCGCAAGCATAAAACTCTCGTCGCCATTCTGACTCCTCACAACAAGAGTTAGTCTCAGAAATGCACGGGGAACAGCCATGATCACCACACTTTCCTCATTTGGAGGATGAGAGTGTTGAAACAAGAGAGGACCAACCCCACCTCTCGTATTCATTTCGTGTACTAAAGTCTAGTTCTCCTGATGCCGAAACAAGCGAAGGGGGACCCACTTTGTGTGACCCTCAAGGACAGCTTGGAAGTCCTACCTTAGCTAACATTACGCCAGCTTTAGCCGCACGCAACAGGTCTCAAACCGAGACTGAGAGACAATATGAACGCCAAGGTGACACTGTTATTTCTTAGAATCAACTTGAGACTGTATTAATGGGCATTCTCAGTGACCCCGGTGTTGTTAGTGGTGTTACCCAACAACAAATCCCGGACAGTGATTTATCACAGTCTAGGACACAACTCGATTCTGGTTGCAAAGCCACTGAATCTAAAACTGTTGGTGAGGGTCTAACCCGAGGAACTACAGGAAATCCTAAATCGGCTTCGGTTGATTTAGGTCACACCACAAGTGTGTAACACCCCAACTAAGGCGGAACAATGAGATGTACAAAAAGTCGAGTATTCAAAACAAGGGATTATAAATAACATTCACCATAACTTTATTTGATAAAAGAATTTTACAAATGCACAAGCATGTGAACCAATTTCCAAGTACAAATGCGTCCATCATACTTGGATACTAAGTTCACGAAACAAATAACAAGCACATGAAATAGTATACTACAATGATCAAGGTGGATCCCATTGCCCATCACAAGGTTTGATCTTAAACTCCAAAGTGGAATGCAAACAATCATGATGCATATAATTCCTCAAAGCTTATGCTAATTCCTGAAAAGCATGAAGAAAAAGTGTCAACTACGAAAACGTAGTTGGTGAGTGCATAAGTTTTTATATAAATCTCGTTGCATAACCATTATAAACTCTTAGAAAAACATGTTATTAGATATTAACATACCCAAACCATATGTCTGGCATAATTCTCATCTCCAAATATCAAGTTTTCCAAATACCATCATGTCATTTTAAAGTATGGGAATCCATGGTAAATTACAAAGTTCTCATTTGTCAAATCATCACGAGAGAAAAAAGTATATATATCGATTAATCATATATCACACCAAAATCATTCGGTTATCAATATTCAATATTACCAATTTCAACAACTTTCAAGATTCCATATAAGGTCCAATACCCATACTGTATGTTCAAAACATAATATCCATCCATGAATAACATAAACTTCCCATTTAGCCAAAGGCATAATTTGATGAGTAAATGCTTGAGCCACTACTATGACCATTTCATGTCCCAACAATATATTATTTCATTTCATAGTACAAGCTGTCAATCAAGTGCTTTACTTACAATTAGGGTCGTTCCATGGAGACGACCATTTAAATTTAAAGTAGATAGAGCACCGCTTTGGTCGGACTGGAAGTGAAGGTCATCACAAAGGCAACCAACATTCCACCTTTACGCTCTGGGTGAGTGGACGACTCCTAGTTGCGCAACCCTCTAACTACAGGCCTCCCCTTTCAGAGTTAATAGTAGTGTACCAAAATATAACAGTTTAACAGAACTCAAGCTCATTATATAACATTTATCACATTGAACATTCATCATAATCCCATATCATAATCATACTTATCAAAAATCATTTCATATATGGAAAGCAATTTTATTTATTTATCATGATTTTCACCTTGAAAGTTAAACACAGAAAATAGTTTGAGAGGAGGCTATGACTCACCTTGATATGCAGAGCATTATATATACTTATCCAAAATGGGTACTTCCCATCTATTGCTTCCTTGATCATATATTCCATCATGGTCCTCACCCACATTTCAAAGCCAAGACTATCCCTATGAGAGGACAAATATACATAAGTTCCTATCTTAAGCCATTACTTAAAAATGCCACTTTCATTAATTTGCCATGAATTATGGAATCCAAGTGTATTGCTAATATTCACATCTTTTTAATCATAGAGATTGATGGTGTAAAAGGTCACTTCCAATATACATGTAGTAATAAGTTGTTAGAATTTCGGTAACTTGTCTTCATTTGTGGTTTCGTTTGGCATCGTAAGTTATCATATGCTAATGACATATTAAGTTATATTAGCCTTATTCATCATTTGATGTAACCGATTTTAGGATGAATTAGCATTTGTGATATCAATTTATAGATTGGTTAACGTAATTACTTATGCTCATTCCGCTTAGTTATATTTCGCGTTACTTTGTTTAGGCTTATCCTTTAACTCACATTTTTCTCGATATGCCGTATGATTACTTGGTTTTATGAAATTCATTTAAGTGTTATGGCCCATTACCAATTGGGCTTACGTGTTATGGGCTTTTAAGTAACTTGGGTTTAATTTAGTTATTGGGCTTAACCTTATTCGAGTTATGTGCTTAATGGGTTATATTGGTTATTTGGCTATTTATGTTATTGGGCCAGGTGGGCCTACTGATTTATGGCTCGATGGGTTCATTATTTGGGCAAGGCTAGCCCATTATGGTCTTTAGTCCACTCCTTTTTTACTTCACATTTTTATGAAATGTTGGCTACTATTTTGGGGTAAAGCCGAATTATTTGGACCTTCATGATTTTTACACAGCGACCTATATGTATCTAGTATTTTCTTGAATTTTTGGTGAATTTTTAGATAAGATTTACTATGCATAAAAACTATGTAAACTAATGTGGTCAAAAAGGCTACTGTTTGGCGACTTGAAATGTTTTATAAAAGTTCTCGAGGTTTTGATTGTTGGAAAAATCCCATGATTTTATTTTAAGTTCAGGTTACATTGAAATTACTTCCCACCAAGTATGACCTCCTGGAGCCTTTTGGTTTAGAAGATAAAAATTGTTAAAGTTTATAAAATATTCATACAAAATTATAGTTTTGACCAGTTTCAGTAGAAAAATCATATCTTTCGTTTGGTTCAGTATTTTTGAGTAATTCTAGTTAGATAATCTTAACTCATTTGTCTACACCTTTTATTTTGATAGTTTGGCTTGAAAATGCCCTCACATACCCAGTTTACCCATTCTAAGACAGAAAATGGTTTCTGTCAGATTTGTTCTTGATCATATCAACCCACCAATGACCTTTCTTGCTTAATTAACACTTTAATTTATCAGTTACAAGATTATCACTCCTTTTTGTATTATTTTATCATCAAATTTACCGATTCTTATTATCAATTTCAAATCATTAATGATGCGTAAATCACGCAATAACTCAAACACAGCGGAGATTAACCAAAATGGAATTAGATATATTTTTGGTGTTTTAGTATTTTCTGGATTTTTATGAAAACAAATAACAAAACAAGACGATAAATAAAATGATAGATAAAAGAATCCACCACCAAGATTCGTAAAGGCCAAGCCACCAGAATCAAGGATAAAGGAAACACTCCAACCCACCACTATGTTTGATAAAGGTCTAGTCACCACAAACACAGATAAAGGAATCGAAGATTTTGGATCTCACCAATATATTTGATAAAGGACGAACCACCACAAATATAGATAAAGGGATCACTCCAAACCACCAAGATCAAAGATCTATAAACGTAAATGAAGTATTTTAAGAAATAGAGGCTGCTCTATTAATAGATAACTTCTTTTACCGTGAGAAATGAGCCTCTATTTATAGATAACTACCTGCCTAGGAATCATCGAAGTTAAAATAATAAGGAAATAAAATAAATAAAAGACTGGCACATGGTGGGGCCATCCACTAACAAAATGGACCAATAGGAAGAGCACACACAAAGCTTCTAGAAATATTCCTTTTGCAAGAGGGCCCACAAACCGTTAGAAATAACATGGGCACTCATTCCTTTGTTGTCATCTTCTTTGGACAGCTGTCATCCTTCCTTTATTGGACCCCACAAGCACAGTCAGAACACTTTATTAAGGTCACTAAAAAATCTAAAATATGGACTTCCACTGGAGACGTATATCTGGAGCATCTATCTGGAGACTGGAACTGATCACTGGAGAGCTTTAGTGGATTGGAGCACTTCAGTGGAGACTTTCTCTGATGGATTTCTGAGGGTGGTATCTGGAGCTTCTTGCCACTGGAGAAGTGTTACAACTGGACTGAGCTTGTTCAGTGAACACTTGTCTGAAATGGGCTATCGCTGGCAGAATTACACATGGTTTGCTCAGATTGCATGAAGGCCTCAGAATTCTGCACCAGCTCATATATGGACTACAGCTCATTATTTAACTTCATTTCAGAATCTTCTTTTTCCTCAGAAATTTTGGTCACTTCAGTTGTTTTGCTCCGCTCACTGACAAGGGCCCGTTCAGCGAGTCTAGACATTTCTACATCATTCTCCCCTTCTGTAAAAGGAATTGTCCTCAAGTCCTCGAGGTACTCATCTTCCAGATAAGGCATCAGATCTCCAACATTAAATGTGCTTGAAACTGCCATATCTCTAGGTAACTCCACCTTATAAGCATTTTTACCATATCTCTCCAGAATTTTGAATGGTCCTTCAGCTCTGGGCATTAACTTGTTCTTTCTTCTGGATGGAAACCTTTCTTTTCTCAAATGTACCCAAACTAAATCACCTGGAGCAAAACTGGACTGCTTTCTATGCTTGTTTGCTCTTGCCTTGTATTCAGCATTAGTCTTTTCAATTTTGGCTTTCACTTCCTGGTGAATTTTCTTGATTTCTTTGGCTTTGGCCTCAGCTTCAATACCTGCTTTTGGTTAAATCGAAAATGGAATTAAATCAATGGGAGTCAGTGGATTCACACCATAACAGATTTCAAATGGGGATTTATTGGTAGAATAGTTAGGAGCTCTGTTGAAGGCAAACTCAGCATGAGCTAACTTCAGATCCCAATCTTTCAACGTCTTCTCACTAGTGTTCTCAACAACATACCAATCGTTCTATTTGTAACTTCAGTTTGCCCATCAGTTTGAGGGTGGTGAGATGTACTGAACATTAACCTGATACCCATCAATCTCCATAATGTCTTCCAGAAATAACTTAGAAATTTCACATCTTTATCTGACACAATTGTCTTTGGAATCCCATGCAAGCGAACAATTTCCTTGAAAAATAAATTTGCTACTGCTGAAGCATCATTTGTAGTATGGCAAGGAGTAAAATGAGCCATCTTCGAAAAACGATCAACAACCACCATTATTGAATCTTTTCTCCTTTGAGTCCTGGGCAGTGCAACAATAAAATCCATGCTAAGATCTTCCCATTGTTGATTTGGAACTGGAAGATGAGTATACAAACCCTTGTGAAAAGTTGTCTTTGCCTGGTGACAAGTTGGACAGCGACTGATAATATTCTGAACATCCTTCAGTAAACTTGGCCAGTAGAAGTGTTCAGTGAGGATCTCTTCAGTCTTGTTTATGCCAAAATGGCTAGCTAAACCTCCTCCATGTGCTTCTCTTATCAATAGATCATGGATAGAACCCCTTAGAATACATAATTTACCATTTTTAAATAAGAAACCATCTTGCACAATAAATGGTCCTTTTTGGTGAGCTTCAGTGAGACGATCAGAAAAGTCTGGATCAGCAGCATACAACTCCTTTATGAAAGAAAATCCAAGAACTCTTGCTTCCCATATGGACAATAATGAATATTGTCTGGAGAGTGCATCAGCAACAACATTAGCCATTCCCGCCTTATGTTTAGAAACAAATGAATAAGATTGCAAAAATTCCACCCATTTTACATGTCTGGCATTAAGCTTGTGTTGACCATTAATGAACTTCAGTGCTTCGTGGTCAGAAAATAAAACAAACTGTTTTGGCTTCAGATAATGTGACCAGTGAGTGATAGCACAAATAATTGCATAAAACTCTTTATCATAAGTGCTATACTTTAGTTTTGAGCCATTAAGTTTTTCACTGAAATATGCAACTGGACACCCTATTTGCACCAGAACTGCACCAATACCCACACCACTAGCGTCACACTCTAGCTCAAATAACTTATCAAAATCTGGCAAAGATAATACTGTAGCTGAACTGAGCTTTTCCTTCAGTGACTCAAATGCTAACTGGGCTGAACTTGGCAAGTCAAACACACCTTTCTTCAGACAGTCAGTGATTGGAGCCACTACTGTAGAGAAATTCTTGATGAACCTTCTATAAAAAGATGCCAGTCCATGAAAACTTCTTACTTTAGTGAGTGTAGTAGGAACTTGCCATGATTTGATGGCTTCCACCTTTGAAGGATCCATGGAGATACCTTCTTTCGACACCACATAACCAAGAAAGATTACACTTTCTACCATGAAATCACATTTCTCCAGTTTACCGTACAATTGGTGTTTTCTCAGTAAATCAAACACACTTCTTAAATGATCAACATATTCAGCTTCAGACTTTGAATATACCAGAATATCATCAAAGTATACAACAACAAACTGACCAATAAGTGGTCTGAGAACTTCATTCAACAGTCTCATGAAAGTACTAGGAGCATTAGATAAACCAAAAGGCATTACTAACCATTCATAAAGGCCTCCTTTGATTTTTAAACCAGTCTTCTGATAGGTCCAGTTTTAGCTATAAATTGGAGCTCTCCAGCTGCATCTGGAGAGAATGAAGAATTGTCTGAAATATTAGAAGTCCAGTTGCATTGTACAGTTTAAGCAACTGATGACTTCGTCCAGTTAAGATCTGAAGACACAAATCTGAAGACCTTCCAGTTGCAGTCGAAGACAACAAGTGGAAGAAAGGAAATGGCAATGGCAGCGAAGCCCAGTTGACATTTCACCAGATCAATCAACTGGAGATCCTTCAGTGTAAATGCCTTTACAAAGCTTTACACTGATTACGAGGAGGACCTTTTACACTACATCCTTTTAACCGGAGAATAATCTTGTCTGTGGATAAAAGTGCAAAGATGTAGAGTGGTTGAATAAAGTAACCTTTTGTCTTACTTTATTTAGCACACACAAAGGATTATTTACTAATACTTTTGTGTGCTGTCAACCATATTTGTACTTCGAAGTTGAGATCCCAATGCTCATACTTCGACTATAAATAAAGGTCCTTGCCCAAGCATTTCAACAACTTTGCAAACACATACATTCTGCAATATTGGTGAACTTGTGCAATATTCTCTCAATCGCAAAAAGGAACACTTCGCAACTTTAAGTGTTTCGATTGTTAAGAGAATTTCCAAGTATAGATCAATTGTATTTCATAGGTTGTTAGGATATTTACATCTTTGTATTATCTTGGTTCCGCAACAACCTTGTATTTTATTTAACAATCAATAAATAAAATACACTTGAAAAATACATATTGTTTCATCGATATAAATACTTGTCACTTATATCTATTGCATTGTATTTACTTATTTACATTGTCACCTTAATAAGTAAACCTCCAGATTACCTGGTATACAACCACTCTAAACTGGTCACATCCAGATTACGTGATTGTGTTGCAAAATACACTCACCATTGACATAGAGGTGTCTTCAGCACGCATCTAGTAAAAGTTGGGACTTACAAGTGGTATTAGAGCAGGCAGGTTGAATTGTTTCAATTCTATAACCTAGGTCTGCTTCGATGGCTGCTGAAGGTGAGAATGGTTCTGGTCCAAATGAATCTAATCCTAATGTTACAACTCCTTTAAATACTAACCCTCCTCCTCTTCCTACTCCTGGAGCAAGCCACGTCCATGTACATTACTCCAGCACTCCAGTTCCCAAATTCGATGGGAATGGTGAGACCTTTGGTACATGGAAAGCTAGAATGCTCTTGCATTTTGGTGGGATAGAGAGGTATATGTTGAAAATCCTTAAGGATGGACCATATATACCCATGTCCAGTGGTGTTAGCCCTCTTCTTGACCCTACTGGGAGAAGAGGTACCAGGGAAAAGTCTGAGGAACATTGGTCAGACGAGGATCGCAGACTGGTTGATCTTGATACGAGATTGAAAAACATGATCCTTGCTGCTTTCCCTGAGGAACTAATTCCAACACTTGTGTTGTTTCCCAGTGCTAAATCTATGTGGGATGAATTAGTTCTCCAGTTTGAAGGAGGAAATGACACCATTGTCACCAGAAAGGTTGCTCTTAACAAGAAGTATGACTCCTTCTTTGCTCTTCCCAATGAAAGTTTAACTGGTACTTACACCAGATTTACTGGCCTAATTAATCAACTTAGAGGCTTGGGAGTGGAGAAGGATAAGGATATTCTTCTTGAGAAATTTTGTGATGTATTGCCATCCAAATGGGCACACATGGTTCTTGTCTTAAGACAAGGTAAGACCTTGCACAGCCATACTCTTGCTTCCCTTTATGGAGCCTTCAGATTCACTGAAGATAATGATGCTGCAAGGATATTGGCTAAGCAAGATGCTTTAAACCATGCTCAGAGTTCCAAGGTTGCCAACCTTACTGGGCAACCTTGTGCTGCTTTAATGTTTGCTAAGAATGTCCAGTTACATTCTATGAAGGAGATGTTAAACAACTTATTGAACTCTGGCCTAACCACAAATCTAAGTAATGGTTGTGAGGAAACTGACGATGATGATCTGGTAGCCATGATTGCTAAAACCTTTAACAGGTTCAAGCATAAATCTTATCGATTTAATGGGTCCAATAATGCTTCCAGTTCAAATTCTCTGGATAAGGCCAATCTTATCTGCTACAAATGTGGTAAGAAAGGTCATTTCATGAAGGAATGCAGATCTAGTCAGATGAACAATCAAACTGGTCCTGTTGTCCCAAATTTTGTTAAAACTGATGATTATAAGGCCAAATACAAGAAACTTAAGGCCCAAATTGCTCTCATATCTCTTGAACAAGAAAAAGAGAAAGAAAAGAACAAGTGCATGATGGCTCAAACTGAAGGGAAATGGGAACTCTCTAATGATTCATCTGATGATGAAGAAGAGATTAGAGATGTGTGTTTCATGGCATTAGAAAATCAACAACTAGTGGTAAAAGATGATGTTGTTTCTGGAAGATGGGTGGACATTATTTTAAAGAAGGTAAGAGATTATGATGTTGAATTGGATACAGAACTAAAACTGGATATTGTTGAATCATTAAATGATGACCTGTTATTTTTTGAAACTATGAGAACTGAATGTGAAAGATACTTGGAAACTGTTTTAATTGAGTTTAACAACATGAAAGGTCAAATTAACGATTTTCAAAGTATCCAGTTGGCTCTCAAAGAGTCAGATTTGAAAAATGAGGCATTGGAAAGAGATAACCAAAAACTAAAATTTGATCTTCAAAAAGAACACATGGTTACCAATTCTTGGGTACAAGCATCTGGTAAAAATTATGACGCCTTTTCAAAAACCATTGATGCTCAAAAAACTGTCTGGAAATCTGGTGATCTTCAGATGGCAGTTGTTTTACCCACAATTTACCAGATGCCAAAATTAGTTAGAGTTGAGACTCCATATGACTCCTCTAACATTGCCAAATCTGAATCCATTGAGACCACCCCTGTTGAGGTCAAAACTGGAGCCAAAAAGGCTAAAGCTGGTGATAATCCTTTACATCAAAAGTCAAAAGATCCCAAGACTCCAAAGACTCAAAATTTTGCTGAACCCAAGTCCAAGGTTCAGCAGCCTGAAGAAAACAACTTTTTGTTAAAACTGGAGAGTCAACTCCAAAATTTGTCTAGGCAAGTACAAAGTTGTACTGCCAGAATAAAAAATCTGGAAGGAGCTTCGTCTTCTTTAGTTGAAAAACAAGTTGTTAAAACTCCTCCTTTGAAGCAAAAGCAAAAACAAAATCAATCTGCTCAAAAAGTAGCAAAATCTGGAATAAAAAAGGAGGATGTTGTTGTTCCCATCAAACCAATTGTTTTTACTCCTGAAACTGGAAATAATCCTCCAGTTCCAACCCAAGTAAATCTGCTGAGACTTCTCAAGAGAAGTCTGGTGGACCCATCAAGAAAAGATGGGTTCACAAAAATAACTAATTATCTACTTGGGTGTGCAGGGCGATCGAAAGAAGAATATCTGGTATCTGGACGCGCTGCTGGCCGGACTATGACCGGATGTAAGCCCCTGCTGGAAGAGTTCACTATCCAAGATGGACCGGCAGTGACATTTGGTAATGATGGAAGTGGGAAAACTGAAGGGTATGGTGTGGTTGACAATGGGCAGGTCCAGTTCACAAAAGTTGCATTTGTTAATGGTTTGAAATATAACCTGATAAGTGTCAGTCAGCTTTGTGATGATGGATATAAGGTTCTGTTCGATATTGCTCAAGGCACCATATTTAACAAAGATTGGAAAGTGGTGATGATTGCACCAAGGAAAGGGAATGTGTACATAATAGACATGGAACCAGCTCAAAAAGAGCATTGTTTCTATGCTAAGGCAGATGAGGACACCAACTGGCTGTGGCATAAAAGGTTATCCCAACTTAATTTCAAAAATATCAATAAGTTGTCAAGAAAATAACTGGTGGATGGGATACCTTTAATTTCCTTTAAAAAGGAGAAGCCATGTCCAGGGTGTGAGATGGGCAAAAAGAAAAGAGCCAGTTTCAAGACCAGGCAAAACTTCAGTATCACTGAACCTCTTCACATGCTTCATATGGATCTTTTTGGTCTAGTGAATGTTCAAACTAAAGCTGGTAAAATATACACTTTAGTTGTTGTTGATGAATACACCAGGTATTGTTGGGTTGTATTTATCAGATCAAAAAGTGATACACCTGGTGAAATTATCTCTCTCATCAAGAAAACTGAGCTCAAGTACACCAAGAAAGTTTGTCAGTTGCGAAGTGATAATGGAACTGAATTCATCAACAAAGAATTGGAATCATTTTGCACTGACACTGGCATTTCTCAGAACTTCTCATCAGCTCGTTCTCCAGAGCAAAATGGTGTTGTTGAAATAAAGAATCGCACATTAATTGAAGCTGCCAGAAGTATGTTATCTGAATCAGGTCTTCCCACCTGTTTTTGGGCTGAAGCTGTGGCAACTGCTTGCCATACCCAAAATCGGTCAGTATATGTCAAGAGACATAGGAAGACTGCCTATGAAGTCCTCAGGAATCGCAAACCAAATATTGGATATTTTCATGTATTTGGTTGTCCAGTTTTTATCTTAAACGATTCTAGTCAGTTGGGAAAGTTCGATGCAAAGGCTGATGAGGGCGTTTTCATGGGGTATTCAGATATAAGAAAAGCCTATAGAGTTTATAATTATAGACTCCAAAAGGTACATGAGACAGTTCATGTCACATTCGATGAATCTAATGAAGCAATCAATAAAAGACCAAGCCTTGATTTATCTCCAGTTGTCCCAGTTGATTTTGGTGTATCTGATCAAGTTCATCAATCAGTCAAAACACCAAGAGATGTTTCCAGTCACCAGGACTTGGAACCAGTTATACTAAAGAAAAGCTCCAGTGACACTTCATTCTATCCCTCCATCAGTTTCAATTTACCACAGAAACTGGTGATTGGATCAGATGTTCGTGCCACAACAACATCAGAACCAGTTCAAGCTTCTCCAGTTCTTCAAGATATACCATTGTTTGAAGATAATCGCGTCAACTCTCCAGTTGACACTGATGATGAAGTTGAAGTAGTTTGGACTGATCCTCCTCCAGTTGCTACATTTGTTGGAAATCCTCAGGTGTCTTGCACTGATGTTGTAGTATATCAACCTAGTCAATACACTAAATGGACTGCTGCTCATCCTATTGAGCAAATTATTGGAAATCCAGATAGTGGGGTTCAGACTAGAAGAGCCACAAGTGAACAATGCTTGAACGTCACCTTCTTATCACTGATTGAACCAAAGAAGATTGACGAGGCTTTGGCAGATCCAAGCTGGGTTGAGGCTATGCAAGAAGAACTTAACCAGTTCGAAAGGAACAATGTTTGGGAACTTGTTCCTTGTCTTCCAGGGTTAAAGAAAGAACCCATTGGAACGAGGTGGGTCTACCGAAACAAGATGGATGAAGATGGCAATGTTGTCAGGAACAAAGCAAGATTGGTTCCAAGGGTTATTGTCCAGCAGAAGGTGTTGATTTCGATGAAACTTTTGCTCCAGTTGCAAGACTTGAAGCCATTAGAATTTTCTTGGCTTATGCTGCTCATTTGCAATTCAAAGTCTTCCAGATGGATGTCAAAAGTGCGCTCCTGAATAGAAAGTTGGAAGAAGAAGTGTATGTTAAGCAGACTCCAGGTTTCTTGAACGAAAAGCATCCTCACTGGGTATATAGACTAAACAAAGCTTTGTATGGTCTTCGTCAAGCCCCAAGAGCCTGGTATGACACTCTAACTAAACATCTTCTCAATAATGGTTTTCAAAGAGGTGCAATAGATAATACCTTGTTTATCTTGAAAGAAAAAGGTAATATCTTGTTGGTACAAATTTATGTTGAAGACATTATATTTGGGTCAATTGATGATGGAATGTGTAAAAGGTTTTCAAAAATCATGTCTCAAGAATATAAGATGAGTTTAATGGGTGAATTAACATTTTTCTTAGGTTTACAAATTAAACAAACCATGGATGGTATTTTTATTAACCAAGAAAAATATGTCAGAGATTTTTTAAGAAAATACAAATATGATTCTATCCCATCGAAAACCACACCTATTTCAGCTCCATTAAATTTGGACTCTGACCCAAATGGTAAACCAGTGGACCAAAAGGAATATCGTGGAATGGTTGGTTCACTAATGTATTTAACTGCCAGTCGACCAGATATAATATTTGCAACATGTCTATGTGCCAAATTTTAGGCTAATCCAAAAGAATCACATTTGCATGCTGTTAAACGCATTTTCAGGTACCTGAAAGGGTGCCCTAGCCTTGGTCTTTGGTATCCCAAAGGCTCAGGGTTAGATCTAATGGGTTATTCAGATTCAGATCATGCAGGTTGTAAGATTGATAGAAAGTCTACAACTGGTGGTTGTCACTTCCTTGGGGGAAAACTGGTGAGTTGGACCAGTAAGAAGCAGACTTCGGTCTCAATGTCAACTGCTGAGGCAGAATACATTTCTGCGGCCAGTTGCTGTGCCCAGATTCTCTGGATCAAAAACCAGTTACTTGATTATGGTATGAAATACACAAGAACCCCAATCTTTTGTGACAACACCAGTGCAATTGCTATATCTCACAACCCAGTGATGCACTCGAAGATAAAGCATATTGACATCAGGTATCACTTCATTCGTGATCATGTTATGAAAGGAGACATTGAAATACATTTCATCCCCACTGATAAACAGTTAGCTGATGTTTTTACAAAACCTCTTGATGAGAAAACTTTTAAACATCTCATCAGTGAACTGGGTATGTTAAATCCTCATTAAATTGGAGAGGCCCTCCAGTTGAGGATGGTCCAGGTGATCCTTGATTGGTTGGAGATTGAACGCCTTGATGTACTCAAAGACTAGTCATTGATCAAATGGATCACATTTTTAGGGGGAAAAGACTCAAAATATTTTTCCAATTAAAATTCGTTTTATTTTGAAAAATGCAACTGGTGAATCTATCAGTTGAAACTGGTATCTGGAAAATCTCTCCAGTATGCTAGTTTGGTCTTGTCTTAAACTGGTGGTCAACCAGAGTTCATAACGTTATGTTTTACTTGGTGAATACTTGTGACACGTGATGATACTCGAGTGTTTGTATCGCACTCACAAACGTCACCTGACATATCTTACGTGTCAAGACTTTTTGCTGAAAATTATTGCACTTTTTATGGGAATTGTTGAAGTTAATGGGTGAGTGGGAATACCTGCCGTCATAGCATTAAATGCTTGATGGGAGTTATTAAATGTTTTTGAATTCTCAAAATTACTGAAAATCAATTTTTACAAACAATTTCAAAATTTGGGGATTAAAATATCTTTCGTATATATTTTGGTAATATTTTATTACCTATATATACCCCCACTAAATACTTTTCTCATGTACTTCGCACAAAATTCCTTTCATTTACTCTTCCAATCATTCACAATTCGAGATCCCTTTCTCTCTTTCTTCTTAAAGTCCAAAACCCTAAATCCAAAAACTCAAATGGCTCCTAAATCATCATCTTCTTCATCTCGCTCTCGTGATGTGAATTTACTCACTGTCGAGTATACTCCATCCGAAAATGTTTCTCATGTTGTTGGTGCCCCCATAAGTTCAAAATTGATAAAATTAAATCCAAACAATCCAATGGCATCTTTTCAAGGGCATCAGGCCGCTGATTCTCTCATTGGGAAAATCCAATCCTTTCTTCGGATTTCTCCCCTCAGCGATGCCTTTTCTCTGAACCCAAACAAGTTGTTTCATGACTACTTGTGCGAGTTCTGGTACACGGCTTCCAATTCTGATGACTGCTCATCCATCTCCTTCACTTTAAAGGATGGGTCAGTCCCGTGTACCATCACCACTAAGACATTGAGGGAGACCCTTAACCTCAATTACTGGAGACAAGATGAGAGTCCAGTGGTGATTTCCCCTAATATCAACTTCCGTCAGGTCTTCCTTGACATGGGGAATAAAGAAGTTTTGGAGGGAGGTGTACTGAAGACCAAAGGATCAATCACTATGAGAGGGCTTTCACCATCTTGGAAGTACTTCATGGTCCATTTGGTGGAAAGTTTAGGTGGGAGTTCTGGTGGTTTGGACCAGATAAACTCTTTCCAGGCAGAGATGGCATACTGCCTGTGGAATGGACTAAGAGTGGATTTCGCAAACATCCTGTTTAGAAGCCTGGTGTTTAAGTTAAAAGGCAACAGGGGTCCTTGTATCCCATTCTCGCGATTTTTATCCCTTTGTTTCATACTAATTCTGGGCAGAGAAGAATACAAAAACACACAATCTTTATACTCTGTGCCAGAATTATTAAGAAATCTGGACAACCTTGTGTCCACATCTGATGAAGTCCAGATTTCCCCAAGAATGCTACTGGCATTATCTAGAACTGATGCACGACCACCAGGTGAGTCAGAAAGACAACTGGGCGGGCCTCAAAATAATGAGGGACCCACTAGTTCGTCTGCAGATGCTGTGACTGTTGCAGAACCTGGAGATCTCCCCTCAGGTATCCAAGCAGTTCCAAAGGCAAGAAGATCTACCAAAAGTAGAAGAAGATCTAGATCAGGACTTGCTATATCTGACCATTCACAGCCTGTGATCGTGGTCCCTGAATCATAAGCCCATGATACTGCAACTGAGGAAAGAGCAGTTGTAGTTGAGGCTCCAGTTACCTCTTTTCAGGGAGAAGATGCTTCTGCAACGAATCCTATAACTGATGAAACCATTGAGGAAACTCAAACTGGTCATCAGGATTCTGAACAACCTGTTCAGCCACCCTCAACATTTATGGATCTTGGCATTAATGAGGGTGAGTTTCAGCTTGAATCTTCGGATTCATCTGAGACTGAATCTGACTAGGAGATGGCTGATGCAACTGTACTTGATCAGCTCCCTTCTCTCCTTGGTCAACCCCAAGAATCACAAGTTTCAGTTTCACCACTTGACTTCTCCTCCTTACAAGAAATCCCAACATTCGCCTCTCAACAACTACTTTCATCCAAGAATGTGCCTAGAAATAGACACATTCTTACACCACCATCGCCGACGTTCACACCTAAGCATTCTCAGCATGAACGTCACATTGAATCTCTTCCCCTTCCTTCTTCAACAACTTCTATTCCTTCAGCTGGTGCAACAACAACTGGAGGACCTTCACTTTATGTATCTCCTCTAGTTGTATCTGTTGCATTCCGAGCAGATCCAGTGGCACCTTCCCCTCCGTCACTGGACAGCCAGTTCGTGTCTTTCCAAACTGATATCTCAAACCTTTTAACAAGGGTGGAGGATATTCAGAACACACTGGACAAGAATACCAAGTCCCTTTCCAAATACCACAAGGATCACATCACTAATGTAAGGGTGGTTGATTTGGGGATGACCAAAACAAGTTCTCTGGCAATGAGGACTTGGTATTTAGGAAGCTCAACGAGTTGGTCATCAGCTGCAATTCACTGGCTACTTCTTTAAAAGAAGCTTTTGACCTAACTCAATCAAAGGTGCACACATCCATCACCAACCTGCTGAATAACACTGTCAGATCATCAGAGGTGGAGTTGAACGAATTGGAAATACAGGTCAAATTACTTGTTGAAAAACCTGGTTTGGATGTTGTTGAGCTTGGCAACCAGTTAGCCACTTCAGTTGGTCAAAAAATTGAAAATACCTTGGCTGAAAGGGAGAATAATTTGCTAGAATGGGTGATATCTGAGATCACCAAGACTGGGCTCTCCCCAGTTGATTTAAGTATACTTCAAGCGATTCAAAAGAGTCAAGACACCACTTGTGGAAATGTCATGACTCAATCTCAAGAGATTACTCATCTATGGAGGACAGTTCGCATGTTATGTGGAGTCTTCAAAGAGTGCAAGAACATGCAATTGTGGCAGCCTCTAGATCGCTTGCCCTCCAGTCATGCCGATTTTGAAGCTATTAGGCAAGGACTAGATGCTGCCAAGGGGGAAAGGTCTGTTCGTGCCCCTCGCACTCTTGTTAAAGCTTCAGGTTCAGGGAAGGAGATGGTTGTTGCTACCAGTACTGAGGCTGGTGAGCAGGTAATTGAATCGTTTGATGATGTGGTTAGGGGGAATGTGGATAAAGGAAAGGCCATTGAAGCTGATGACTCTAAGGAACCTGCCGCCAATGCGCCCATTTTGGAAACTGGCAATATTGATCAATTGCCTCCAGTTACTGAAAGCGAAAGTCAGAAATTAGCAAGGGTTGGGTACCTAGTCAAGGAGAGAAAGAAACAAATGAAGGCCAATCAGTTTGAATCAAGGAAAAATCTTCCAACCCCTCTTGTTGATGTAACTGACGCACAACTCCTTGGCTTGACACTGTTGGAATACAAGAGAATAAAAGAAGATCCAAGGATTGTCAATGCCCTAAAGGAAATGCTTGAAGTTGAACTGGACAAACACTACCAACATGATGAAGCTAGTCTTGATGCCAAGTGTTTGAATGTATCGGTGGAAAAGGCCAAAGAGATAAGGTCAGAAGAGATTCTCAAAAGGATTGAACAAGTTAAGAAGGTGGTCAGCAAAGTATTAACTCCACCCAAGTCCAAAGGAAGAAAACAGAAAGCCTTATCAAGAGATGCAAATCTGAGGACTTGGGTAGAACCATCCGAACCCACAACTGATGATATTCGAGCTGCTACTCACAAACTGAGCACGAGCAAGATCAAGCTGACCAATGAATCAGAGGCTCGCACTTACTTATCTGATGTACAGCGTCGAAGGCACAATAAAGGTAAGATCACTGATGTAAAAGTATCGATCAAGCCTGGTGCCAAACATTTTGTTGTAGAGGTTCAATACTTTGGTGGACCCAAAAGAACAACTGAGAAGCCTGATGTCCATCAGTATGGTCATTCAGAGCATGTGGAAATGTTGAGCTTGCTGGAGGGTAGGCAGCGAAAGAACAAGGTTGAAAAAGGCTGGGAATATGTATTGCAAAATCTGATCAAGTTCAAGGAAAATATTGAAGAAAGATTAGGCCTTGATCTTGAAGACAAACAGCCAATTTCGTCAGTTGCCAAAAGAAGGAAAACTGGCGAAGGGCCATCTGTTTAAGTTTTCCTTCTATCTATCTGCTTGTAATTTTATTTACTTTCTTGTAACTTCATTATAAAATTGTGTATCTACAAGTTGCCAGATTGTAATTCACAAGTTAGATAACTGATAAGATCTACAAACAATTAAAACTAAACCCAAGGCATTTGATGATCTATAAAAATGTCTTGGAAACTTAATAGGTTTTATCAAACTCAAGTATTTCAAACTTACACTTGTATAGAAACAAGTTTGAAAATACTTGACAATATTTCAGGACAATTAGGGGGAATTTGTTTTAGCTATAAACTAGAGCTCTCCAGCTGCATCTGGAGAGAATGAAGAACTGTCCGAAATTTAGAAGTCCAGTTGCATTGTACAGTTTAAGCAACTGATGACTTCGTCCAGTTAAGATCTGAAGACACAAATCTGAAGACCTTCCAATTGAAGTCGAAGACAACAAGTGGAAGAAAGGAAATGGCAATGGCAGCGAAGCCCAATTGACATTTCACCAGATCAATCAACTAGAGATCCTTCAGTGTAAATGCCTTTACAAAGCTTTACACTGAATACGAGGAAGACCTTTTACACTACATCCTTTTAACCGGACAATAATCTTGTCTGTGGATAAAAGTGCAAAGATGTAGAGTGGTTGAATAAAGTAACCTTTTGTCTTACTTTATTTAGCACACACAAAGGATTATTTACTAATATTTTTGTGTGTTGTCAACCATAATTGTACTTCGAAGTTGAGATCCCAATGCTCATACTTCGACTATAAATAGAGGTCCTTGTCCAAGCATTTCAACAACTTTGCAAACACATACATTCTGCAATATTGGTGAACTTGTGCAATATATTCTCAATCGCAAAAAGGAACATTTCACAACTTCAAGTGTTTCGATTGTTAGGAGAATTTCCAAGTATAGATCAATTGTATTTCATAGGTTGTTAGGATATTTACATCTTTGTATTATCTTGGTTCCGCAACAACCTTGTATTTTATTTAACAATCAAAAAATAAAATACACTTGTCACTTATATCTATTGCATTGTATTTACTTATTTACATTGTCGCCTTAATAAGTAAACCTCCAGATTACCTGGTACACAATCACTCTAAACTGGTCACATCCAGATTAAGTGATTGTGTTGCAAAATACACTCACCATTGACATAGAGGTGTCTTCAGCACCCATCTAGTAATAGTTGGGACTTACATCTTCCACTCATCTCCATCTTTCATTTTGATCTGGTGATAACCACTTCTGAGATCAATTTTGGAAAACACACTGGAGCCAAGTAACTCATCAAGCATATCATCCAACCTGGGAATGGGATATCTATACTTAATAGTTATATTATTTATGGCTCTACTATCAACACACATTCTCATCGAACCATCTTTTTTTGGAACCAGGAGAGCTAGAACTGAGCAAGGACTCATACTGGCTCTCACATAACCTTTGGCAACCAACTCATCTACTTGTCTTTGCAATTCTTTTGCTTCAGTTAGTGAACATCTGTATGCAGCTTTGTTTGGAAGAACTGACCCTGGAACCAGGTCAATCTAGTGTTCAATACCTCTTACTGGCGGCAAACCCTCAGGTAGGTCTTATGGGAAAACATCAGTGAATTCCTTCAGTAAAGATTTCAGGAGACTGGGGACTCCAGTAAGCTCCTTTTCTCCAGTACGCTCTAGCACCAGTAACATCATAACTGGAGAGCCTCCAGTTAACTCCTCTTCAACCTCAGTTTGAGACATAAATAAGGACTTGCTGGGTAGATTCTTGTTAATTTTCAATAACTCATTGGGTTTTAGAGAAGTCAAGGTGGCCTTCTTCCCATTTACAAATAATGAATATGAATTTGCACGACCATTATGAAATACATAATTATCAAATAACCAAGGTCTACCTAGTAAAATATGACAAGCATCCATAGGGACAAGGGTCCTTAAACTTGTAGATAGAAAAAAATTCAGAACAAGGGTCTGCCAGAACAAGGAGTGCTTCAGTAAATAACTGTTTGAGATTATAACTGTTTCAAAAGGAATTTGGAAACAGTTATTTACTTCAAAAGGAATTTGGAAACAGAATTGAGTCGGGTACAACTAAATTTGATGAAGCTTTTGGTACCTCAGCAGAATTTGATTATGCCTTTGTAAATGTGATTTCTGATGTTAATCTTGAGAATGAAGGCACTGGAGATGATGTTGTGACGGAGGAACAAGGCGGGAATGAAGGAGGAGTTGAAAATGTTAAAGAGGTTGAGCGGTTCGGGCTAGGACAAGGGCATAAAGAAAACATTGGCCCTCTGATAGTTGAAACTAAGCCGGGATAACAACCCTAGGATAGAAGTCGAGAACTCCCCACTCTCGCATGCACATAACTCTCCTCGCCATGTTGAACGAGCCTTATAGCTTTTCTCATTATAACTTTAATGAGATGTGCAAACAAATAAGGGCAAGGGGTGATGAGAGATTTTTGATGTATCCAAGGTTTGTGATGCTGATAATTAATGCTCGACTACCCAACCTTGTTCCGGAGGGTCCTACTGATTCGGTGACAACGATGCCTAATCGTATCTTTAGAGATAACTATAGACATCATGGAAACATGGATCCACAAGTTCAACCGAGGGACGAAACCCTCTTTGGAGCGCTTGTTAATCCTGCTTATGTTGAAGGTGATTTTGCCGTTGCTCCGCAGCCGATCCCTCAACAACCTCCTGTTGCACTAGTGATACAACAACAACGACAACAACAACAATAGCAGCAACAACAACAACACCAGAAAAACCACCTCCAGCTACAGCAGAGGCTCCTCAAGAGTTGTTGATCTAAGAAAAGGCTTCTAGAGCAGATCCTGTGATCGTTGCTGAACAACTTCTTGCACAAAAGCAAGAAATAAAGATGAATGTTGATGTTCAGGTTTTGGGTGCAGAGCACGTCGAAGATATGGTTATAGATAACCAAGACGACGTTGCTGATGACATTGGAGGAGATGTCAACCAAGGAGTAGGAGGAAACGGGGATGATGATGGGGATGATGGTCAAGATAATGCTGGTGACAGAGTACCCATAGGTCAAGGTGTTGGTTGTAATAGTAGATATCCCCATGGCCGAAGCTGATTCTCGGCTAGTTGTAGAAGAAGAAGATCCTTTTGGATCAGGGCGAAGTATCAAAAAAAATAGACAACGTCAGGACTAAGAGGTGGAAGAGACAAGACAAGTTTTGGATGAACCAACATCGAGTGTTCAAGAGCCTGTGCAGAACTTGGCAGAAGAGTTGACTGAAGGACCTCTCCATTCTGAAGATAGAGGTAAAGGATTTGATACAAAAATTACCAGGTTCACTGAACTGGAAAAGTCGAGTGAACTGGAGGATCCAACTGAACTGAAGAAGTTAAGTAAAATGGAGAAAACTGGCCAGATAATGCCACCAGAACAAGCAATGTTGATTCTGCCAGTTGTCGCCCATTTTAAACAGTTATTTACTGAACCAGCCCAGTTACCAGTTATAACACTACTCCAGTGGCAAGGGTCTCCAGATGTTATCAGTAGTGATCCACCAGTAATGTTCTCTACTGAAGCTTTCCAGTGACCACCCTCCAGTCAAGTCTACTAATGAATGCTCCAGATTTATGTCTCCAGTTCAAGTCCAGATGCCACTCTCAAGTTGCCTCAATAAAGTTTGTTTCTGAATAATAAAGTTTGTCACGTGTCTGGTGGACCCAATAAGAGAAGGTGGATGACAGCTATGATAAAGACAAAAAGAGGGGCGTGTGACAACGTTATTCCTAGCGGTTTGTGGGCCCGGCTGCAAAAGGAATATTTCTAGAAGTTTTATGCGTGCTCTTTTTATTGGTCCATTTTGTTAGTGGTTGTCCCCACCATGTGCCAGCCTTTTATTCATTTTATTTCCTTATTATTTTTATTATAATTTCGATGATTCCTAGGCAGGTAGTTATTTATAAATAGGGGCTCATTTCTCATTGTATAAGGATCATGTTGAGTTGAATGAAATTAATAGAGCAACCTCTATTTCTTAAAAATCTTCATTTACCTTTATAGATCTTTGATCTTGGTGGTTTGGAGTGATCCCTTTATCTATAATTGTGGTGGTTCGTCCTTTATCAATTATAGTGGTGAGATCTAAAATCTTTGATTCCTTTATCTGTGTTTGTGGTGGCTAGACCTTTATCAAATATAGTGGTGGGTTGGAGTGTTTCCTTTATCCTTGGTTCCGGTGGCTCGGCCTTTACGAATCTTGGTGGTGGATTCTTTTATCTATCATTTTATTTATCGTCATGTTTTGTTGTTTATTTCATAAAATCCAGAAAATACCAAAAATATCTAATTCCATTTTGTATAATTACCGTTGTGCTTTAGTTATTGCGTGTTTTACGCATCAATTTTGGTATCAGAGCCAGATTTGAAAAAGGTTTCTTAATCTTTTTATCCATGGGTTTTGTTATTTGTTTGTTGGGTCTGATTAGATCTGTTGGGATTGTGGTTTTTTTTGTCTAAATCTGTTATTGTTGGTGTTATTTTGTTGAATATAAATGGCTTATAGAAGAAATATGACTCAAGAAGAAGCTCATAATGCTAGGAAAGAAAGGCAGATTAAATATCTACAAGAAACACTTGATAGGGTTGTTTATCTGTTAGAAGATGGTGGTTTAAGGTTCAATAGGGAACGTGTTGTAGGTGAAAGGGATGATGAATCTCCAGATCCTAGTGATAGATCTGATAGTATTCATAGATCCTCTAGTGATTCTGATGATGGATCTAATCAGTCTAGAAGAAGGCATAGGAGACATAAGGATGATACTAGAGATATTAAAATAGATCCACCAGATTTTATTGGTTCTTCAAATCCTGAAGATTATTTTGAATGGGTTCAGGTGATGGATAGAATAATGGAGATAAAAGGGTATGATGATAAGAAAAGTTTTAAGGTTGCCATTATTAGGTTGAAAAAGTATGCTTCATCCTGGTATGATAATATGAAAAATGAAAGAAATTATAAAGGGAAAAGTAGAATCAAGACCTGGTCCAAACTGAAGGAAGTTATGCAGGAGAGATTTGTTCCTCAGTCGTACAAGCAAGATCAATATCTTCAGATGAATAATCTGAAGCAAGGCTCAAAAGAAGTTGTGGAGTATATCAGGGAATTCGAGCAACTGAAGACTCGAACTGGTGTAAAAGAAGCTGAAGAGCATACTATCGCCAGATTCATTGGTGGGTTGAATGCTACCATTGGTGGGTTGGTACATTTGCAAATTGGCTCTCCAGATTGAGAAGCAACTGAAGAAGAAAGTCCAGTACAAACCTTTCACTAAGGTTTCCTCCAGTTCCAGTCAACCAGTTCTGAAGCCTAGTGCAACTGGTCAACAGTCCTTCAGAGGCAAAGAGAAAGAAACTGGAGGATCAAAAGAGCCAGTTGGAAGAAAATGCTTTAAGTGTCATGGGTTTGGTCACTTCCAAGCACAATGCCCCATGTACTGTTAAAGGCAAGGTGTGTGATCTGATCATCGATGGTGGGAGTTGTGCTAATGCTGCTTCTACTTACATGGTAGAGAAACTGGAATTGCCAACAGTAAAGCATCCTCGTCCATACAAGTTGCAATGGCTAAGTGAAGGATCTGAGGTAAAAGTCAATCGACAAGTTACTATTCCTTTTTCCATTGGATCTGTTTATCAAGATAAAATTGTCTGTGATGTTGTCCCTATGGATGCTTGTCATATTTTACTGGGTAGACCTTAGTTATTTGATAATTATGTATTTCATAATGGTTGTGCAAATTCTTATTCATTATTTGTAAGTGGGAAGAAGGTCACTTTGACTTCTCTAAAACCCAATGAGTTATTGAAAATTAATGGGAATCAACCCAGCAAGTCTTTATTTATGTCTCAAACTGAAGTTGAAGAAGAGTTAACTGGAGGCTCTCCAGTTATGATGAGACTGGTGCTAGAGCGTACTGGAGAAAAGGAGCTCACTGGAGTCCCCAGTCTCCTGAAATCTTTACTGAAGGAATTCACTGATGTTTTCCCAGAAGACCTACTTGAGGGTTTGCCGCCAGTAAGAGGTATTGAACACCAGATTGACCTACTTGAGGGTTTGCTTACAGATGTACACCAACTGAAGCAAAAGAATTGCAAAGACAAGTAGATGAGTTGGTTGCTAAAGGTTATGTGAGAGCAAGTATGAGTCCTTGCTCAGTTCCAGCTCTCCTGGTTCCAAAAAAAGATGGTTCGATGAGAATGTGTGTTGATAGTAGAGCCATAAATGATATAACTATTAAGTATAGATATCCCATTCCCAGGTTGGATGATATGCTTGATGAGTTACATGGCTCCAGTTTGTTTTCCAAAATTGATCTCAGAAGTGGTTATCACCAGATTAGAATGAAAGATGGAGATTAGTGGAAGACTGCTTTCAAAATCAAAGGAGGCCTTTATGAATTGTTAGTAATGCCTTTTGGTTTATCTAATGCTCCTAGTACTTTCATGAGACTGATGAATGAAGTTCTCAGACCACTTATTGGCCAGTTTGTTGTTGTTTACTTTGATGATATTCTGGTATATTCAAAATCTGACACTGAACATGTTCATCATCTGAGAAGTGTGTTTGATTTACTGAGAAAACACCAATTGTATGGTAAACTGGAGAAATGTGATTTTATGGTAGAAAGTGTAATATTTCTTGGTTATGTGGTGTCGAAAGAAGGTATCTCCATGGATCCTTCAAAGGTGGAAGCCATCAAATCAAGGTCAGTTCCTACTACACTCACTAAAGTAAGAAGTTTTCATGGACTGGCATGTTTTTATAGAAGGTTTATCAAGAATTTCTCTACAGTAGTGGCTCCAATTACTGACTGTCTGAAGAAAGGTGTATTTGACTAGCCAAGTTCAACCTAGTTAGCATTTGAATCACTGAAGGAAAAGCTCAGCTCAGCTCCAGTATTATCTTTGCCAGATTTTGATTTGTTATTTGAGTTAGAGTGTGACGCCAGTGGTGTGGGTATTGGTGCAGTACTGGTGCAAGCAGGGCGTCCAGTTGCATATTTTAGTGAAAAACTTAATGGCTCAAAACTGAAGTATAGCACTTATGATAAAAGAGTTTTATGCAATTATTCGTGCTATCACTCACTGGTCACATTATCTGAAGCCAAAACAGTTTGTTTTATTTTCTGACCACGAGGCACTAAAGTTAAGAGCAAACAAGCATAGAAAGAAGTCCAGTTTTGCTCCAGGTGATCTTGTCTGGGTACATCTGAGAAAAGAAAGGTTTCCAGCAAGAAGAAAGAACAAGTTGATGCCCAGAGCTGAAGGACCGTTCAAAATTTTGGAGAAATATGGTGAAAATGCTTACAAGGTTGAGTTACCTGGAGATACCTCAGTTTCAAGTACCTTTAATGTGGGTGATCTGATACCTTATCTGGAGGATGAGTACCTTGAAGACTTGAGGACAAGTCTTTCTTTAGAGGGGGAGATTGATATAGAAATTACCAGGTTCACTGAACTGGAGGATCCAACTGAACTGAAGAAGTTAAGTGAAAACTGGCCAGATAATGCCACCAGAACAAGTAATGTTGATTCTGCCAGTTGTCGCCCATTTTAAACAATTATTTACTGAACCAGCCCAGTTACCAGTTATAACACTACTCCAGTGGCAAGGGTCTCCAGATGTTACCAGTAGTGATCCACCAGTAATGTTCTCTACTAAAGCATTCCAATGACCACCCTCCAGTCAAGTCTACTGATGAATGCTCCAGATTTAAGTCTCCAGTGGAAGTCCAGATGTCACTCTCCTCAGTTGCCTCAATAAAGTTTGTTTCTGAATAATAAAGTTTGTCACGTGTTTGGTGGACCCAATAAGAGAAGGTGGATGATAGTTGTGATAAAGACAAAAAGAGGGGCGTGTGACAACATTATTCCTAACGGTTTGTGGGCCCGGCTGCAAAAGGAATATTTTTAGAAGCTTTATGCGTGCTCTTTCTATTGCTCCATTTTGTTAGTGGTTGTCCCCACCATATGCCAGCCTTTTATTTATTTTATTTCCTTATTATTTTTATTATAATTTCGATGATTCCTAGGCAGGTAGTTATTTATAAATAGGGGCTCATTTCTC
Source organism: Erigeron canadensis (assembly GCF_010389155.1). Taxonomy (NCBI): domain Eukaryota; kingdom Viridiplantae; phylum Streptophyta; class Magnoliopsida; order Asterales; family Asteraceae; genus Erigeron; species Erigeron canadensis. The sequence continues at coordinate 17,783,128 of NC_057763.1, forward strand.
ATTGTATAAGGTTCATGTTGAGTTGAATGAAATTAATAGAGCAACCTCTATTTCTTAAAAATCTTCATTTACCTTTATAGATCTTTAATCTTGGTGGTTTGGAGTGATCCCTTTATCTATAATTGTGGTGGTTCGTCCTTTATCAATTATAGTGGTGAGATCCAAAATCTTCGATTCCTTTATTTGTGTTTGTGGTGGCTAGACCTTTATCAAACATAGTGGTGGGTTGGAGTGTTTCCTTTATCCTTGGTTCCGGTGGCTCGGCCTTTACGAATCTTGGTGGTGGATTCTTTTATCTATCATTTTATTTATCGTCATGTTTTGTTGTTTATTTCATAAAATCCAGAAAATACCAAAAATATCTAATTCCATTTTGTATAATTGCCGTTGTGCTTGAGTTATTGTGTGTTTTACGCATCAGGATTGATTGGTGCATCTTCCTCTAGTTCAGCAGCACCATCAACTCCTTTAGTTCATGTCACTCCTGCTGTCATTAAACCAACTGTAGTATCACTGGTTAGTGCAGAAGATGACCAGTCACCTCCCAAAATAGTTAGACTGTTGGGAATCAAGATTGGAGATAGACCAGTCTTGATGAGTGCAAGACGTCACAGCTGCTCTACAATCACACCAATCATGTCTTCATCTACGACACCACTGTCTATAATAAGACCATCAGTGACTTCTTCACAACAAGGAGTTTCTCAAACTAACAAGGAACGTGTTTCTGATTTAGCTGCTGACATTCAGGGAATGAGAGCTCTAGTTGCACGCTTGTTAGACAAGCTAAACGGAAAAGAAGAGTCACACCAAAAAGATGCTGACCTCATAAGGCAAAATCACCTAGAGCTTGAGAATAGTCAGCTTGATCTACAAGAAGCGTAGGAAGCAACAATCAACTCTATTAATGGGATTGTTGATTCTGTTGGAGTGCACCTCAAACTGCTGAAAGGTCAAGCTACACATCTCGAGAACTTAGGCAAGGTCAGCTGAGCTGCATAAAAAGATCAAAAATCTTGAATCTCAGGGGGGGAAGTCTGGATGCAAGGATGACGCTCTCAAACATCATCAAAGAGATGATGAGGATGAGGATCCAATCGGTTCCAGATAGCAAGAGGAGATTCAGAGATTTACGGGCTCTAACGTTAATGCAGCTCAGGGGGAGCAAAGTCAACAGGGTCAATTTGGCCAAGCTAATGCTCCTTCATCCAATCAACCGCCCGTAGAAGAAGTGGCTGGTTTCCCAGAATAACCGACTGGAGGAGTAGGAGTCAGTATTCAGGTCAGACCAACTACTGAGGAAGAAGTTGGGAGTGAGCTCCTGGACGATATTGCTGCATACTTCAACTTTAATGAGTACGAGAGCATGTTCGAGAATCCATTAGACTCTTTGGCTGAAGGCAAGTGTGCATACATTAATGCGTTACTTGATCTACTTGATCCAAAGGAGAAGGGATCAGACGATCTGTCTTTACAAACAACCACTGCAAAAGGCAAGTTTGAGTAAACAATCACCCAGGGTTAGACTCAAATCAGGAGTCAGGAACGACTGAGATGATTGAAAAGAAGAGCAGGAATCCAGTGGGTGTAACACCTAAAGTTCCTGAAAAGGGTTTTTTTGGCCACCACTTAGGATGACAAACGAAGACTTGAAGGCCATATCTACATGTTAATGTCAAGTGGGAGACTGTTAGTGCATGATTCTCAGTGACACGAGCATTCTAGATATGTGAAGTATATTTGTTTATATATTCAAGTCTTGTAATTTTCTTGTAAATACTGTTTGTCAATAATATTACCTTGGCATATATTGTTGATCCAATTGGGATCCTTTTATGTTTATATGTTTGTTTATTATTTGTATTTTGCAAGTTTTAGACATAACATGTAAGGAGTCATTAAGTTAATATTGTTTCTGCATTTAACAGCAGTTGAGTCATTAACTTAATGTACTTCCAAAGGGAAGTAAAGATAAATTATGTTTCTACGTATTAACAGCAGGATAAACATTATCTTAAATACACACTTCAAATAGGTAATATAGACGACGTTGTTTCTGCGTATTCACAACAGTAGAAATGTTGTCGAAAGCTAATGTTGGTTCTACATATATTTACAGCAGTTAAAACATTAGTGAGTTAATGTCGGTTCTGCGTGTTGACAGCAGTAAAGACATTAACTCTGAGTGTAATGTCGGTTTCGCGTCTTGACAGCAAAGCCATTAACTAAATATATCCTAAGTGTTATTTGAGGGTTCTAGGAACGAGCTAAAGTTTGTTTGTTCAAATAAGAACACTCAAATGGTCATTTGAGAGGTTCTAAGAAACAAGCAAAAGTATATGCTTGTTTATAAGAACTCTCAAATGGTTTGAGAGTTTCTGTGGAAACAACCAAAAGTATGCTTGACCACAAGAACTCTCAAACAGTTTGCGTGTTCTGGGAATCGCGCAAACTAGCCAAAACCCTAATGGGCTTGGGCCTAAAGAAACACGCAAAACCCAATAGGGTTTGCGTGTTCCTGGCCGTGCCTATATATATAGGTGTGTGTTCATGCGTGTTTCAACAATAGTGTAGAGAGAGAAACAAGCAAATCCTAGAGAGAGAAAACTATGAACACACATAGTCTTATCTTGTGGGTGATACTCATCTCGTGCAGGAACCGCAAACACACACCCGACCCCCGAATGGCTCGTAGACTGCAGATTACCATGTGTTTGGTAAGGTGCGTCCGGACAGCCGTTCCCCCGAGTGTTTATATTCACGCAAAAAGATATATATATATATATATAAAGGTTATATATATCATCTAAAGGTTGATATAAAAACCGTGGGTTATCTCGAGGAATTTCCGCACCTCGACATATCCTTAAGTCAATCTCGGTTCGATAGTAGTACAAGACCCGAGGGACTTACAACTAGTACCAGAGCCACATGTTTTTATAACCTTAGTTAGAGATTAACAACGGTTTTGGGTATCCCTTTTTTGCGTGATTTTAGGTGAAGATTACTCTTTGGGCACGTTTTTGAAATAAAGGTTCAAACTTGTTGCCAAAAATAGATTAATCTAAATCCTAGTAACACTTTCTCATAGTTTTGTTAACCATTGAGCAATATTGGGTTCGGGATCTAAGAAACTGTGTAAATGTGGTGTTTTGTGTGTTCTTGAAAAAGTGTACTCTGCGTGTTCTTGCATAGTACTTTTTTGCGCATTTCGATATTACCAAGGCCTTTGAGTGTTTTTGTGTTTTGCTTGTTCTTGAAATTTTGAGAGTTCTTGAGACTTTGTGTGTTTCTTGAATTTTGCGTGTTCCTAGTGTTTTGCGTGTTCTCAACATTCTTGCGCGTTCCCTTTGCGTGTTTCTATGCTTTGCGTATTCTTGACCTGAACATTATACACAATGGACGCAAACTATCTTAATCAATTAATACTAATGGATCATGAGACCGGTAAGGGTAATTCACCACCTAAACTGATAATCATTGACCAATACTTTTCTTGGAAAGGTCGATTCAAATCCTTTATGCAATTCACCGATATTAGAATGTGGACTTGTATGATAGAAGGATATAAAGCCCCAATATATGAGGACAGTAGTGTTACCAAAGTATAGCTTATCATGATATGACTGAATCTAATAAAAAATTATATGAGGCAGAGAAAAAGACACTATCATGTTTGAAAATGTCATTGCCACAAGAAATATTACACTTATTTAACGGATTCAATACATCAAAAGAATATTGGCTAGCATTAAAAACTCATTGTGAAGGGGATGAAACACTTAAAAAGAATAGAAGAGACCTTCTAAAGCATCGATATAATATATTTAATGGGTTAAGAAGTGAAAACTTAGATCAACTAGTTACACGATATTATCATTTGCTAGCAGAGTTGCAAGCATTTGAGGTTACGTATTCTGAGGAAGAGAAGGTCAAGAAATTTTTGAGCTCTTTGCCAGAAAAGTGGAACCATTACATTACCACTTTGCAAGAGAAAGTAGGTTTCGACAGCATGTCTTTAACTCAAATAGTTGCTAAGTTTATGGGACAAGAAATAAAACTAAAACGGACGGAAGCAGGATATAATAATGCTCAGATTCCTGAGCTTTATTGCGGTATGCCTACGATCAATGTAAGTCTAAGTTCTCCAGAAGGAAGCATAAAGGCATTCCTGAGTGAAGATGTTGACTTACAAAAGATCTCATTTGACTCTAAAGGGAACATGTGTCTTGTTTCAAGTCAGAGCAACAATTCAGGCAATCATGGATATCCTATCTCCAGTGCTAGTTCCACCGTGCCTATAAGTGTCAAATGTGCGCAAAGTCACTTATCCGCTCTTGCGTCATTCGTGACATCATACGAACAGTTTATCCAAGGAAAGGTTCAAGATCCTAGTCTTATAGATGAAGACTATGAGCAAACTGATTTTTTGGACTTAGAAGAGATGGATGTGCAATGGCAAATAGCTATGCTGACTCTTCGGGCTAAACGGTTCTTATCAAGAACAGGGCAGAAGGTCGTGGGTTCCAAGCTTGGCTTTGATAAGTCAAAAGTTAAGTGTTATAATTGCGAAGGCTTTGGACACTTCGCTAGGGAATGCCAGAGACCTAGAAATATTGATAAGGCTGATGTGACTTATCAAAATTTCGGTAATGGAGGAGTAGCACAAACTGCTTCCAACACATGGCATCAAAGAAACTATCAGACTGCTTATGACGAAAACTCAAAAGGGTTGGTGAATCATCATCAAAGGGAAAACAATGGCTGAACACATGTGGCTAAAGCGCTCTTGATAGAGACAAATGATGTGAGGTATGTTGTTGATAGTCTTGATGGTGAGGATGTATAGTGCGTCGATAAAGTTGAAGTCAAGACATCAGAGGTGTCAGCAGATATAGACTTAGATGGTCTGGTTAACTTCATGGCAAGAATGAATATTCCTGATGAACAACATGACCTATTGAAAAAGGCCATTAGCATATGGTATGTTGATAGTGGTTGTTCAAGACATATGACAAGAGATAAATCATTACTGTCAAACTTTTTTGAAATCCTGGGAGCATATGTAAGCTTTGCTGGTCCCAAGGGTGGTTCAATTACCGGTGTTGGTGATGTCACAAATGGGAAAATCAAGCTTGAAAAGGTGAATTATGTTGAACAGTTAAGTCACAACTTGATGAGTGTGGGAGAGATTTGTGATAAGGGAATCCTGTTCACTTCACCAAGGAGGAAGCACTTATCCTAAAACCTAGACATGTGATTCCTGATGAGTGGATTTTGTTGAGGGCTCCTAGGAAAAGAGATATATATGCAATGGCATTAGGTATCTGAATCTAGAGATTGAGACCACATGTCTTTTGTCTCAGGCCTCAGAATCAGACTCATTACTTTGGCATAGAAAAATGGCTCATCTTCATTATCGAAAGATGAATTTCATCACCAAAAATGGTTTGGTGGAAGGTGTTCCATTGAAGAGATGTGGTACTGAGGATACATGTGTTCCATGCAAAAACGACAAACAACACAAGATCAATTACAAACCCAAGTCTCTGAATTCTACTGCTGCTCCTTTTGAACTTCTTTTTATGGACTTATTTGGGCCAATGAATGTGAGAAGTATCGAAGGAATGTATTACTGTTTAGTGGTCATGGATGATTTCTCAAGATTCTCATGGGTGTTTTTTCTTACATCTATAGTGTTTCTGACGAATTATATCAAGCTCTTGCCGTGGTTACCAAGCACTTCAAGAAAAAGTTCTATAAAGCGAGGCCAACAAACAACAATCTCGGCACTTCTTCCACAAGTGCATTTCCAAGAAGGAACACTATCATTCAAAGAGTTATGATCAAGGTGAATCAAGTGGATCCAAGCATGTTGAAAAGAAAGTTGAAGGTTATGACAAACAAGTTGTTGAGAAGGGTAAAGTTTCTGACAAAAAGTGCTACAATTGTGGGATTCCTGGTCATTTTGCAATTGATTGCAAGTAACCTCGTAAGCGGAATTATGAGTACTACAAGCAGAAGATGTTGTTGGCAAAGCAAGTGGAAGCCGGTCATGCATTGCTTGCTGAAGATGACAAATGGCTGTTGCTCTCGGATGATGAAGATGAAGATCTCTCTGCAAATGTGTGCTTCATGGCAAGGTTGGCCAAGGACAAACCTTTTGAGGCTGAAAGCACTGATGATGAGTACCCTGATGATGAGGTAAATCTACACTCTACTTTTTCAATAGTCAAAGATAAAGAGTCATTTGATTTAGCTTTATCAAATTTGACTACTCATATTACGTCTTTAACCAACAAAAATAAGAAGTTGAAAAATAGTATTTCATTTTCTAAAAGTGAATTTTCAAAACTCTTTGAAGAACATTCAAAATTACTTTTTGATTGTGATACTCTTAAACAAGATTTTCAAACATACAAAGATCAAATATTGGTTAGAGAATGTGAGTTGAATGCCTCTCCTGATTCTAAGTTATTGCATAAATGTCACAATCTTGAAAAGAACATTCATGATCTTGAAAAAGCCAATCAAGATCTTGAAATTCAAAAGACCAATGAGTTGCTTCGGGCAAATGCTAGACAAATGAATGTTGATATTCTTAATAAAAAGCTTCAAGAATCCAAACCAAACAATGTTGAACTAGAAAGAAAGATTTCTGATTTAAATCATATTTGTTTTTTGAAAGGTGTTGAGATTGAAAATCTTAAAAACCAAATTGAGGAATTTAAAAAGAATATATTTTTCTATTAAGAGAAGTTATATAAAGTTGAACAAAACCCTCTTTTGGATTTTACCGCCTATTTCAACAAGTCGAAAATTGACAAATCGGAACTTCTTCATGGGTTGGGATTTGAGAATATCACTCCATTACAAAAGGCAAAAGACCAAATTGAACCTTTGTATGATGAAAAGTTTCTTCGCCTTGGTATGGTACAACAATTTATTTGTCCACTGGATGACGAATTTGAGACTGATGATGTTGAGAAAATACCTCGAACTAAATTTTTGGTTAACTATGATGCTATAAATGCTTCCTGTAATTTTAAAGAATCTTCAATTTTCAAATTAGAAGAAATAGCATCGAACTTGCGCATAGTTTAGTTTTGATATGGTACTGCTATAGGTTTTTCACTTGTGATTCTCTTGAAAAGTTAGTTGTTCACCCTAAGCTTAGTGCTAGTATAAGTGTTGATACTTCTACTCTAATTTCTTGTGAAACCAAAGATGTGTTAGTTCAAGTTGATCAAATTCCTGAGACTACCCATAGTGTGAAGTTGGAAACCAAGATTCCTGATTTTTCAAAAATCTCTCCGGTTAAATCATTCACAAAAGATGATTTTGATAAATTCATGGAGGGAGAATATGTTTTTGATTCTGAAACTGAGAAAAAAATTGAATCTACCAAAATCAAAGTTGAATCAAAAGAGGAATCTCCAAAATCATTTTCCAAAACTCCAACTTCATATTATTCAAAGAAAAGAGTTATATCTTGTCAAGACTGTCACAAAACCAAGAATCAATAAGTTAAAAACAAAGTGTCCTACCTCGGAAAAGCATGTCAAAACCAAACAAGTTGAGACCATTCCCAAAATCAAATACAAAAAAGTGAAGCTTCTGGAAATCAATTCAAATGTTTCTTCATCTAACTCTCAATCTAGTTCATTACCTAAAGTGTCTAAATCTAGCTCAGTTTTGCTAACTAGGGATGCTTCAAATGGTGCAACTAGGTATAGGGATAGATATGGCTGGTTTTCTCATGATTAACCTAAGAAACAAGAAGTTTCCGCACCTCCAAAAGAGTCTAAAAAGATAAAAGTGCTTCAAAACTCTCGTTCTAATCTTCTTAGTGTCAATCCAACAGGTGGAAAGAACTTGATTAGTAAGTCTAAATGGGTAGCTAAGTCTTTAGTACCTAAGATCACTAAAGTTGAGAGAAGGAAGAAAAGGCAAAGGAGAAAAGCGGGTAGTAAGAAGAAGCTTGTTTCTGATGTGTCAAACAATTTATCTTTTAAATCCTCTTTGAAAACAAATGTTAATGGTGCCAAGGCTATGCCTTGTGATGTTGTAAACAATGTCAATTCTCGTGTGTATGGTTTGAATGTTGGTAGACATGTTACTTTTGATTCGTGTGTTAATGTTCGTTTGTTTAATCCAAATGTGTTTGTTGATAATGTGCTTGTTAATGCCTATGTTGATTCTAAATCATGTTTGTATGCGTATCCTAAGTCATATACCCTGCCTGTTTTAACTAACCACAAAGGACCCGTCTTCAAGTAGGTACCTAAAGTCGGTTAATTCTATTTGATTGCAGGAAATAACCATCTGTGTTTGGATACTGGATTTCGGGTGTTCAAAACACATGACTGGCAATAAAGCATTGCTCAAGAACTTTATCGAACGATTCATGGGAACTGTTCGATTTGGTAACAACAATTTCGCTCCTATCTTAGGCTATGGTGATATTAAACGCAATGGAATTGTCATGAAGAAAGTTCACTATGTTGAAGGATTAAGTCATAACTTATTCAGTGCTGGACAATTCTGTGACAACAATCTTCAAGTTCTTTTTCGACAATATCTTTGCAAAGTTCAAACTCTAGATGGAGTTGACATTTTGTGTGGCGACCGCGATGATAACCTTTTTACCGTTAATCTTGATGATAACCAACCAACCGATAATATTTGTCTCATTTCGAAAGCTACATCAAAGAATTCTTGGTTATGGCATAGAAGGCTTTCTCACCTAAATTTTCCTACCATCAATACTTTGGTCGACAAGCATCTTGTTGAAGGCTTGCCGGACTATAAGTATGAGAGTGAGCATGTTTGTCCTTCTTGTGCTGTTGGGAAGATTAAACAAGCTTCTCATAAACCTAAGAAATCTCCAAATTCATTAGCACCTCTTCATTTGCTTCACATGGATCTTTGTGGGCCGATGAAAGTACAAAGCCGAAATGGGAAGAGATACATCTTGGTTATTGTTGATGATTATTCAAGATATACTTGGGTCAAGTTTCTTGCCTCCAAAGATGAAACAACTCAAACTTTGATCGATTTCATCACTTCTACTCAAGTAAATCTTCAACTTCCAGTCCGTTACATCCGTTCGGATAACGAAACTGAGTTCAAAAATGTCGTGTTTGATAAATTTTGTAAATCCAAAGGCATTACTCACCAATTCTCTGCAGTTCGTACCCCACAACAAAATGGTGTTGTTGAAAGGAGAAATCGAACGCTTGTGGAAGCTGCAAGAACCATGCTTGCTTATTCTAAGTTGCCTTCCAACATGTGGGCTGAAGCTGTTGACACTGCTTGTCACACTCAGAATCGGTCCATTGTTAATCAGCGTTTTGAGAAGACTCCTTATGAGGTTGTTAACAAACGGAAACCCAACATCAACTATTTTCATATCTTTGGGTGTGTTTGTTATACTCTGAATGATCGGGAGAATCTTGGAAAGTTCGAGAAGAAAGGTGATGAAGGTTACTTTGTTGGTTATTCCAACACATCGATTGCCTACCGAATCTACAATCGTCGAACAAATACAATTCAAGAAACAATGAATGTTTGGTTTGATGAGATGTTAGGCATGATCTTTGAGCAAGAAAGTTTGGTACCAACAAGTAACGATCCAAGTGATTCAAGTACTTCATCAAGGACTTCTACTTTGGCATCTAAATTCAAGAAGTTTCCAGCTCCAACAAGTGATGAGTTAGATATTCTTTTTGAAGAATTCTACAATTCTAAACCGATTCATGATGAAGAACCTCAAGTCATTGTTGAACCAGTTTCTAACCATGATCCAGTTCCTGACAACCATCATGAATCATCATCAAGTTCTTCTGAGCAAAATGCTACTTCTTCAAGTAGTAGTTCTTCATCCTCTTCTAATGATTCTTCTTCTCAATCCCTTCCTGATAATTCTTCTCCAGTGAATGTTCAAGAACAACCTACCCAATATACCCAGACTACCAATCCGATGAACACTCCAAATGTATATGTGCCTCTTGATTCCATCTCTCAGCAAGCTATGATTCCATCCTACGAGGAAGCTGTTCTACCAAGCTATGATTCCATCTCTCAGCAAAACTCTGGTTTTAATGATGATGATGTTGATGTCAAGCAGCAAGATCCTCTTCCTCATGATCACAAATGGTCACGTATGCAAAATGATGATCCTACAGATCAAATTATTGGAGATCCACAAGACGGAGTAACTACTCGTACTTCAGTGAATGAGTGTCTTGTTGCACTTTCTCTTAGCAACATTGAACCCAAAACTGTTTCTGAAGCTCTTCAAGATCCAGAATGGATTAAAGCTATGCAAGACGAACTCGCTCAGTTTGAAAGACTGAAAGTATGGAGATTAGTTCCAAATCCAAGAAAAGATGAACCTATTGGCACAAAGTGGATTTTCAAGAACAAGAAGGATGAGAATGGAGTGGTAGTAAGGAACAAAGCTCGATTAGTTGCAAAGGGTTATTGCCAGCAACCTAGTGTTGATTTCGACGAAACTTTTGCTCCAGTTGCAAGAATGGAAGCCATTCGGATCTTCTTAGCCTATGCTGCATTGAAGACAGCTTTCTTGAATGGTGACCTCAAAGAAGAAGTTTACGTTGAACAACCTGAAGGTTTTGTTGATCCTAAAAGACCAAACCATGTCTACAGGTTAGACAAGGCTCTCTACGGTCTTAAGCAAGCACCCCGCGCATGGTATGATTCCTTATCTACTTTCTTGATTAAAGGAGGCTTTACCAAAGGTACAATAGACCCTACCCTGTTCATTCGTAAACAAGGTAAACATGTTCTTCTTGTCCAAATATATGTTGATGACATTATCTTTGGGTCAACCAGTCAAACATTTTGCCGAAACTTTTCATCTCTAATGGTTAATCATTTTGAAATGAGCATGATTGGGGAAATGAACTACTTTTTGGGTCTTCAAATCAAACAACTACCAAATGGTATTTTTTTCATGACATGTTGAAAAAGTTTGATATGACCACCTGTTCTTCAATTTCAACTCCAATGGTTGCTCGTATAAATATTAATGCTGATAAAAATGGGAAATCATTTGACCAAAAAAGATACAGAAGTTTGATTGGTTCATTGTTGTATCTTACAGCATCTCGCCCAGATATAATGTTTGCAACATGTATGTGTGCTAGGTATCAAGCTGCTCCTACTGATTTACATTATCAAGCTGTGAAACGAATCTTTCGTTATTTGAAGGGTACACCCAATTTAGGTCTCTGGTATCCAAGGGATACTGGATTCAATTTAACTGCCTATTCAGATGCAGATCATGTAGGTTGTAAGCTTGATACTTCTGGTACTTTACAATTTTTGGGTGATAAACTTGTGAGTTGGTCTTCTAAGAAACAAAACTGTGTGTCACTATCAACAGCTGAAGTTGAATATGTGGCTGCGGCTAGTTGTTGTGCTCAAGTGTTATGAATGAAGACTCAGCTTACTGATTATGGTCTGAAATATGATCATATTCCCATCTATTGTGACTCTCAAAGTGCCATTGCTATTGCAGTCAACTCAGTAAACCACTCTCGATCAAAGCATATTGATGTGAGATATCATTTTCTCTAAGATCATATTGAAAAAGGTGATATCGAGCTCTACTTTGTGGAAACTGAATATCAGCTTGCAGATTTGTTTACCAAACCATTGGATGAGAAAAGGTTTAACTTTCTTATCTCTAAGCTTAGCATGTTAAATCTTGAACCTTAACTTATTTTGTTCTTGATACATTCTTGAAAAACAAAATACAAAATTTGAAAAGACAAAAATCAAATACAAAAATATAAAATTTTGAAAAATAAAAAAAAGATTTTCTTTATTTTTTAAAAGTGATTTACATATACTCTGTATGTAACCCGTGCTTAAATGATCGATTTATTAATTCATGGCTTATACATACTCTGTGTATAACTCGTTCTTAAAAGTTTTATTTATTTTCAAAAGAATTATTTTTCTAGTCAAAAGATTTTGTAACTCTCAATTGTTGATATGAGAAGCGACGGATTGAACGCCTTTGTGTACTCCCTAGTTGTCTCATCTTGAACAATTGATTGAGTTAAATGTGCTTAAATGTTTTATTTGCATCCAACTTGTTGATGTAAGATGCGAAGGATTGAACGCCTTTGTGTACTCCCTAGTAGTCTTACTACGAACATTGTTGTTAACGCAAAACTTTGTGTTTCTTAAAATATTGTTCACTTTTAGACTCTCAAATTTTTTCATGTATATATCACAACAAAGATTTTACTCTATTTGACTTCACAAAAACCAATTTTTGCTCTACCTTTCTATGAAAACTTTTAAGATCTACCTTTGCATAGATTAAGGGGGAGTTTGTGATTTCAAAAATTTCAAAACTTCAAATGTGTTTTCAAATCATTTTCTTACACACATTTGATGATTTTCAAATGATTTCTCATCAATTGAAGTTCGGTGTTTAGTTTGCACATGAGCGATTCATTCACTCCATGAACTTCATCATCGCCGATGAATTCTAACCACGGAGTATTCACTTCTATTTTGAGTGATGATGGTTTCGTGCAAATAGGATGGAGGGAGTAAAGTCGAAAAGTAAGAGGTTATGGTGATGTGTTGTGAGAAAAGGGTTAAAAGAAATGACACCTTTCCCTAAATTTCTCAAATCGCCGGGTATAACACATTTATATCGGATGTCATTTGTTGATATCTTGATTAAGACTTCATGGACCAAATGAAGCAATTCACATCTTTATCTAACCACTCAAGTGTTTCTTAACAAATACTTGTTTCATTTCTCACGGAGATTTTTCACATTTCTATTGACTCTTCATTTGGAAGATGTTGATATTGAAAAAGGGAGACATTCTGCTCCAGTCCCTGACTTCATTTGATCACGTTGTGTCTAGAGCTATCTTGCTTGATCATTAATTTGATCCTTATTTATTTTCTTAAGACACATTTGAGTCATATCTTTGTGATATTATTGCATATCTATGTGATATAGCCGGAACATTTGTAGTGATATCTTAATTGATATTCCACATTGATCAAATGGAAATCCTACCAATGCTAACATCTTTTCCAACGTTGAACGTAGGTCTCATAATTACACTTGTGTAATTATTGAGTGAACGAGAAGTCTATCAGTGACCTCGGATGTTACCTAAAAGTCTTTAAGGATAATAGATTGTGGTTATCGAACGCCTTAGGTGACACTGACCATGATTACTAGAGGGATTAAATAAACCTAAAAACTCTTCTACTACGGGGGGTGGTTTGGCAGGGAAGATCAAAAATATTGATGGAAGAAGGGTACCAGTTCAATCTATTTTAAAGAATTCGTGTAAGGATGGAAGTGCAGGTGCCAAGAAATCGATTAAGGTCAATACTGAAGGTAATATAGGTGAACCTGTTGTAACTTTAGGTAAAGATATACCTGCGGGTTTAAGTAAGGAAGTAGAGATTGATGGAGATGGTTTGTTTGCTGCTAAGGATGATGCTATGAATCCACTACAGAATAAGGCTCAATCTACTACTGATTAGTCGAATGCTGACGATATTGAATATGATGAGTATGGATATATTAAAGATATGCCTAAAACAGTGGATGAGGTGATTCTTGATGAAACTCCAGATTTGTCAGGTACGAGGGATGGGGTTGATGGGAAAGAAATTACTGATGATGGTAATAAAACTAAGTTAGCGACACCTGATGCACCTTCATATGCAAAGGTTGTCCAAAATGAGGAAATTACGTCAAAGGTTAATTTTTGTTACATTAATTCTGAGAGTTCCATAGAAAATATTGATGTGATTATACCATTAGATTCTGTTAAGAAAATTAATGATAGATATGCTTATACACTATATGGTTATTTCTTGGGGAAGAGATTGGCATTTCCTGTGGTTGAAAGCTTTGTAAAGAATGCATGGGCGAAATATGGACTTAAACGCATCATGATGAATTCTCATGGATTTTTCTTTTTTAAATTTAGTAATCAGAAAGGGATGGAGGTGCTCATTGAAGAAGGTCCTTGTATGATTCGAAACATTCCTATAATCCTTAAACCTTGGACACCCATGGTGAATTTAAAGAAAGAGGATACTAAAACGATCCCTGTTTGGGTAAAGTTTCATGATGTCCCTCTTGTAGCTTTCTCGGAGGATTGACTAAGTATGTTGGCTTCCAAAATCAGCAATCCTTTGAGGTTAGATTCTTACACAACTACCATGTGTACTGAATCTTAGGGAAGGAGCAGTTTTGCTCGTGCAATGGTTGAAATTAAAGCTGAAAATGAATGGAAAGAGCATCTTAATGTTGCTATTCCATCACTTGAGGGAAATGGTTACTCAAAAGCTAAGGTTGAGATAGAATATGAACGGAAACCACCGTGTTGTTCTACTTGTTGTTGCTTTGGGCATTCTTTATCTGAATGCCCTAAACGCATTGTGATGGAGAATACTAGTGACCAGGCAATGAATGACGAACTTGAAAATGTTGTGTGCGTAAGAAAAATAAAAACAAAGGAAAATAGGTTGATGGTATTAAACTTAATAAACCAAAACCACAATTTGTTTACCGCCCAAAACAGCAAACTACTTCAGCACATGCTGCTTCTTCTAGTGCACCGAAAAAAACAAGTAATATGGGTTCAATTTCTTCTACTATGCCAAACCAAACTGGATTTCAAACTAGTAACCCTTATTCGGTCTTGAATACTGAAGTTGAAGAATCTAGGGAGATGAAGAAGGATGATAATATAGGTACTTGTGATGGTAACCAGCCACCAAATAAAGGGGGGGGGGGGCTTGGGACTGATAGTGATGATGATGAGGTAATTTTTGAAGAACAAAAGGAATCAAATTATACAGGGGCAAGCACTCCTGCGCATTCAGTTCCCAATGTATAACATCGCATCATGGAATATAAGGGGGATGAACCAACCCCAAAAACAAAAAGAGGTTCGGCAAATTGTGACTGAAAATAAGTTAGGTGTTTGTGCAATTTTGGAATAACATGTGAGTTCATCTCGTCTTCATGATTTGTGCCCGAAAGTGTTTTCAAGATGGCAGTGGATATCGAATGTTTCACTTTGTACTAAAGTTTCTAGGATCATTTTGGGTTCGGATCCAAATATTGTTGATGTTATGCTTATTTCTCAAACAGACCAAGTGATACATACAAAGGTGATATTGAAAAATGTGAAGAAAACTGTTATGTGTTCCTTTGTTTATGCTCATAATCGGTATACTCATCGAAGGGCTCTATGGAACAGTTTGAAAGTACATAAAGCGTTTATGCATGATCAGCCTTGGTGTATATTAGGCGATTTTAATGCAGCTCTCAAGTTAGAAGATAGTTCAATGGGAAATTCACGAATGGATATTGCTATGAGAGAGTTTAAAGAATGTGTGGATAACATAGACGTTTCAGATGTTAATAAGATTGGGATGCATTTCACTTGGAATCAAAAACCAAGTGGTGACCAAGGATTACTGAAGAAGATTGACCGTATTATGGCTAATACTGAATTTGTTGATGCATTTACGGGGGCTGTTGCGGTGATTCAACCTTGTAGGATCTCAGACCATGCGCCTGTTGTTTTGCAAATTCCTTTGAAGCCAAAGTTCACCATAAAACCTTTTAAATTCTCCAATATTCTTGTTCATAATGATAATTTCAAACAGGTGGTGTCTGCGGTTTGGGAGCAGGAGTCTAATGGCTTCTATATGTTTTGTGTGGTTCAAAAGCTCAAAAAGCTGAAAAAACCTCTTTGAAAATTGTTGTTTCAAAAGGGTAATTTGCATGCTAAAGTTAAATCTCTTCGAAATGAATTGGATGAAGTTGAACGAGCTATTGATGCTGATCCTTTTAATCCTTTGCTAAGAGAAGAACATGCTGCATATGTAAAAGCTTACAATGATTCTCTTCTTGATGAAGAACAGTTTCTTAAACAGAAAGCAAAGGTGGAATGGTTACGGGTTGGGGACTCTAACTCTGCTTTTTTCCATAATACGGTAAAAAGTAGGGTTGCTAGAAGCCGAATAGATGTGATTGTTGATTCAGATGGAAGGTTGATGAATGGTGATAGTGTCCCTCATGCTTTTATTGCGCATTTCAACCAGCTCCTTGGCCAAGCTGATCCTGTCATTAATCTGAATACTATCACTCTCTTTTCTAATCGGTTATCACCAGAAAAAGCTAATGCTATGATTGTTGATGTTACTGATGAGGAAGTAAAAGATGCCATTTTCTTCATGGGTGATGATAAATCACCAGGTTCTGACGGTTATTCTGCATGTTTCTTCAAAGCATCTTGGGATATTGGTAGTAGAGATGTCACTTCTGCTGTGTAGGAGTTTTTTTGCTACGAGTAACTTGCTCAAGGAACTTAATCATACTGTTATTGCTTTAATTCCTAAGGTACAATCCCCTACTAAAGTCTCAGAATATAGACCTATATCGTTATGCAATGTGCTTCTTAAGTGCATTACAAAAATCCTGTCTAATAGAATGAAGAGTTGTCTGCATGAGCTTGTTAGTGTGAATCAATTAGCTTTTGTTCTTGGTAGAAGGATTACTGATAATATTCTTTTGACTCAAGAACTAATGCATAACTATCATCTTGATAGAGGACCTTCAAGGTGTGCTTTAAAAGTTGATATCCAGAAAGCTTATGATAAGGTCGACTGGAATTTTCTTAGGAAAATACTTCCTGGATTTGGATTTCACCCGCGCATGGTTTCTTGGATTATGGAGTGTGTTACGACCACTACTTTTTCGCTGAATATAAATGGTGCTTTGAATGGCTATTTTCAAGGTAAAAGAGGGCTTAGACAAGGAGAAACATTGTCTTCATATCTTTTTACTTTGGTAATGGAAGTGTTAACTTTAATTCTTCAAAGACATGTTTGAGATTCGGGACGGTTTACTTTTCACAAAAATTGTGAAGAACAGCAGATTATTAACCTTTGTTTTGCTGATGACCTTTTTCTTTTCTAGCATGGAGATGTTGATTCGGCTGGTGGAATTTCAAGGGCTTTGGATGAATTCAAATATGCCACGGGTCTAAGCCCAAGTTTTGCAAAAAGTTCTGCTTTCTTTTGTAATGTGCTTAACCATGTCAAATTGGGTATTCTTAATGTGCTTCCATTTGAAAAGGGCCGACTTCCTGTTAAATACTTGGGTGTGCCATTGGTTTCTTCTAGACTTTGTTATCGTGATTGCAAGGAACTGATTGAACGAGTTCAATTGAGAATTCAAAACTGGAAGAATAGGATTCTGTCTTTTGCAGGGCGATTACAACTTTTAATTTCGGTTATTTCTTCATTACATGTTTATTGGTCGGCTGCATTTATTCTCCCTGTTCAAGTTACACAGGAGATAGAAAGATTAATGAGGAATTTCCTTTGGAATTCTGGTGATCAAGGAAGGGTAAGGTTGCTTGGGAAGATGTTTGTCTTCCTAAAGAAGAGGGTGGATTAGGCATTCGCCGAATTGAACCTTTTAATGCTAATCTTATTTCTACTCATATTTGGAATATTGTAGCCAAAAAGGATTCACTTTGGGTTCGTTGGATTCATTCATACAAGTTAAGGGGTAAGACTCTATGGGAGATGCCACTTCGAGGGTCTATTTCTTGGAGTTGGCGCAAAATCTTTCAGGTTAGTTCTTTAATTCGAAAACACTTATGGTTCGTTATTGGCAATGGGGCTTCTGTTTCAGCTTGGTATGATTCGTGGTGTCTGAATGGCCCAATTGTTGATCATTTATCTATAAGAACTATTACTAGTTCAGGTTTTGATCTAAGGGATAAAAGTCAATGATCTTGTGCAAGATAATGCTTGGAGATGGCTGCCACATTGGAATGATATGTTCCATAATAATCCAATTCCAGTTTTTAATCAAAATATTCAAGATAAGCTTCAATGGAAGGATCGAAACAACATTCTCCAAGATTTTTCGGTGCTCAATGCTTGGGAAGATTTAAGACCACGAAATGATTGTGTTCCTTGGTATCATATTGTTTGGTTTCCTCAATCTATCCCAAAGCATGCTTTTATTCTGTGGTTAATTTTTAGGCGCAGATTGAAGACCCAAGATTTGTTATTACAATGGAGTCGGATGGGTGATACAGAGGCACTTTGTTGACCATTATGTGAACAGCAACCTAATTCACATACTTATTTGTTTTTTGATTGTCCTTATTCAGCACAAATATGGAATTCTATCAAGCTGAAAGGTGATCTAACTCATACTTCCTCTGATTGGGGATCGATTATTGGTGCAGTGAGTCCTATTGCATATAAGAATTCAGTTGAAGTGTGGTGGCAAAATTAATTTTGGCAGCCACTACTTATTTCATTTGGCAGGAAAGGAATTCAAGGCTATTTCGTCAACAAAGAGGACTTCTGATCAGCTTTTGGGGGAGATTACACACACAATTCGCCTAAAACTTCTTACATGCCGATCCAAGAAGACTAGGCGAGTAGAAAGATTCCTCACTGCTTGGGATTTACCTTTCTCTCTTATTCGGCACTAGTTCTTTATTTCTTTGTTTCCTAGTTGTTATACTGTAATAGCTAGGTTGTTCGTTTAGATTGCATTATTGCATGGACATTAAGTCAACTGGCATGCTGCCATGTTGCCTGTTTTTTATTGGTGATGATTAATACAAGTTAACAGGGGTGACTACCTTTTACCGAAAAAAAAGATAATATTTCTAAGCTTAATTTGCAGGAGGATACTATTGAGGGGGAGAATTACAATCTATGTATTGGATCTATTAGCTAACAGAAGGATATAGAGATTTTGCATTTTAAAGATTAGTGTGCAGTGCATGAAGAGCAAGCCTTACCAAAAGAAGACCTGATATCATTGGTTAAATGGAAGTCTGTTGATGCAGATTCTTTTAACTAATGATTGTCAGAATTTATAGCAATTGTCAAGAAGTGTTTGATTATGCATTTTAGTTACTATTGTTATGCATTGCAAGTGAAAACTTAAGATCGAAGAAAACTTCTAAATGCTGGTGTTAAGGGGGAGTTTGTTGGTGCATTTTCGGGTGACAGCATCAATATTGAGGTTCGTATTAAGTCGTTTGTATATGTAATTTATTATACGATTTGTTTTTGCACGAAATAAGGTCAAAATACGACCAAGTCAACTATAGGGTTGACCATGTCGAACTCAACCAGGTCGAGTTCGACCATGGGTAGTCAAGTTCGACCAAAGGTGGTCTAGTTCGACCTTATGTGGTCTAGCTCGACCAAAGGTGGCCTAGTTCGACCTTATGTGGTCTAGCTCGACTAAAGGTGGTCAAGTTCGACCTTATGTGGTCTAGTTCGACCAAAGGTGGTCTAGTTCGACCTTGCAAGGTTAAGGTCGACCAATGTGTTTAGTATAAATAGAAGATTAAGTCTTATGTTTAAGGTGAATCTCTCTAGTCTTTTGTTTATGTTTTCTCTACTTAGTCGAGCTCGTGTGTTATTTGTAATCGTTATTATTGAAGTAATAGAAGGCTCCAATTATTCCATCCATATATTGTTCATTCATATATTGTTCGTGTTTATTGTATTGTTGATTGCTAGCTCTTAAGAATTTCCGCAGTCAATAGCTAGTTACCTAATCTCGTAGATTCGGTGGCTAAAGGGACTTTTAATTGGTATCAGAGCCTTTGATCATGTTCGGGGTTATAGATTTCAACAATTTGCAAGTCGTTTCGACAGTTTCTTGCTTGGAAGAGGTCGAGTTGAAGTCGTTTTCGCAGTTAATAGCTTCTAAGAGCTTGAGTTTGACGGGTCAATTTTGATCACTTTGGTCGAGTTCGACCTCCTTGGTCAAGTTCAACCTCTTTGGTCGAATTCAACCTTTTCTCGTCGAGTCCACTTTCTACTTTTGGCTATAAATACTTCTCATTTACCTTACATCAAAACAAATTTTCTTTGCTTTGTTGAGTTAAGGTTTGAATCTTTCGGACTTGATTTTGAACTCGAAAATCTCTTTTGAGTTAAGATTTGAGATCTTGGATTCTGAATTTTTGAACTTGTTAACTTGAACAATCTAACGTTCTTACAACCTCCTATCTATAGGTATTGTAAATTTATCAAAACAATTTTTCTTTACTTTGTTGAGTTAAGGGTTTTTTTTTTTTTTTTGGGTAAGTGGGGTTGTCCCCGTTAACATTAATATCACCCAAAAACCATTACAAAACAAGTAGTACGACTAAATTATCGTACTAGTTTATACATAGGACATACCCTATATATGTCAACAAGAAATGCAAAGGAAAAAACAGCTTACACAAGCGAAACAAGCCTATTCTAAATACAATGACATTTAGACATAGACAATAATACTAAAGGTATACTAGGTTAATTCGCCATTCCGAAGCAGGTAGTCACCCCTAACCTTCCAAGCATCAAGTGTGGTGACAACTCGAGTTGTGTTTTTAAACTTTAATCTCCATAATCTTGAACGAACAGTATCTTTGATAAGATTGGATAAGATATCAGGTGGGCGAGCATGATTAGCAAACATCCTGTTGTTTCTCTCCTGCCAAATAAAATACGCAGTGGCTGCAACAACTAGTCTACCAATAACATGAATTATAGAGCGTGATTTAGCATGTGCAATCAACCAAGCTGTGATATTATTCCAACAAATTGAGGTAGACGACATGTTAGCATCACTTTTAACAGCATCCCAAACCTGTGAAGAGTATGAGCAATCAAAAAACATATGTGAGTGCGAATCAAACTCAGCCTTGCAAAGCGAGCGACACATCATATTCATATTCTTCTTTCGAGATGGTGGCCACTGTAGGATTCGGTCTTGAGTGAGTAACTTCCTACGCATAATCAGCCATAAATTGAAGGCATGGTATACATTAAGGAAACCATACAGCCTTCACCCAATCAACAGGTTGTTCTCGACTCCTAATTGGGTCCCAAACCATGGAAGAAGTAAAAGGCTTATCTTCATGTGCAATCTTCCAGACCAGTGTATCTTTTTTATGTTCCTGCAAAACAATCGTCGAAATGTTAGATAGAATGGGAAAAGAATCAAGCCAATCGGCTGGCCAAATCCATTCCCCATTCCTATTAATATCGGCCACTTTAGCTTGAAGTGAAAATCAAGCCCTTCTTACATCCTGCGGCCGAATTACATTTGATATGGGACCTATATCACTCCAAGTGTCATACCAAGCTAATGTATCTTGTCCATTCCCTAGATTTTTCCATATAAAGTTACGGATAAAGGGCCTTAAGGATATAATTTTTCTCCAGCTCCAACCATCTGTTGATCGACTAGGTATATCCCAAAAGCTTCTTCCTCTTAGTTTGTGGTCGTAAATCCAATCAACCCAAAGTGATCTTCTATGAGAAACAATACTCCAAACATGCGAGATCATTAAAGCTTTATTCATTTCAGATACTTTTCTCAATCCTAATCCTCCTTCATATTATGGCACACATAATGCTTTCCAAGAAACCTTAGCCTTACCTGTTTGCATAGGACCTTGGCACCAAAGGAACCCACAAATAGTCTTTTCCAAGTCAGCCATGATTCTAGAAGGAAGGATGAACACAGACGACCAATATATATATACATGGAAGACATAACAGACATAATTAACTGCACTTTTCCTGCAAACAATAGGAACTTATTCCTCCAGTCCATAATTCTTTTCTCCATTCTTTCAATCAATATTTTACAATCTTTATACAAAAGTCTGGAAGAAATGAGAGGGACGCCTAAGTATCGAACAGGGAGTTTACCTTTGTCAAAAGGCATGATATTCAAAATAGAATTTTTGACCAAATCGGGCACATTACAGAAGAAAACAGTACTTTTCTAAGTGCTCGGAATTAAACATGTCATCTTTTTAAAAGAGTCAAAGGCATCCAAGATCAATTTAGCCGATTTAATATCTCCCCTAGCAAAAAGAAACAGATCATCTGCAAAACATAAATTGATAACTTTCTTCATTATTTCATTACAATACTAGCAATGACTTAATCTAGAACTATATTTTTCATTTTCTTCTCCTATTTTTGTTATTCTTTACTATTACAAGTCATAAAACCTATATGACATTATCTTAGTTTAGAACTACAAATTAATCACTAAACACTGAGAAACCTTCAGATCTTTGTCTTATTGTTCAATATCTAAACTTTAAGATCTTTGTCTTATTGTTAAAAAGCATTGACCTATAAACTCCTTGTTTATCCTGTCAACTTATCAAAATCTAGAATCTTAAGATCCCTGTCTTATTATTCAAGTAGCATGACCTATAAACTTCCTAGGTTATTTGCCAATTTGATAGTTAGAACCGTAAAAACTATGTTTTATCGTTCTAAGGAAACCAATGGATAACCTAATCTAAGGTCTTCTGATAATTTGTGCACACTTATATAGATTCTATTTCCAAAGTCACTTGTCTTTATCTCTGTAAAAACATCTAACTGAAACCTAAATCACTTATATTTTTGCATGAAGAAACTCCCAAACCATATGTAATACTCCTATGATTACCTTATCACATTAGTTATATCTTGGTTTAAAATAGATAACAACCATAAATACTCTTATGATAGCCGCATTCACATTAGTATATATCTTGGTTTAAAATAGATAACAACCATAAATACTCTTATGATAGCCGCATTAAACCAGTATTTATCTTTGTTACATGTAAATGACCTATATAGCCCTTTCTATTTGTCTGTCTTGCACTTTAACTTCACAACTACAGAGAACTCATCTGTTCGTTGTCCTGTTAATCTGCACATCTCAACAAACATCATCAAATCTTCTCAAAGTAATAATCATACAATCTGAAGAATTGAATAAAATAGCAAAACAATACGAACATACTTCACAGTCTACTATAAACCTAAGTCATTAAGATCAATAAATTCATTGTTTAGCACTTTCGGTCCTTGCACATATACAATCAAAATTATTTGGAATATCCTTTTCAACTTTGAAACAGAGATTCCAAATTTCTTTGATTCAACAAGAACCCTTTTAAAAATCAAATTCAAACTATGAATCTCAGTATTCATTCTAAGAAAATCTTCTTTTTAAAGATTTAAACAATTATTTTAAAGATTAAATTCAAAACTATGAACAACTCTGTGTTCATTCTAATGAAAATATTCTTTCAAAGAAGTAAGCATAAATTAACTCAATATCTGCTTATTGAAATCAACAACTCTGTGTTCTTTTCCTTAAACCCATATTCTGTTAACATGACACACTTTCTTTTTGCTTTTGATCACAACACTATAACTTAAGTACCCTACTCATTTATTCAGTGTTCATAGAACGTAGTTGAGTCCTCTCGGAAACTAGATTCTATTCTGACTTTGTCTCTCGTGCAATAGGAACTTTTATTTTATAACAACAACAATAAGGTTTATAAACAAAAGTTAAACACTTCACGAAAAACATAACACACACACACACATACACTGAACATAAACGAATAACATTGTTACAAGAGCTAAAGTTACTGCTGATTAGATCAGATTAGCATGTTACATAAGCCTACAAGCAAGAAATAATTCTCTTATTATTAGTTATGAATAGTGATCCAAAAACGATTACTAATATGTTTGTCCTCTTAAACACTCGGTACATCCGGTTTCCTTGACACTTTCGACATACCCTGGCCAAGGACAGTCACCATGTAACCCGAGTAGCCTAATATTCCACTTAATCAAGTTTGCGAACTTAAGTGACCTACATTCAGATATACTCCCACAATCAACACAAGCACTAAAATTAAGACATTTGGTGAGTATAGGGAGAAAGCCTTTAAGAATCAAGTCAGCGGTGATAGGTCGGTGATTCCTCACACGCAAAGCGACATAACTTGACTCACCTATGAAAATATACCCAACATTACATAATGCTAAGTAGTTGCATAGTTGTGACATAACTTTAAAGCACTTATGAAAACCTGTGACTTTCTATGAGACCCATGTAGCCAACTTTCTGACAACCTATCCCAAGTTGGAAACTTTAGGTAGGCTAGGTATACAAAGACACCCCAAGGACTTACTTGTCCGAATCTCAAAGGCCACATTAGCTCCATAATTTTCAAAAGATTAATTACATATTTGCATACCTTGTCACAAATATACATCCAAAAAGCAATACACACATATTTATGTATCCGAGACCTTCTATATAAAGACCAAATATACAAAATTAAAATGCTTGATCTTTCGTAAGATTTAAGGACCATTCTCAATATAGATCAGGCATTCTCAGCCATATATCTGAATATGTTCCCCATAAGAATATTGTATACATTTAAGTTCATATTATAAGGAAACATTGGTACTTTGTGCCTATCAATACATCATATAATGGTATCACTGAACAAAGCAATTTAAAGTACAATTCGGTAGGCTTAAAAGCTATAGTCTCGTCACGTCTATTCATCTTGATGCAATGAACTTACTCTATTTATTATTTTCTTTTTCTTTTCTGATTTTTATTTTGTTTTTCAGACTCTATTTGACACACATACAAGACGACACAAAACACTAACACATTTTACAAAGTTCCTTTTGAGAGAAACTGTCACTATAGATTTCTCATTCCAATCAATTGAACTAGCAACTCGAAACGAGTCCGGTCAAAAGCCTTAGTGAACAGATCAGCTAAATTAAAGTCACTCGGCACCTTTTCTAGGACTATTAATTTTTTTCAGCACAATCACGTATAACATGAAACTTATGTCTATGTGCTTCCTACTGTGCTTAACATGATTATTGGTAATGGATATGGTGGATTCATTATCTATCTTTATGGGAGTACAAAGGAAATTCTGACCGTAATCACGCAATTGTCGCTGAATCCATAGAACCTGTGAACAACATCCACGAGCTACCATGTATTCTGCCTCGCAAGACGAGATCACAACAGGAGTCTGTTTCTTACATTGCCAAGAAACCAATCTCCCCCCTAAGAACTGACATCCACCTGAATTCGATTTCCTATCAAAGTTGCAGCCTCCATAGTCAACATATGTATAAGCCACTAACTCAAAGTCTCCCCCAATCGAATACCAAAGACCCAGCACTGGTTGCCCTTTGAGGTAACGAAGAATTTGCTTAACAGCTTTCATGTGACTTTCCCCGGGACAGAACTGATAACGCGCACACAAACAAACTACAAACATGATGTCTGGTCTTGATGCCGTAAGATACATGAAAGAACCTATCATGGCCCTATAACGAGTAGGATCAACTTCTGGATCATTAAGAGATAACATCCCAAGTTGATGGTTCTTTTGTATGGGAGTATCCATTGGTGAAGTATCTTCCATTCCAAATCGTTTCAAAATATCTTGTGCATACTTCGTCTGATGAATGAAGAATCCATCCTTTTTCTGTTCAACTTGCAAACCCAAAAAGAAATTCATCTCTCCCATAGCATATCATCATACATTGCATCTCACATAACATATCATCACATCAAACATCATCATAATAGGATGAACCGTCCTAGATGTGCCTAGTCATCTTTTGCATCACATAACATATAAGCATCGTCGTATAGTGTGACATAAGTCACTTACATTAGGCGTGACATAAGTCATTCATTACATATAAGGTGTAAGTTTGTGTGTAGGCGGTCATAAGACCTAACTGGGAACCTCACACTTGACTAGATAGATAAGCCTAATGGCGGTCCATCAAAGTTGTTAAGGAATGGCAAGCTAATCCCTGAGTAATCCGTATGTACAAGACAAGTGGGTTAGTAAGACCTCCCGTATTACTCTCCACGTTGTACCTCGTTGCAAGGAGCCACCCAAGCAACCACATCAAACGCATAACCCTGGAAAAGGCATGTACGGGTTAAGCTTAACACTTTCATCTCTGTAAAATAGCTCGAACAATTGCATCACATAATGTTCACGTTACCTAAACATCATCACATATTCATCCTTTACGTTTGGGCCCTTAAACGTGCACGTGTCATGGCAACTTATTAAGTCTAGTGAACTAGATGAATAAGCCATGTAATCATGCACATTTTACATATCATCAACATATATCACATTTCAATTTATCTTAAGACATTAGATAGCATTTCATAGCATATCATTACATCGCATACATTGTCATATCACGTACATTATCATATATCATTACATATCGTATATCGTTACATATCATCTTTCATTGCATAACGTACTTCATTACATAATGTATTTCATAACAACTCAAAGTATTTCATATCATATCATAACGTCACATATCTATGGGGTAACATTTCAGGCTTCAATATGCATATACATAGCCCATATCACCTCCCGTGTAATCCTGATTAACCACAAGTAACAAGATACCAATTGGGGAAGTTATTAGATGAAAAATATGTTTTTGGTTGAACCCTCAACGTGTCAAAGTAGTGTATCTTACCTCAAAGAAGCGCACACAAACGATAACTAAGGCTATCGTGCAAAGCAAGTATTCTCGACTACCTATAATACACATAGGACCAATTAATGAGCATGAATGAAGCTAAATCGGTCTATAGTCTATACATGCATCGTATAATAGTCTTTGTTGACTACCTTCATCTATTGTAGACTACTATACTTTTCTGTAGACTACTTTCATATTTTGACTACTTTCAGTTTTGTAGACTACTTTTGGCATACAAGAAGACCAAATGAGAGAAAACTCAGTTTTAACAAATCCATAGGACTCAAAGAGCTTTTCAAAAATGTAAGCTTTGTCTCTTGAAGAGCTCTAATGAACAAGTTATGACGTTTTCAAAACAGGCCTGTACAACTTGCCTGAAATTTGATTGCTATTGAAAATTAACATTTTTCGCCCATCTTTGAGCAAAATCAAAAGGAACTTTGTTCATATCGAATTTATATGACACATAGTGCTTTTCAAAAATGTAACATTCATCTCCTATTTCATTATTATAAAGAAGATATGTTTTTTGCAATATAACTGAATTTTCAGACCTTATAAACACTTTGTTTTACCAAAGATCTCGACCGTCAAACATCCATGGAAATTAACCATGATACCTACAGTTCATATACACCCAAAAGTTGATTCCATTGACGCTATGAAATCATATATTGATTCTTGGATTCATTACACACATTTTACAATTGTTTTGACACCCGAAATGACCTAACTTGACCAAATATGAGGTGACATAAATGATCAGTTGAATATTAAATCATGAAAGGAATAACTCAAATACCTGCAGATGGCGAAAGGAACACAATGTGTGAACCAAATCTCACTCAAAACATCAAAGAAACGTTTGAATCGGTCAAGAATTGGTCAAGAGACATATGGGGCGGCTAGGGTTTGATAAAAAGGAAGATGAAACTGATTTGTGATGGCAATTAGGGTCTAATTAACCCCTAATCCCGTTTTTAGGTTTCACCCTATGTCAAAACTAGTCCATGGACTTCCTTATGGCTCATATTAGGCTAAAATCACCTATTGGGAATACTAACAACACATTAAACACTTCAAGCATCTCTAAAGGCATTTAAAATAAACCTTAAACACCTTATCGCATAAATTATTAAGGCCTTAAAGCCTTACACATAACGCACATTAATCACACATAAGCATTAAATCTCTTAGAGACTTGACAGACACATAGTGTTGACTTAACGACTCAAGTCAACCATTAAATAAAATTTTTGGGATGTTACAATTCCTAAGGTTCCTACCCCAGCATGTGTTACTGGTAATCAACCTATTTCTTGTTGTAATGTACTCTATAAATGTATCGGTAAGATTATTACAAATAGGATTAAGGAAGGCTTATGTGATATTGTTAGCATTAACCAATCGGCTTTTGTTCCTGGTCATAGAATTTCAGATAATATTTTGCTGACGCGGGATCTTATAATTATCATCGTAATGTTGGCCCCCCAAGATGTGCTTTTAAGATTTTTATCCAAAAGGCCTATGATACTGTTGATTGGAAATTCTTGGAAGCCGTTCTCCATGGTTTTGGTTTTCATGAGAGGATGATCAAGTGGATTACGGTTTGTGTTACATCCACATCCTTCTCACTGGCTATTAATGGGAATGTTCATGGGTATTTTAAAGGGGAACGTGGTCTAAGACAGGGGGATCCTATGTCCCCTTATCTCTTTACGCTTGTTATGGAAGTCTTAACACTTATCCTTCATTATGAAGCTACTAATACTTCCAATTTCAGGTTTCATAGTAAGTGTGAAAAACAATGAATTATAAATTTGTGCTTTGCTAATGATCTGTTTCTTTTCTCGAGGGGAGAAATTAAGGAGATGTCGGGACTGGCTCCTAGTATGCCAAAAAGTACAGCTTTCTTTTGTAATGTGTCTGATCATGTGAAACAGTCTATTCTTACAGTGTTGCCTTTTGAAGAAGGAAGCCTTCCGGTTAGGTACCTTGGTGTACCTCTAACTTTGACTAGGCTCCTTTATAAGAATTGCAAAAGCTTGGTAGAAAAGATGGAGAGCTGGATTACTGACTGGAGGAATAAATCCTTATCTTTTGCAGGACGGTTACAGCTTATAAAGTCAGTGCTTTCTTCCTCTCATGTTTATTGGCGATGTATTTATCCTTCCTAGTCGTATTGTTATAGAGAAAAAAATGAGGGGTTTTCTATGATGTCATGGACCGATGTCAAAAGGAAAAGCTAAAGTTTCTTGGAACTTGATATGTTTACCAAAATCTAAAAGTTGACTTGGCATAAGGAAAATTAGTGAGGTTAATAAATCGTTGATAGTTTATCATATCTGGAGCATTCTCACTAACAGAGGATCACTATGAATAAAGTGGATTCATTAATACAGGTTGAAAGAATGGAATTTTTGGGACATTCCAGAAGAGCAGAATTGTAGTTGGAGCTGGAGGAAATTGTTGCAATTAAGAGGCTCCATAAGAACTTTTTTATGGTCAAAAATTGGTAATGGGCAAAATACTTCAGTGTGGTTTGATAAATGGTCAGAAAACTGCCTATTAAATCAATTTTTCTCACCTAGACAGATTAAACAAGCCGGATTTAATTTGAATACCAAGGTAGCGGAGGTAATTTGTGATGGGGAATGGTTATGGCCAACAGCTTGGTTGGACATGTATCCGGTCCTAATTCTTCTTCAAAAACCAGCTTTACAACCTAACCAATTACATTCAATATTATGGAAAACTATGGATGGCAAGGAAGAAAACTACTTCTACGAGGGTGTTATGGAACTCGATACACATCAAACAAGATGAAGTTACATGGCATTGAGCTATTTGGTTTTCACAATGTATACCTCGACATGCTTTTCTTGTATGGTTGATCAGGAGACAGAAATTGAAAACTCAAGATAAGATAATACAATGGAATTCGGCGGGAAATGCAAACTTAAACCTCCTTTGTTGTTCTTTATGCAAGAGAGGTCCAGACTCACATGCGCATTTGTTTTTTGAATGTTCATCCTCCTCGCAGGTTTGGAAGAAGATAAAAATTGTAGCTGAAGTTCCCTCTATGTCTGATTCTTGGGATGACGTTTTACTATGGATCACCTCGAAGAATAAATCCAGATCGGCAAAAAATGTGATCGGAAGACTTCTTGTTGCGGCTATAGGTTATTTTATTTGGCAAGAAAAAAACAATAGGTTATTTACTAATCATGCAAGACCTTAAGGCTGGCAATTTTGACACGAAACCTGTTAACACGACACGACACAACCTGTTCTTAATAGGTTTCGTGTTTCACCTTAACGAACTTTGTGTCTTAATAGGTCTGGACCTATTAAGACCTGTTAAGATTTGTGTCTTAACAGATCCAAACTTGTTAAGACCTGTTAGACCTGTTAAGATTTATACTAATAATAGTTAAGGGATAAGATATCCACTTATTATTTCATTTTAGATTATCCGTTCTCCACCTACTTACACCCCTTTTCTCTCATACATATAAAGAAAACTAGAAAAGAGAAAAAGTTAGCAAAAACATATCTATATCAAGTGTATCTATACAAACCCTTTATCTCCAAGTTTGATCTAAATCTGTTATCGATTGTCGATCTCCAAGTCTCCAAGTCGTCCTTTCTTTTTCTTCTCTACAGATCGTGGATCTTGGTTTTCCTTCTCTACAAATCGAGGATCTTGGTACTAGTTGTTGGATTTTTTTTGGCAATATCTAAGATCTAGGATTTTCGTGTTAGCTTTTTCCTATCCATAGTTCGGTATGGGTTTATTGTTTCCGATTAATCTAAAATCATATTTGATGATTCTTGTATATATTTTGGGTCATTATATTATATTATAGTTTGGACTATATTTTTGGTTATTAAATTTATATTATTATAATGTATTCAGAATTCCTTATTTTTTTTGTTTTGTAAATGTCTTAGTCGGTGCAAAAGGAGAAGCAACAAGATTCGAATAACAGAAAATCAAGTGTTTATGTGGTTTGAAATTGAAATATGAGTTTGTTATGGTTTTGCTTCACTATTCTTGCTATCTAATGTTGTTATGTGCTTAAAATCAAGCATTTTTCAATCAGAACGATTATGCGCTTCATTAGTGTGACTTCTATAGAAATATAGAATGTATGTTACCAGGTTCTTAACAGGTTTGTTATCAGGTGTACCTGTTAATTTTCGTGTCGTGTTCGTGTCTAGAAAAAATGACACGAATGCTTAAAAGGCCGTGTTCGTGTTCGACCTTAACAGATCCGTGTCTTAAGAGGTTTCGTGTAACCTGTTATGCCAGCCTTACAAGACCTCCTGACAAAATTGTGGAACTCATTACCTCTACAATTTGACTCAAACTTGTTACACTCAGGTTTAAAGGTACACATGTTGTGGATCGATTGCTACAAGCTTGGAAGATACCACGTGATATAGTGGTACACACCAGATAACTGAAACTGAGTTTTGTGATCTGCAATGTAGTAGTTATTTCGAAATCCTGGTATAGAAGTTGTTTTTTGTATTGTATGATAGATGATAGCTTGTAACATTGCATGGCATGTCATGCATATGAACTGGTATGGCATTACCACTTGTTTTGTAACGTTTTGGTTATGGTATAAAATTCACCGGGATATCCCATTAACCAAAAAAATGTCAGCCTGATGGACAGTATGGCGCACCACCAGGAACAGGTTCAACACATTGAGCACTGTTTGGCTCCTTGAAATCTACTTGATCACAATGCGGTTTACCATTGGAAATCGGTAGCTCATCTTTTTGGAACCCCATCCAGTGCGACGCATCAACAAGATCAGGTGTGGCACACTCGGCTCGTAGATCAGGTTCCAAGTTTTCTTTCTCAATCTCAATTTTCCCATGTTCGAAATCCTGTATCTGCGCACATTTTTCAGTAATAAATGGGAAAGCAGAAACTAAGTCAGAAGTCCCACTTGAATCAATGAATATGTCATTCATTGTCTCGTTCCTCTTCAATCCGTATTCCTCTATGTGACCTAAAAACGCCTCATCTTCCCTCCTTTACTGCTCGGTAAATTCCTTATTTGACTCTCTCAGCATTTCTGGAATCATATCCAGCTTTGAATCAATGCTAGATGATTGAGTAGAATTTTGATTCTGATTTTGCCATTCGAATGATCCTTGACTTTGATTCTCGTATTGGTTCTCATATTGTTCTCATATTGTGCCTCATACCGGCATTGGTATGGGCCTTGTTGGTACCCATAATCTTGACATTACTTGTAAAAGTCATCCTGATTTAGATAATTCTGTTGAGGTCACTGTTGGAAGGATCTTTGTTGGTGGTTGAACTGTTGGTATGCTTGATTTGGATTCAGTATATTATCACCACTCCATCCAAAGTTTGTCTGATTCATCCATCTTGAGTTAAAAGTAATTTGCATACGGATCATATCCCCTTCCTCGTTTTTCCCTCCATCTAGGATATGCATTTGAAGAGTAATAATCAATCCGAAATTCCTTATATGCATGCACAAAAAGTAACTGAAAACAAACAAAAAATAAAAACAAAAGCTTAAAATAGAACAAAAAATAATAAATGCAGAAAGTAAACTAAAGTAACAAGGAAATATCTTTTTGTATTCTTAATTCCTAAACTAGGTGGACTCGGCACAAATAACTAACTCACAATAAATAGTTTTACGAAAATCCAAATCAAATAATAGTGAATAAATCCAAATCAAATAATTAACTCACAATAAATACTCGGCACAAATATCTTTTTGTATTCTGAATGACTATGGTGACGATGTGGGTCCCATACTTATAGAGGTTACGGATCCAGGGGAAATTATGAAAAAAAGGAGACCCGTGAGGAGGACGATTTTGATGCTGATGTGGATGAGCAAATCGAAATTCATGATGAAACAACAAATTTCATGGCGGGGGGCGCTAGACCTCCTACTTCTTCTAAGGGGGCAAGCACTCCCGGTGAACAGGTGTCCAATGGGTAGTATAGTTGCATGGAACATTAGGGGTTTGAACCGGCCTCTAAAACAAAAAGAGGTTCGCCAGGTAGTTGCTGAAAACTATTTACAAATTTGTGCTATTATGGGATCTCACATGGATGTGTCTCGAGTGTTTGATATCTGTAAGAAGATATGTAATACTTGGGATTGGACATCTAATGGTAATGTGTGTGATAAAGGGACTAGAATCATCATTGGGTGGAATACGGATTTAGTTGATGTAATGGTCTTATCTCAGTCTAGCCAAGTGATGCATGTACAGATTCAGTTCAAACTTGATAGTAAGATATTGTTTTGCTCCTTTGTTTATGCCAAGAACCATTATAAGGAAAGACGTGAGCTTTGGGATAATTTAGAGGTGCACAAGTTGTTTGTGCGTGACAAGCCATGGTGTATCCATGGTGACTTTAACTCATCACTTAACTTAGAAGATAATTTTGCTGGCTCGTCGTCTGTTAGCATAGGTATGCGGGATTTTAGAGCTTGTGTTGAGAATATTGAGGTACTTGACATTAAAAGATCCGGTGTTCATTTTATGTGGAACCAGAAACCTAAACAAGGAACATGTACCCTTAAGAAGATAGATAGGGTGATGGGGAACCTGCATTTCATGGCCGAATTCCCTGCTTCTCATGCTATATTTCAGCCATACCGCGTTTCTGATCACTCACCATGTATTCTAAAACTTCCTAATGTTGCCAGGTCTCGTCCTAAAACTTTTAAGTTTGTTAATCTGTTGGCTGAAAAAACAGGTTTCCTTGACCTGGTTACTAAAGCCTGGGAGGTTGAGCTTGAAGGGCATCATATGTATAAGATTGTCAAGAGGCTTAAATTGTTGAAAACACCTCTGAGGAGCCTTCTCTTCATTCAAGGAAATTTGCACAGCCGGGTTAACAATCTGAGAAAGGAGTTAGATACTCTCCAACTCAAGATTGATAGTGATCCATCTAATGCCGATTTAAGAAAGCAAGAAGTTGAATGCTTAAATGGTTTTAAAGAAGCTGTCTTAGATGAGGAACGCTTCCTGAAACAAAAGGCTAAAATAAATTGGCTTCAGGTGGGAGATTCGAACTCTGCTTACTTTTATAACTCTATCAAGTGCAAGAACCATAGGAGTCGTATTGAAGTAATAAAAGACATTAATGGTGCTGTTCTTGAGGGAGGTTCTGTGGCCGATGCTTTTGTTAAACATTATGAGAATTTCTTGGGTATGGAAGGATCGACAAAACAGCCTCCGGATAGGCGCTTGTTTACTCGGAAAGTTGATGCCCAAAAGGCTGTTAATATGGTGAGACATATTTCGGATGAGGAAATTAAAGATGTTATGTTTTCGATAGGAGATAACAAGGCTGTTAATATGGTGAGACATATTTCGGTCCTGATGGTTACTCGGCTGTTTTCTTTAAAAAGGCGTGGGATATTATTGGTAAAGACATTTCTCTTGCTATAAGGGATTTCTTTCGGAATGGAAACCTGCTTAAGGAGCTAAATCATACGATTATAGCACTGGTCCCTAAGGTAAATAGCCCCACGGTTATCAATGATTACCGTCTTATATCTTGTTGTAATGTGCTTTATAAGTGTATTAGTAAGATTCT
This sequence comes from Erigeron canadensis, assembly GCF_010389155.1. Lineage (NCBI taxonomy): Eukaryota > Viridiplantae > Streptophyta > Magnoliopsida > Asterales > Asteraceae > Erigeron > Erigeron canadensis. The sequence continues at coordinate 17,817,218 of NC_057763.1, forward strand.
AACTAACAGATTGAAAGAGGGCTTGGATGATGTTGTTAGTATCAACCAATCAGCATTTATTCCTGGAAGGAGCATCTCAGATAATATTATGCTTACACAGGAGCTCATGCACGGGTATCACTTAAATCGTGGGCCACCCAGATGCGCATTCAAGGTTGACATAGAGAAAGCTTACGACACGGTTGATTGGAATTTCTTAAGGAAAGCTTTACTAGGCTTCGGGTTTCATCCTAAAATGGTTGTATGGATTATGGCTTGTGTTTCTTCACCGTCATTTTCCATCTCCATTAATGGGAATCTGCATGGTTTCTTCATGGGGAAAAGGGGTTTAAGGCAAGGTGATCCTATGTCACCTTACCTATTCACATTGGTTACGGAAGTGTTATCTTTAATGCTACACAGTTCAGCGATGAACTCGTTATTTAAATTTCATAGCAAGTGTGAAAAACAACAAATTATCAATGTTTGTTTTGCTGATGATCTCCTGTTATTTGCGCATGGTGACTTAGCTTCTGCAAAAATGATTCTGGATGTGCTAAATGATTTCAAGGACATGTCAGGACTAGTGCCTAGACAACATAAAAGTACAGCCTTTTTCTGCAATGTAGCGCCCAATGTTAAATCGGCAATTCTGGAGCTTATGCACTTTGATGTTGGTACTCTCCCGGTACGATACTTAGGGGTACCTCTGATTTCGACCAGATTAGTGTATAGAGACTGTGCTGTCCTCGTTGAAAAAAATGGAAAATAGGATTACTAGCTGGAGAAACAGGACCCTTTCCTTTGCAGGTAGGATCCAACTTATCATCTCTGTGTTATCCTCGTTGCACAACTACTGGGCTTCTGTCTTTGTCCTTCCTACCCGTATTATTTCTGATTTGGAGAAGAAAATGCGGGGCTTCCTTTGGTGTCAAGGTGATTTGACTCAAGGAAAGGCAAAGGTGGCTTGGCAAGCGATTTGTACTCCTAAATATGAGGGTGGGTTGGGTATTAAGCGCATAGGTGATGTCAACAAAGCGTTAATGACTACTCATATTTGGAGGATTATTAATGATAAGAATTCCTTATGGGTTAAATGGATCCATGCGTATAAGTTGAAAGGAAGAAAATTCTGGGATGTTCCACCCCGAGCTGGCATGAGTTGGGGTTGGCGCAAACTCCTCAAGCTTCGGTCAACTGTTCGTCCGTTTATATGGTCGAATTTGGGTGATGGTAAGTCGTCCTCTGCTTGGTTTGACAAGTGGTGCTCTTTTAGGGCCTCTTATTGATCACGTTACGCCTAGGGTAATTAAGGATGCTGGTTTATCTTTAAAGGACAGAGTGGCTGATGTGGTGCATGAGGGTTAGTGGAAATGGCGCGGCTTGACCTCTTCCCCGTTCTTATAAACTGTAATGTTCCACCGTTAACTAATGATAAGCGTGACAAGCTGATTTGGTGCAAAGAGCTGGGTAAAGAGGTACACTTCACCTCCGCTAATGTGTGGGATACCATTCGATCTAGGGGTGTGGTAGTCGCATGGGTGGACATTGTATGGTTCTCGAGCTGCATCCCAAGGCATTCATTTCTTTTATGGCTAGTGATGCGAAGAAAATTAAAAACTCATGACCGTTTGAAACCATGGGAGGTGGGGAGCGCAACTAACCTTAATCTTGTTTGTTGTTCTTTGTGTAAAACAGGTCCGGACTCTCACACTCATTTGTTCTTTGAATGTTCTTATTCTTCTCAAGTGTGGAGCCTTGTTCAACCAATGGCGGATATGGCAAATGTTTCTCATCATTGGGGAAACATTCTAGTGTACCTAATACCAATCTCCAAAGGTAAATCGGCAAAAAGTATTATTAGAAGATTGGTGTTTGCTGCTACAGTCTACTTTGTCTGGCAAGAGAGAAACTCTCGTATGTTCTCTAATATGACTAGACCCCCGCAACAGCTAATGAATTGCATTGTTGAATGTGTTCGTCTAAGACTTGCTATTATCAAGTTTAAAGGGACTTCAAACATTGGAAGGTTACTTGCTGTTTGGAATCTACCTGGAGGACAGGTTTCTGAAGACATTGATGCCGCTACTACCTAAGTTAATATAGAATCTATTGCTTTCATTGTGTGTAGTAGGTTCTTTGAGTTTCTATTTGTTAGTGCCTTGTGCGTGCCTAACCTCACACGGTCTGTCGTGTAGGTAACTAGTATGGTACTCATCCATACTACTTGTTCTTGTAATCTTTTTTGTGTTGGTATATAAGTTTAAACAGGGTATCCCTTTTACCCAAAAAAAAAAAAATACTCAATCAGTCATATGAATTATAATCCAAAAAGAACAATGTTTACGCGACTGAAAGTAAAATTCATCAAATAAAATTAACTAACAATTGTTTATCGGAAGAGATAATAAAAACCTTAGCCAAACATAGTCATCTTCGTATCTGCATGGTGATGATGATCGACTATTTTTCTTTTCGTCCACAGCCTTCTTTTTCGTTCGCAAAAGTGACCGCCGCAAAAGATCCCTTCGAATTAATTACTGCCGACTATATATTATGTGATCTTCGAACTTAAAAAACCCCACGAAATTAATTGTTGCGGATATATTATGTGTTGTCTCTCAAAATTGCAAATAATAAAATAAAATATATATATCCTTCGCCTTGCTTCCTTGTTGACCTACATAACCAAAAACAATAGATGGGCTTTCTCTTTGTAACTTGCTTGTGCGGATCAAATGAGGTGTTGGGCTGCTGGATTAATTAACGGCCCAAATGAGGAATACCAACACAAGTCTTTCAAATTATAAACTGTAGTCTATATTTGTTGCTTGTCACAATCCCACGTACTAAATTACATACGAGTAAATAAATAGCTTTCCTTTGAATATTGGTCCACCACTAATCACAATAGTGATCTTAATAGGCAGAATAACTATATCATGTTTACATTACGAGTTGCTGAACTTAACATATCTTGTCACCAACTATACTCAAACATGATCACATCGCAAAATCATCATTTTAAGTGCTAATCTATCCGACTGAGTTCAAACATGAAATTTAAAAAAAAATATATCATTCTATATAAAATTGATTTATGGGAATTGATTTATGATGTTAACATCATCTTTGTTGGATGATGTTTCTCTCACAAATTTATTTAAATCAATTTCAACACATGTCAAAAAGCCCCTCATGATTTTAATGGTTTGTGAGAGCAACATCATCCAACCAAAATAATGTTAACATCATCCAAGTTATCCCCTTAATTTATATAATCATCTTTAGACCATTAAATATATATTCAGTTATGATTTATTGATTTATTTCTCTTTGTTCTTTGTTTTTTTGTATAAATTCTCAATTTGTTTCGTCTTATTTATATATATGTATCTGTGTCTATGTATATGGAGTATATGGTTTTGGTGGAATATATATGAAGAGAGTTTTGCTTGTGTTTAGTTTGTAGAAGAAAAAGGAATAGTTAAAAAGACTAAAATACTTTCATGTGCATTGCACATGAGAGGGTTAACTGAAACTCACAAACGTCCATTAAAATAACAGTCTGAGAGATATGTAATGATACGAAAAATCTCCATAAAAATATGAACAGATACAAAAAGAACAAAACTTAATAATATGAGATACCCCATGTTTTTCTCTTTTTAACTGTTTATATAAAAATAAGATTTTCTACCAAGAAGGAAAAAGACCTTGAAAAATCAGGACAATATGGTAATTTCACAACACCCAAAAACCCACTGGATTCCATCTTACCTTGTTTATATTTACTTGTCTTTCCACGCCATTACTTGTACCCATTGAACACTTACACAAATCTCTCTCACAAACCATAACATTCATACATTTATTATAAAATATTAAAAAACCGTATAGATATGGAGGCTTTACCAAGGTCTGAAATATCATTTAGAAGATCAGGATCATCAGGGCTTGTTTGGGATGATAAACTATTATCAGGAGAGCTGAAACCAGTCATGAATGATGAAGAAAGAGAGAAAGAGCAACAAAATAAACCAGAACCAAAACCATATAAATCTGTTGAAGTTGAACCAACTATTGACCCACCTTCTCCAAGGGTGTCTGGTTGTTGTGCTATGTTTGGAAAGCCTGTTAAAAGCAACAATAACAACAACACAGCACATAAGCACAAAACTAAAGCTACCCACAAATCATAATCATGAAACAAGATTCTTGATCCTGAAGCAAGATTCTTGATTTTGTTGCCAAATAGAGCCTTTAGTTTCATCTTATTGGTAACTTGGGTATTTGTGGGTCAACCTTTATTCTCTCTCTCTCTTTTTTTTTTTTTATCTTCTCTCATACTTCTCGAGTTAGTTTTGTGGGATACATCTCTATTTATTTATAGTACAAGTGTATGTGTATGTATACATATACACATATATATGTAGAGAGATTGGAAAATCTTGTTTTGTGTTGATGGGGAAGGCATCTTTTGTGGGATTATAGTTTCTTGTGGGTTTTTTTTTATGTAATTGTTTGTGTATACAATTCTTTTTCTTTTCTCCAATTTCTGAGTTTGTCAAAGACGTCTTGTATAAAGAAACCCCCAATTTGAGTTATTTGAGGGTTGTACTTTTGAATGAATCACAAAACATTGGTTTAATCAGTATCTTTGCTTATATTTTTTTGCTCTCCAGTTTGTGTAAGGTATCTAAATTTACTTTTATGCAACGAATGTTATACTTTATAATGAATTATCAAGATCTTTGCTTATTGTCTCTTTAATTCATGAGTGTGCCAAAGATTTGATGTATAGAGAATCCTTAGAGTCAATCACAAGCTCCACCACATATTTTTTATTCTTTATGCATCAAGATACACCTTGGATATTGAATCACATAAAAATTGGGAGCAATATAATCCTTACATAATTGACAAAAGAAATGAAAGGCAAAGTTTATCTATGCTTTGTTATCTCCAGAATTGATTGAGTCCAAGAAGTCATGTACTCATGTTCGCATAATCTCTACACCTTAGATTGAATCACACAATTGAAAAATTATTTATCTTTGCTTTGTTATCTACAAGTGTTGAGTATTTGAGTCATTGAGTGTCCAAAATTTCATACTGTATGTTGGCTTACTTTCCGACTTCTACAACGAGAACTTATGAAAAAAAAAAATGAATAAAAATGGATTGGATAATAAAAGATATATATATATATATATCCAAAATAAGCATATATATAAAAAGCATAAAAAAAGATTTGATAAGAATGAATTCGATAAGAAAAGAAAAAAAAATATATATATATATATAAAACATTATTGAGTTTAAAGAAAAATTAAAGAAAAAAAAAGAAAGTTGAAAGTAGAATCTATTTTTGAGTTAGAAGGGAAGGAAAAGAAATGATAAAAGGATATAATTTTAATAGTCATTAAAATATATATATATATAAGTTTGAGGGGTATAATGATAAATTTATCACTTTTTCTTTCAAATCTTGCCAAAAGTGACTAAAAAAGTTTCAGATTAAAACATCCTTATTTTTTCTTTCTTTCCCTAAATTCAAAAATACAAAAGCAAAAAATTTTTCACTCTTTCTTTTCTTATCTCTTCCAAATAAAATTCAAGAAAGTAAGAATAAAATTCAAGAAGGTAAGACTAAAGGTTGTAACAAATGCAATGAGAAGTTATACTAGTGCAAAGTTATACTAGTGCATTGTGTCTTTGAAAGTTGAAAATATGTATTTTGGAATGAATCATAGGCAATGACAAGGTGAAGCATCTTTTAATTATTGTTGGCTTGTTGTTATGGTATATTGACAAAATACACTCAATCAAAATTAAACACTTGTTGCACATGGTACAACTCTTGTGAAATAAGATAATGATTTTATAGAACAGAAGATAACAGCAGTACCTAAAAATTTTGAAAAATATATCAATTTTACCTAATTTTTTTTGAAATCTTACAAAATATCCAACAAAATCATAATAAAATACAAAAATCACATAGAGATTCTCTAAATCACATAAAGATTCTCAAAATCGCAATGAGATTGTGTAAAATCACAATGAGATTCTTAAGTTCTTTATAAGATTTATAAGTTCGTTATGCGATTTTAAGTTCTTTATGAGATTATAAGTTTTTTATGAGATTTATAAGTTCATTTCGTAATTTATAAGTTATTTACGTGATTTACATGTTCTTTATGCGATTCATAGGTTCTTTATGGTCATCACAATTTACAACAAGATATAAATCGCATAAAGAATATATAAATCGTGTAAAAAACATATAAATCGCATAAAGAACTTTATAAATCTCATAAAGAACTTATAATCTCATATAGAAATTAAAAATCGCATAAAAAACTTATAAATCTCATAAAGAACTTATAAATCTCATAAATAACTTAAGAATCTAATTGCGATTTTGATAATCTTTATGCGATTTAGAGAATCTCTATGCAATTTTTATATTTTCTTGCGATTTTATTGGGTATTTTGTGAAAATTCAAAAAAAGTTGGTTAAATTGATAATTTTTTTTTTTTTATAGAAAATTGAGTATTGATGTTATTTTATAAAGAATATGGAATAAGATAATGATTTTATGTACTTTTATAATTGTTTTGGCTATGTATGTATGGATGATGTGTCATAGGAGAAAGACCATGCGGTTTCAAAAAAGATGGCTACTTTCTCAATTTAATTAATTATTAATTTTTTTTTAACAGAATTATTAATTGATGACAATTGCATGTGAATATGCGATGGTGGTGCGGTGTAGTGTTGTAGGTTCAAACATTTTTGTATTTATTCATCATGTTTATTTGAACGACACCCATAATGTACAAGTAGTAGAAGGACGTGGTACAAGTGCTTATTTGGTTGACCTTTAGGGGATGTTTGGTACATGTGAATGAAAAGGTAGAAAATGGAAACAGGGAAACAAATATTCATTCCTTTTTCTTAATTTGGTTTTTTAAAAAAATGTAAAGAAATGCGGGGAATGGAAAATTAAAGAGGAGGCTTTCCCACTAATCACGTAAGTTACACACTTTACATCAAATCATAAGAAATTTTCATACTTCTCTTTCCTTGACGATTACAAACAAATCCTAACCTGGTTGTGTTCATCTCCCTTGTCGCTGAAACGAGTGTTATTCTCCAAAGATAAGGCTAATCTTATCATATTTTTCTTTTCGATATCCCAAAAATCAAAACATTTTTGAGCCCGATCCTGATTTCAAAACCCTAGCCATATATAATTTTCTCTTTTTTTGTGTGTGTCTTTCTTTTCCATGTGGTAACAAAATTATCTTTCAATCCTTCTTGTTAACATGTTGGTGTTGCTCGTTAGTAGTTGAAGTCAACAAAACACACATATCGCAGGTGAGGTGTTGTAACTTTTGTTTATGGTATTCTACATCTTCTTCTTCTTTGGTACAACATGACAGTCCCATTTGGTTCAATAATCTTTTTCAATTTTCGAAAATCCTAAATATTTCGAACACGATAATAGTTATCCCATGTTTATTGCCATTTGGTTATGGTCGATTTGTCCAGCTCGTTTAGTTTCATTATAGTAATGTGGTCATCTTATTTGTTTGGCTAAATTCATGGTTTGCAAGTTATAAGCTTCGTTGAGCTTAAGAAGTTTCGAGTTATTGTGAGCAATGTAGCAAACAAGTCGGGTTGCTTTTGTTGCTATTTTCTACTTTCATCTTGTTGCTTTTAGCAGTTCAACTTTACACTTTGATGTTGCTGTTTTATAATTATTGTTCGTTTTTGTTTGGCTACCTCTATTAGCCATGTTCATTTATGTAGTCATGTAGCTACTGGTCATGCGTGAAGATGATAGAGGAATGAGTTAAAATCGTTTGTTAAAAGTATATGAGTTTAATAATATCTATAAGATTTATATTAATCGTAGATGAATAAATAAATAAAATTGCATATAAGAAGTCATTTCCAACAATCCACTAGATAATACAACGAAACAAGAGAAATGATTTTCTTCATTATATCTAATATTGATTCTCTAGTTATAACAAACAACGGACTCATTCCACTTTTCTCTATTCCATTCTTTTTCTATTCTCTATTTCAATTCCATTCTCTACCATTCACATGTACCAAACACACCAAGGGATATGGGAATGCCTTTCCCTACCCAGAACTGCCACATGAGATCCAGTAATCTAGTGGAGCATTCCACATTTCCACCCAATGCTTGGAGAATCATTACAACATAGCGCATTCCCATATATTTTTTTTTATGTATTTTAATTTTTATATATAGATAAACTAAATAAAAATAAACATAAATACATGTTAATCCCAAAAATGGACTTATGATCTAATTAGTTAAAACATTAGTTTAAGTACATTTTATCAGCAGAAATTGTTCATCATCAAGTATAAGCAAAAGTTAACATTCTTGAAGTCGAAGACAGAAGCTAACAAAAGAGACTTTAAAGATTTGTGGAATAAATCTTTAATTCTAAATGATCACTTTATAGATGCACGAAAAGAGTCATCAACAGTTTTTATAGATAGTTGTTGATGACTAGTGAACAAAAACTTAGAAGAACTTGGAGTTACAACATTCTTCTAAAAGACCTACAGATTCACAACCATTGCTGATGAATAAAGAGAAAGATGTCTTGTTTCTAAGATAAAACAAAAGGAATATAAAGGGATGGGTCCAAAGTGTCAGAACATGTACTTGTCAAATCAGAGTTGGACAAGTGACATACGTCAATCCTAAAGTGAATTTGATGAGCATCCATTTTGTGATTATTTTCTCTATCATTTGGCCATGTTTTAATGTGTAAATCAGTTTAGAAATGTGAACTTTTGATACTTAATTGGATCATATGATAGGTTCACAAGGCATTTAAGCAACGGTAACGCGTCAACTCAACTTAAAATGAAGCCACAAGACTTCCGGACGAAGACTAGGGAGCAGAACATGAAGAATTAGAGGCCAACATGAAGCAAATGACCATGTGTTAGTATTATGGACATAACTTCTTCATACGGACTTCGATTCTGACGAGTAAGCTATCCATGGAAAGGGGAAAGAAAAATCTACAACTTTCATGTTGAAGTCGAATACCAGCGCCGCTGGGATAAGCCTCGATCACCACTCCTTTGCAAAATACCATTGCTGGTGTTCCCATCCAACGCCGCTGGAAGGGTCGGCCAGCTTGGGTTTTTGTCTGTAACCTATAAATACCAACTTAAAACCCTTTAGAAAGAAACGAACGTATAGGGGCTACTTCTAGGTTGAACTTGGAGCATCTTTAGGTTGCTTTTTCTTTCCAAACAGATCTAAAAGCTTCAAAAATCAGCTAATCATTTGTGTGATCCTACATCATTCGGTTGATTCCTTCATTTATAATTCTATTTTATTTACATACATTGAACATGAAATATTATTATGTCTTTTGTGTGGATTTGAACTACTTTATGAGTAGCTAACTTTATACGTCCCAAGGAGTATCAATATACCAAAGTATATTGTACCCAAAGTAGTTGTAGAGGGGGGAGAATACAACTTAGTTCGATCTTTACAAAGCTTTTATTAAAAACGTTTTAAAGACTCAGTTTATATATTAAGTACGTAAAGAACGGGAATCAATAAAATAGTAAAGTAGTAAAGTAAATGAGCCATTCTTGAACACAGATTGTAGTTTTCAATGTATCCTTTATTAAGAGATTTATCTATACAAAGAATTATAAGGTTGTTGCTGAAACAAGATAACCTAACCCTTTGAAATGACAAACTACAATCAATTAGTTTTTAGTAAAGAGAATCAGCCTAAGTTGATCTCGAACAGGCAAAGCTGTGTGTAACAGCAAATAAATCTTGTGTGAAGTATAATTCTTAGCAATGTCACACATATGCAATCAAGGAATTAAGCTTTTATAGGTGAAAGCTCTTCTGATCTTGGTGTCCAATGTAACCACGTATTATTCTTCTATTGGATGTAAGAGGAATATTTGATCGTGCCTATTCATTGTACTTGTGGTCCCCAAAGTACTGCCACCATTATTTATCATCCATTAAGAGTATGGACACGCATATGTAAAATCAACCACCAACTTGGATCCTAGGATTCTCCCGAGTCACGTCATTTGTCGTTATCTTCAAATCCAGGTTGTTATCTTTCACTTGGTTGTCAAACACAGATTGGGCCATTTGTCAAAGCACCAATCTTCCTAAGTATTTCCAAGCTGACTGCTAATCCTAACCTGCCTTTTACTACCAGCTTGGTCTTCTATCTTCAATCATCCTCTTTGACTTGGACTGAATGCTATGATATTGTTGATGCAACTTGGTCAACACTTGCTTCCATATGATTACAATTACAAAACATGAAGCATGATCTGGGTCAGAAGCAGATCGTAAGTTGTGTCAGCTTAGTCTGACCCAGATCAGATTACAAGAGCCAAAAGATTACTAAGTGTTTATCTATCAGATTTGTCATCACCAAATTTACAATGAACATTGGGACTCAACAATCTCCCCCTATTTGATAATGACAAAACCCAACACACTTCTAACTATAAGCTTACAAAGAATCAAAAATAAAATATAACTAACAGATTCTGACCCTTTGAATCTTTTGGGTTCTTTTTTATCTGATAAGTTCTAATCAAAGAAACTGACATTGTACGAACCATTTTTGCATATATTGAGAAATAAAATATATTACATGATAAACAACTATTCCCCAATCATTTTTACAGCTTCTTGATTGACTTCATAAGATGGGCAACAGTTACATCTAACTTCCTATCCAAACCCTCATTAATGAGGAACTGCTCATACCCATTACCTTTGTCACTAAAGCTTACACATAATCTGTACAAGGTAAATATGCATATGAGGTACCTTTTTCAGTGTAGTAGTCCTTTGGAACACCAATTGGCTTCTTGCATTGACGAAGTACATTCCATGCTCAGGTTCAGTGATGAACAACCCACTTCTTGAATTTGGGACACTAACAGGCAGAGGCAGATTAAAATGATTCAGAATCTTGTCAAGGGTTTCAGGAGACAACAACTCAAGTAACTCTGAAGGATTCAAATTCTTGATGAAGTCTGTATGATCACCTTCAGGAGCATCAATTTTTCCATGTCTTCTCATTTTCTTCTTTAGAGGCTCACCTGACTCATCTTCGTCATCTATATCATAAGCTTTTGGTCTTGGAAGGCCAGTGATCTCAATCTTGAACTTCACAATATTGGCTTCTAGACGACCTTGATGAATTCTAGGCACACCAGTGATGAGGTCATGCAATTCAACCCACTCTGTATATCCAAGATCAAACAAGTTGTTAAAATCACAAGTTTCATTGCTAGTTTCATATCCATCTCTTGTGATCCTGATGCAGGAACACCAGAAGGCAGAGACAGATTAAGATGATTCATAATCTTGTCAAGGGTTTCAGGAGACAGCAACTCAAGTAACTATGAAGGATTCAAATTTTTGATGAAGTCTGTATGATCACCTTCAGGAGCATCAATTTTTCCATGTCTTCTCCTTTTCTTCTTGAAAGGCTCACCTGACTCATCTTCATCATTTATATCATAAGCTTTTGGTCTTGGAAGGCCAGTGATGTCAATCTTGAGCTTCACAATACTGGCAAATTTCTTCTTAATGGCTTCCTAGACAGTCTCCTGATGAATTCCAGGCCCACTAGTGATGAGGTCATGCAATTCAACCCACTATGTATATCCAAGATCAAACAAGTTGTCAAGATCACAAGTTTCATTGCTAGTTTCATATCCTTCTCTTGTGATCCTGATGCAGGGGATGGACTGCCTCTTTTCCTTTTTAATTGAACCTTAGTGATCAACTCTGGATATCTTCTGAACTTCAATCTTTAAGTAATCTTTCCCTTTTCCACAGCTTCCCACTTATCATGAAATTCAACACTTTCCTTTCACATCTTTCACCTTCTAGGATGGCTTTGTATGAACTACCATCTTCTTCTTTCCTTTATTATTGCCCTTCACTTCTTTCCTTTTTGATCCAACGGTTACAAGCTTTTCTTCATCTTCCTTATTCAATTGTTCTTGTAGAGCCTTTGCAATCTTTGGATCAGATTGAGTCATGTTCATCTTTTCTCTTTGCAATTTGTCTTCCTTGATCAATTTGTATGCCATCTCAACTGTTACACCAAGCAATGGAGCTCGTTGTTCTGCAAGCGCCCAATCTCTTTCTTTATCAGTTAAGACTTTTACACCACTTGAGCCTTCTTTAGTGGACCTTTTCTTCAACATTAACTGGCCCAAGGTAGTGTTGTCTTCACTGGAGGATTATTCTTTAACATTTTCTTTGGGAGCTGGGTCAGCTTGAGATGACACAGCTTGAGCAGGGTCAGCTTGGGAAGATTTTTCAACTTCAAACTCCTTCCTTATCTCTCTAGCCACCTTCATTACAACGTAAGTCTCCCCCTCAATTGTTTCACCCTTCTCACCAGCTTCTTCACTCACAATTCCACCAATCTTTTCGCCACCAGACTCAGATTTTGGCATTTTTATCTCATTATAAGCTTTATTTCCCCTTTCCACCTCAGAACCAAATACAACAAGTCTTCAATCATTAGCCTCCCTCTCAGCTCTAGCCTTCTGCTCTCTTTCTTGAAATTTCTTCAAATATTCCTCAACTTCTTTGTCAACTTAAGCTTTCTCTTTTTCAATCTTAGCAGCACTCTTCTCCCTCTTTTTGTCATCATCAGCAGGGAAAGAGCTAACTGCAGTAGCAAATACTCCACTGAGTTTGGTATTGATCAAGTCAGTTTTGAAGTTGTTGATGCAGCAGGCTCTGTATAGATCAACATAGTCAGCATGGAGGGATGCAATGTTTGATTTGAGAGTTTTTGAAACATCTACCAAGTCTTTCTTGAAATCAGCTTGAGATTTGTTGGCCGATTTGAGTTCAATGGTGACATCTCTAGTAAACTTGTTTGCATTTTCTCAAGTTGAGTCAGAGTGCTCTTATTTATTTCCTTTTCTTCATTGATGGCTTTAGTGAGACCATCAAGAGACTCTGTCAGCTTGATTTGATTCTGCTGCATTAACTCTATTGCTTTGAAAATGTTTCCTTGAAATGCAGTCTAATCATTGCATAGCTTCTCCACCTTCTTCTTCGTCTATTCTTGATCCTTTTGGACCTTTTCCAAGCATTCAGTCAGCTTTGAGCTCTCCACCTTATATGTTGAAGTGAACTCAGTGAGCTGACCCACCACATCTGAAAATGAGATAGTGGCAACTTGGGAAGAACTAGCAGTTGGCCTAAAGGCCATTGACTCTAGAAAGAGCAGCCTGAACTCTTTAAAATCAAGGTCATTAGGCTCATATAGAAGGAGGTGAAGGCTAAGGGAGTTTTGGTGAATTTTCTCATGAGAGTGAGTCTCATGAGCAGATCTGTCAGAAATGACAATGTGCTGGTCAGCTTGAGGAGAATTAACTTGTAATTTAGGTTGACTTTCAGTGGGAATGTGTTGATCATGATGTTGATAAACTCCTCCACTAATATCTTCCATCAGAGCATCTATCAGACACATCATCAAATGAAGAATTACTTCCAAAGATAGTCATTAATTTCTCATCAGCATCGTAAGGACCACTGATGGTTCCCTTTGCTGCACAAGGGGTTATCATGACCTCCTTAAAGAAGGCCAAGTAACCTACAGGATCCCTCTGTCCAATGACAGATGCAGACACAGATCCTGCTGGTGTAATGTTAAGGGTAGAGGAGTGCCTTTCAACAATGGTGTGTTGCTGCACTAAAGTATCCTAAGGGAGAATAATTGAGGCCTGTACCCTTCCTTGTGATCTAGAAGGGGCATTGGCAGCCTGTGCAGACTCAGAGTGTAAGAATGGAAGAGTCTGATCAGCTTGGGGAAAAGATGCAGTGTCACTAAGGCGTTCGATACTTCTTTCCTTTGGCTGATCATCCTTAGAAAGGATGTGCACAGACTCTGACTCATGTTAGATCTGGGCTGGATCCACTGTTGTCCATTTTATGATATCATCAACCTTTTGGGAGGCTGATGATAGCGATTTAGGTGGTGACACAGTATGACCTTGGAGGAGGTCTTATTATTGTTGATTTGTCAGCCCCAGAAGCCGATACAGACTTCCTTTTGGATCTTTGCTTTTTAACATTGTGAGGTACTAAGTCCTCAATAATGGGTCTTTTAGAGTCAGATTTAGAATGAGTGGATGAGGGTGTGGCTAGGGTGGCTGATGATGTGGCCAACCCTTCACTCTCTTATGAAGGAGAAGAAGTTTGAATAGATTTGGAAGACTTTGAGGGTTCAGAGACATGTGTACCTTGGTCCCCCTAATTGGCAGATTGAGCGTCAGACTCAGACTTCGTCGAAGAAGGGACAACTTCCTCACTCTCAGCTTCTCTTTCCTTTGCTCTGTAAAAATTAAGGTAGGTCTGCATTGCTGGGGTCAGACCCTACGTAGATACCTTAGGACTATTAAAGTTTTTATTATTAATGGCCTTACATTCAACAGTCTGACCAGTTTCCAGACTGAAATCATTATCAAGAATAACTTCAATAATGAGTGCAAGAATCCTACCATAAGGTATGGTAAGACTTTTATAATTGACTCGGCCAACTAAGTCCTTAAAAGTAACAGCAGCAAAATCTATTCTGGTCATAGTGACCATAGCATGAAAAATCTGCATCTCTAAGGCACTAGGTTAGTCAAAGCTGCCTGCCTTTACTTTTAAAGATTTAGAAATTGTACCCAAAAGATAATTCCATATGCCAGTTAAGTATTTCATTTTAACTACTGAAGCCAATGGACCAGTATAGCTAGCATCTTGCAAAACACTTTTGGCTTCAGTATGAGACACAATACTTTCATAAATATCATCAAAGATATATGACAACTCAAACGCAGACCTAATCCTCTTTAAAGAAATATATACCTTTTTCTTACCGTTGAGGACAATGCCATAGATCGTAGTATCTCCTTGTTTGTTCTGACCAACATAGCAACTTGCCCAAAATTCACAAAAAAGGTCTTTAAACACCACATTTAGCTTCTCAATCAACATTTTTCCAAAAGGATGATGCCATATGAATGACATCACATCATCATATCCTTCAACCCAAGAAGGAGGATGAACATTGGCAGAAACAAGACTGACAATCTTGATTTTACCAGTATCAAGATCAACAGGAACAACCACTACCTTATCTCCCACCTCATAGGGTGAAAACTTATTAACGCTTACCAGAGCTGGGTATTGGACTCCAGATTCAGATGAATAATTAGATTGAGAATTATTAGAAGAACCAGAAACAGATGATGAAGCCACTTTAAGAATTTTTAAAAATAGAAAAGAAATTCAGGAGAATTGATATAATAGTATACAGATTTAAGAGTAAGAAAGAAATTGATTTTGGATATAAAGAGTGATTTGGGAATTAGGTTAAAATGGAGTATATATACTTTATTATAATAAATATTATTCAAAAATAACCGTTTGAAAATTGGAGAGAAAGATTTTGATTGGTAGATGAACAAGTAGTGGAGGTACTTTTTGTAGTAACACCTGTTGCCACTACACGTGTCAATTACCACTTTGAAAGAAAATGGATAATTAAGTAAACTAAATAAAATAACAAAAATAATAAAACGCACTAAGATATTTAATAACAAAAATAACCACTAAGCTGGGTCAAACTCAGCTTACCCTCTTTTACTTGAAAGTACACCAAGTACCAAAGGGTGGTCTGGGTCAGATACAGCGTACCCTCAAGATTGTTGAAAATTACAAGGGGTCAGATTTGTTATTACTTAGCTTATTGCCTTTTATATACCACGACATGCCTTCAATTTATGGCTGATTATGCGTAGGAAATTACTCACTCAAGACTGAATCTTACAGTGGCCACCAGCTAGAAGAAAGAATATGAGGATGATGTGTTGCTCGCTTTGCAAGGCTGATTTTGATTCGCACTCACATCTGTTTTTCGATTGTTCATATTCTTCACAGGTTTGGGATGCTGTTAAAAGTGTTGCTAACATGTCGTCTACCTCAGGTTCTTGGAATAATATCACAGCTTGGTTGATTGCTCATGCAAAATCATGATCTATAATTCATGTTATTGGTAGACTAGTTGTTGCAGCCACTGCGTATTTTATTTGGCAAGAGAGAAACAACAGGATGTTTGCTAATCATGCTTGCCCACCTGATACTTTATCCAATCTTATCAAAGATATTGTTCGTTCAAGGTTATGGAGATTGAAGTTTAAAGAGACAGCTCGAGTTGTTACTACACTTGATACTTGGAAGATTAGGGGTGACTATATGTTTCAGAATAGCGAATTGACTTAGTATATCTTTAGTATTATTGTCTATTTCTAAATGTCCTTGTATTTAGAATAGGCTTTCGCTTGTGTAGTAGATTTTTCCTTGTATTTCTTGTTAACAGGGCATGTCCTATGTATGAACTAGTACGATAAATTAGTCGTACTACTTGTTTTGTAATGTTTTAGGGTGATATAAAAGTTAACAGGGAAAACCCCATTTACCCAAAAAAAGGTAGTTGAACCTTGATTCATCCAAAGGCTTTGTCAAGCAAAGTAACTTTTCTTGAAAAGGAGATTGAATCAACCAAGACCTTTCTGAATGATGCTACTAGTGATAGGACTAAGTTAGCAATGGACGTAATGGTTTATAAATGTCATGCTAGAGAATATCTTAATCAGATAAAATCTGAAGAAAATAGGTTTGAATCTTTTAGAATTGAATATGCATAGTTACTAGGCAAAAAACAAATGTTAGATGAAGATTTTGAAAGGGTAGTAAAAGAAAGTGCTAAAAAGGATAAAGAATTAGCAGATTCTAGGGTACAAATTGTTGAACTCAGTGGCAAACTGAATAAAATGAGAGACATAGAAACTATGATGGGTCACCTTAGAGATGCTAAACAAAAGGGGGAACAACCTAGTTTTGTCAAGAGATATAATGCAGTTCCGCCACCTTTTAGTCACAACTATGACAGTTTTCAGAAGCTTTATTTAGAAGAATCTGAAAAATCAAGTCTTGTAAATGTACCAAAGACTACCGCTTTAGATACTAAGTCTAGTGATGTTTCTGTCCCTGAGATTTGTAAGTCAGAGGGATCTGAGAACAAGACTAGTGAACCTAAGGCTCACTCAGACCCATGTGAATCCAAACGGACAATGGATAATAAGCTAAAAGGTGTTAAAAAAGAAGTTGAAATGGAAACAATTGTCTATTTTACTTTAAAAGGTAATGATAAAGTGTTTTCAGCAAAGGATGAATATTTAACCGGTAAGTATCCTTAAAATATTGATCAAATTTGGAGTATTGATGAACCCGTAAAATCTGAAAATCTGGCAAAACCTATTAAAAACAAGGATTTTAAAGATAAAATTTTCAAGAAAGGTTATGTTCAAACTTCTACAATGGATGCAGAAGGTTCAAGTGTTCAATCTGAAACACCTGAACAATTTGCTGAACAAAAAATTAAAGAAATGTTATCTATTGATCCAAAACCTCAAGCTGTGAAACGATATGGAAGAAGCTTATGCAACTCTTGAATACATTGATGAGTTAAGGGATCATGGAGTCCAAGTGCCTGAGATAGTTTATGGTGATTTATCAAAGAAGGCCTCTAAAAGGTCATGTTTTAAATGTCGTGAAGTGGGTCATGTGTCAAGTTGTTGCGCTTATAAGAAAAGCAAATCTAGGATGTCACCTGAAAAATCTAGAGGTAGTATGGATTCCAGTGAAAACTGTGGATCTTTTTTTTCTTGGTTAATGGGTATACCCCTATAAATTATATACCATCACCAAAACATTACACACAAGTAGCCTGGCTGAGATACCATACTAGTTCATATGCATGACATGCCATGCATATGTAAACAAAAGAAACCAACAATCAAAGAAAGACAATGAAAGCATACTAGTTAACAATTAACAATTCTAAATAAAACAAAGTTTAAGCTATGTCTTTAGCGCCATTGATGATCAAAAATCACTAAGTTTCGTGGCAAATTCCAAGCTTCAATGAAGCGTGCGACCTGTAGAGTATTCTTGAAACGTAGTGTAACCAGCTTCAAGCGAACTATGGTCACAACATCCTGTATCTGCTCAACTGTTCTAACATCATTTGAAAATAATCTATTGTTCCTCTCTTGCCAGATAAAATAAGCTGTAGCAGCAACAAGAAGTTTTCCAATAACACTCTTAGCCGAATTTGACTTTGATCGACTAATCAACCAGTCCACAATATCATCCCAATTAGAGCTGATTTGCGTCATTTGAGCCAAATGTCACACCTTGTGCCAAACCTGAGAAGAAAAAGAACACTAAAAAAACAAATGGTTACGTGAATCAGGGCCTTGCTTGCATAAAGAACAACAAACAAGGTTATTATTCATGTTGCCTCCTGACGACCTTTCATAATACGATCCTGAGTTCTCAATTTGCGCCACATAATCAGCCACATCAAACAAAAATGCCTTGGAATCATTTTTGTAAACCAAATTGCACGATGCCAAGCAACTTCATCCTGTTTGTTTCGCAATGAATTCCACACTATACTTGTAGAAAACGGATTGAGCCCATCCCCATCTTTCCAAACTAAAGCATCCTTAGCACCCGCTGAGATTTGATGATAAGGAATGCCAATTAAGACAAGAAACAAATCTAGCCAAGCAACATGCCATTTCTATACTCCTTCACTTAGTAAATCCGAAACCATGCTTTGTAGAGTATAGCCTGCACGAAAAATATCTCTGGGTGATATAAAATGACTAAGAGGACATTCAACAGCCCATTTCTCAAACCAAACTGATGTACTCTTCCCATCACCAAGTCGTGTCCATATATGGGGTCTAATCAAGTCATGGAGTTGCAATATTTTCCGCCATCCCCAACTACAGTTCTGATTCATAGGAACAACCCATAAATTGCGTTCTTTCAATCTATATGAGTGAATCCACTTAACCCATAGTGATTCTCTATGAGTAAGCAAACTCCAAATATGGTTTACCATAAGTTCCTTATTGAAATCAGCAATTCGATCTTTCCATGCTACTTTGGTTTTACCTCTCACCATGTCACCATGATTCCATAAAAAATTTCTCATTTTGCTTTCAAGGTCAGTGATATTACTCTTAGGTAGTATAAAAACTGATGACTAATATACATGCAAAGATGAGAGAACAGAACTTACTAGTTGGACTCGTCCTGCAAAAGATAAGTACTTGTTGCACCAATTAGTAATCCTTTTCTCCATGCGTTCAATAAGTACCATACAATCTTTATGCAGTAGTGTAGTAGTAATAAGTGCAACACCAAGATATCTAACTGGTAAACACCCTTCTTCAAATGGTAGTATATTAAGAATGGAATTCTTAACTGAGTTAGTAACATTACAGGAAAAAAGCCGTGCTTTTTGGCAAGCTTGGAACAAGAATAGACATGTCTCTAAACTCATTAATAGAATCCATAATAACTTGAGCTGATCTGGTCTCCCCCCGTGAGAAGATAAATAGGTCATCTGCAAAACACAAGTTAATAATACTCTGCTTTTCACACTTGTTACGAAACCTGAATTTGGATACAACCGATACTGATTTATTAAGAATAAGCATTAGTATCTCCATAACCAAAGTGAACAAGTATGGTGACAATGGATCCCCCTGTCTTAATCCTCTCGCACCCTTAAAGTACCCATGTAGATTACCATTTATGCACAATGAGAACGAGGCAGTAGAAACACATAACATAATCCATTTGATCATAGTATGGTGGAACCCAAACCCAATTAAAATAGCTCTTAAAAACTCCCAATCAACTGTATCATAGGCTTTTTGGATATGAATCTTAAAAGCACATCTTGGAGGCCCAACATTCCTATGATAATTGTGCATTAATTCCTGAGTGAGTAAGATATTATCCGAAATCCTTCTCCCCGGCACAAATGTAGATTGATTGATGCTAACAAGATCATGTAGCCCTTCCTTAATTCTATTAGTAACAATCTTGCTAATACATTTATAAAGTGTATTACAACAAGAAATAGGCCTATAATCATTAATAGAAGAAGGGGTAGTAACCTTAGGGATCAAGGCAATGATAGTGTGATTGATTTGTTGAAGCATCTGCCCATTGCGAAAAAATTCATGAACCGCCAAACAAACATCACGACCAACAATCTGCCACGCATTTTTAAAGAAAGCAGATGTGTAACCATCAAGCCCTGGAGCTTTATTCTCTCCTATTTCAAACTTTGCCTGTTTAATTTCATCATCCGTAACCTGCTTAACCATATCCAAAGCTTTTGTATGATTTAGCACATTGTGGAACAAATCAGGAGTGGGACTATGTGTGGTTGTGCCCCTTTTACCCAAAAAATTTCGTATAACGATCAACCAAAGCGTTTTGGGCAGCCCCACCTTCATGAAATACTCCATGCATATCTTTGATAAAATCAATCCGTGACCTATGATTTTTACATTTTAAAGACCTATGAAAAAACGTTGGGTTAGCATTGCCCACATCCAGCCACTCTACTTTTGATTTTGGTTTGAGAAACCTCTCCTCATCAAACTGCACTTCTTTGAAATCATTAAGGAGTTTAGCTTCTTTATCTCGCAAAGTATTGTTCAACGGGTCTAAATCTATGTCAATCTAAATATCATCCAACTCATTTCGCAAGCTATCAACACGGGCATGTAAATTACCTTGTTAAAGAAGAAGCTTACGCATAGGAGTTTTTAACTTCTTTAATTTCTTAACCACACGAAGCATATAATGGCCTGGTATCTCCTTTGCCCAATCACGCTCCATAGCTTCTAAAAAACCCTGTTTATGCACAAGAAAATTTGCAAATTTAAAAGGCTTCGGTCTCATTCTTGTTATTGATGGAAGTTTCAACACGCAAGACAAATGATCTGACACTCTATAAGGCTAAAAAAGAGCGGCAACAGCTGGGAACTCATCCACAAATTTCATGTTACCCATTATACGATCTATCTTTCTAAAGACACCTATCCCTCTTTTCGGTTTCTGCTTCCAAGTGAAGTGTAAGCCCGAGCTATTAATATCTACCACTTCAATTACTTCTACGCATTCTTTGAAATCCCTCATACCTATACTGATTGTTGAAGACCCCAACAAGTTATCTTCCAGATTTAAAGAAGAGTTAAAATCTCCAAATAAAATCCAAGATTTATCATGAGCAAAAACCTTAAATTTACATAATTCATGCCTTAACTCTCTATGCCTATTATCAGCATAAACAAAAGAACAAAATAGAGATTTACGATCTACCTTGAAAGTAACTTGGGCATATATGACTTGATCAGTTTGCGAAATAACCATTAAGTTAATCAAGTCTGTATCCCAACCAAGAATAATTCTCATTCCCTTAGTACATAGAAATCCATTTGATGTCCAGTTCCAAGACCTACAGATCTTCTCACAAACATCAAAAACCCTACTAATGTCTACATGGGACTCCAAAATAGCATACACACTCAAATGATTTTCCTTTACTACATGTCGAACCTCCTTTTGTTTTAGAGGGCGGTTCAACCCCCTTATATTCCATGATGCAATACTAGCCATTAGAACCCACAACACCGGGAGTGCTTGCCCCCTCAGAAAATTTGTTTGGTTCACTACTACTTTCATGGAGAAAATCTGATTCATTATATATATTTTCAACCTCATCCTCATCAGAATCATCCACATTAGTAGAAATTGTTGGTGCTTCATTGCATGTATCTTTACTAACTTCAGTCAAAATCGGCTCATTTGCACCTTCCCCATACTCATTCAACAGCTCAGAAGAATTTATAGTGGTTACCGGAGTTTTTGAAGTACTCACATTAGTAGTATTTTCCTTAGGCTTTGTGACCGGTCTATACACAAAGTTAGCCTTATGTTTCTGTTTCCCTATCTGAAATCCTTGCTTAGTAGCTTTCTTTCTTCCTTGAACCATTTGGAAACCATCACTATCTACCTTAGCAGCTTCTTTTGGGATTTCTTTAAAAGATTTAGGACATTATGAGTTATTATGGCCAAACACACAACAAACTGAACATCTTGGGGGCTTCCATTCATACTCAACTCTTATCTTTTCCTTGGTATATCCAGCCCAATCCAGATCCGGGATAGCAACAAGAATCTGATCCTTAAATTCGATGTTAGCATCCAACTCTATAAGAGCTCTTCCAAAACTATTCCTACCCCAAGATTCAATACACATACTAGTCGTATAAGAATCTAGCTGTTTAGGTTCACAAACTTTAGATAATAACATACTTAGCCCATCGTCGGTATATGCCACCATTGGAACATCATGGAGTTTAACCCAATCCGGCACCTCAGTGATATCTGCTTTTGTGAGATTGATATTAGGCGACCATACATTTAACAAGATTCGTGCATTTCAAACAATCCAAGGACCATTCTCCAAAACATAATCCATTCCCTCCTTTGAGTGAAATTTAAAAAAGAAAAACCCATTGGCATTCATCATAACTCGTTTTAAACCATGTTTAATCCAGGCATTCTTTACAAAATTTTCAATTAGTGGAAAGGCAATTCGTTTTCCCAGGAAATATCCATATAATGTATAATCAAACTGACTACATACCTCTTTAATAGATGCAACCGGTAACAACACATCAGCATCCTCTACTTGTTCCATGGGTTCAAGTTTGCGAATACTAACCTTACGTTGAGTTTGTTGCTGCACTTGAACTTTAGAAGCATACGATATAGGCTTTGCATTTACATCAACCTGATCTTTACCCTTTTCTACTTCCTTGTTTGCCCTACTCAAACTGTCATCAGCCTCAAAAGATACTGACTTGGATTTAATATCAACTTGTGTTTGCTCAGCCTTTTCATCTACCTCCAGAGATGGCTGATTTTCTGCAGTTAAGATTTTCTGCAGTTTAGATTTCAGCATCATGAGAATCACCAGTAGTAGCCGAACCACCCTCAACATCAACACCCTTAACTCAACCATCATCATTGAGGATCCATTACCAGAAACCATCCCATGCTTTTTATCAGCAGAACCCTTTTTAGGGTTTTTTAAGATCGATCGTACAGGTGCATGGGTTTTTCCCATCAATTTTCTTTATCTTACCCGCTAGCCCACCTCCACCAGTGTTGGTGGACTTTCTTGGACGCAATCCATCCATAACTAACTAACCATACAGACAAATGAAACAAGAGAACCGAAACAAATGACTACGTGAAGAGCAAGAAAATCCTAGAAAAAGAAACCCTAGACACCCGAAAACCCTAAATTCCAGCAACAAAATCTTTATCAATTAAAAAGCTTCAAGTGATCTAGCTGAACTAAACTTGTTAGCCGCGATCAGAACCTTCGTAATTAACAAGAGTTGAAACCAGAACTAGAGATTGCGATTAAAAGAAAAAAGAAAGAAACCCTAAAAAGAAAAGATCCACCTCAAACCTGCACTTCAACGAACTCAAACCCTAACGGATTTAAGATTCATGAGAGAGACATATTTATAAGGAGATCAGATCAATTTAGGATTTGAAAGAAGAAAGGAAATCGCCATGGGTGAAGGAGAGAACTAGGGGTTTATTTGTGTTGATTCTTGGATTTCTTGATTGAAAGAAAGAATGAAATCAATTAATTGAGAGAAATCTGGACAGTCTAGCTGCCAAGAATTATTTAAGATGTAGAAAATTTGAGAAAGACAGCATGACGGATAATAATAAGCCTAGAAGTGTCTCCTTTAGAAAAGGTTCTAGTGGTTCGAGTCAATCAAGTAGCTGGAGAGCAAGTTCTCCATACAGAATTAAGTCGAATGATGCTTATTATGATAAGATTATCTCAAATGTGCAATCTAACCCAGTTGAGCGTTTTCAGCGACATAGTCCTAGGAGATTATCTTCATCGTCTCCTGAGAGAATGTCAAGAGTTCAAAAGACCTCAAAGGGTAATAACCAAAGGCTGCCTACTGAAAAGGAGGCATAATGGTTCCCCAAGTCGTAGACCTAGTGTTAGGAAAAATCAACGGACTTCCCCCAACAAAAGACCTACTGATAGTTCGTCCGTCAAACCAGCTAAGGCATGGGTGCCTACTGGTGGATACTGGGTTGATATGGTTTCTGATGAAGAAAATGATAGACCCAAAGCCTATAAGGCTAGAGTCCTTTGAGAAACTAATCTCTTTGTGAATGTGCAGAAGCTGCTAAGGAAGACCGCAAGTTTATGGTTTGTCAATAGTGGAAGCTCCAGGCACATAATGGAAGGCAAGGGACTATTGATGGAGTTTACTCCTATTAAAGGTTATTATGTTTGTATCGTACATTCCAAAGGCGGAAATATTTCCGGGGTTGGAAGAGTTGTAAAAGGAAGTGTTTTAATTAGCAACGTTAATTTTGTTCAAAAACAGGATCAGAACCTTTTGCCAGGCGTATTAATGTCAAATAAGGACTTAGAAAAAGAAGAAAAAGTCTATCTTACTCATTTTACATTAAAGGGTAGTGATCGAGTTTTTACCGAAATGGAATTCTCAAAATTTTGTTTTCCTCGGGTTTTAATTGATAAGGTTTGGAGTGTTGAAGTTTACAAAGAGGATCGTAGCTATGCATGTCAAAAGGTTGTGCCTCTTGTGTTAACTCCTGAACAAAAAGAAATTTGGAGATCTCATGTACAAGCTGTGAAGGACTTTGAAGATGTGTTAGATGGACGAAAAAGAAAGATCCATGAAACTTATGATCATTGTTCCAACAACACATGTTTAAATTAGTTTATTTTTCATTATTATGCATGAATTAGAATAAGTACTCTAGAAGATCATGGTTAGATGATGATCTATAGTACATGTTATTATCATTTAACCAAAAACCCCTAAATATGCTCTCTCTCTCTCTCTCTCTCTCTCTCTAGATGGCCGATATGTTCTCTTTTCTTGCCCTAAAAAGCAACCTTCTTGCCCTAACCAAATATGGATCAGGTTGCTTTTGTTTTTGTGTTGTTTAAGTCTATTTTCGTTTTTTAGGGTTTTCATCCTTTTCATTTCTCTCTTTCTTCGATCTGTTCGTCTTTCCATATTTGGTTATTATTTAGAATCTGTCGGATTGTAGTTTGGTCGACTTACCTTCTTAGAACTAATTCTCGTTACTAACTGATCAAGGGGGGAAATGATCGTTTTTTAGGTTCCAGAGGTTTTAGGGTTTGCTGTTCATTATTGCTGATATTTTATGTTATTATGATGACTTGATCGCATGAAGGGAGGAGCTGCTTCATCTTCTTTAGATTATTGTGTTTTTGCTGAAAGATTTAATCATATTCGAGATCGTGAAAGTGTAAGTATGAAAACAATTGGTACGACGCATAAACCTATTAAGGGTTCTTTTGCAATCCATGATCCAACTAATGTTCCACCTGAATCAGGTTTGGAGAAGGAAGTAGATAATGGTGCTGTTAAAGATAATGAAAAATTTGTTTCATCGGATCAGATTCATCCTACTGTGGATGAGATTCCAAAGGCTACGAATGGATCATATGCAGAGAAACTCAAGGGAATGGATACTGGTTCGACTCAAAGTGCAAAAAAGATAAATCTGCGATACATCCCAGAAAAGTCAGATTTAGATGGCATTGATGTTTTGTTACCGATTGAGTCTGTCAAGGAGGTAACGAGCAGATTTTCAAACTCACTTTATGGGTACTTTCTGGGGGAATGGCTGGCTTTCCCGGTTGTTGAAAATTATGTGAAAAACACTTTGGCCAAATATGAGTTAAAACGACTTATGATGAACCATGATGGTTTCTTATTTTTTTCAATTTAGCTCAAAAGAAGGAATGGAACAGGTGTTAGAGAAGGGGCAACGGCTGATCCGATCCACTCCCATCTTACTGAATGTTTGGACACCTAATACATGCTTAAAAAAGGAGATTACTTCTATTCCGGTGTGGGTTGATGTTTATGATGTGCCATTAGTGGCTTTTACGGAAGAAGGGCTCAGTAGGATTGCATCTATGATTGGAAAACCTCTAATGCTGGATTCGTATACCAGTCCAATGTGTGCTTCATCTTGGGGTCGTCATAGTTTTGCAAGAACTTTGATTGATACTGAAGCGAATAATTCATTTCGAGAGTCAATTTCTATAGCAATTCCAAATATTACAGGTGATGGCTTTTCTAAAGCAACTGTACTCAATTCAAGGTATTCGGTCACGGAAACAAGAATTGTCCTTTACAACCTAAGGTGCAATGTGATCAGGCGAAGGGAAAGGATAAGGTTGATGATGATGGATTTACTGTTATTGGACAAAAACGATCAAAAGGAAAATTTGGGAGACAACCTGTGAGACATCAAAAGGGTGTTCGCGTGCAAAAACAGAAACCTAAAGTGATCTATGTCGAGAAGAAGAAAGGTGGTGAGGGTAATAAGGCAAAAACTGAACAAGCAAAAGAGGGAAATTCCAATATCAATTAGCCATCTACTTCGCTTAACAAGAAACATTCAATTCATGCATCAAAGACATTTGGTGTATTGGATAAATTGGATGATGGTTCTGATCTTTTTATGAGGAAAAAGTAGGAGGGTTTTGATACAGATTCGGATGATGATGAAGTGATTTTTGATGAGTCTGATAAGAATATGGTTGATTCTCTACTATCTGAGGGGGCAAGCACTCCCATACAGCAGGTTTCCAATGATTAACATTGCTATTTGGAATATACGAGGAATGAATAAGGCCCCTAAACAAAAGGTGATTCAAAAACTTGTTTCCGATAATTCTTTTTCTTTATGTTTTGTTCTTGAGTCTCATTTGTCACATAATCCGGTTTCTTCTATATGCGCTCGAGTTTTTTTCAAACTGGTAGTGGTTGCTGAATAGCCACTTATGCAACAAAGGTGCTAGGATTATTTTGGCTTGGGATTTTCGTTTGCTTGATCTCATGGTCTTATCTCACACCGACCAAGTTATTCATGTGCCAATATTTCTAAAGAAGGAAAAGAAAATGATATTGTGCTCCTTTGTATATGCTCATAATTATTACATTGATCGACGTTCATTATGGAACAACTTGAAAAGGCATAAGATGTTTGCAGTTGGTAAGCCTTGGTGTGTACTTGGTGATTTTAATGCTACTCTGAACTTACATAATTATACTGCTAGTTCGTCAAGTGTTGATATTGAGACTAGAGAATTTCGTGATTGTGTTGCAGATATGGAAGTTACTGATGTTAATATGGTCGGGCTACAGTACACGTGAAATCAAAAACCATGTGGAGCTGATGGTATTTTGAGGAAAATAGATAGAGTTATGGCTAATGAGGAGTTTTATAATGCTTTTGTTGGAGCTACTGTTATTTTTAAGCCGTATTTGAGTTCTGATCATGCTCCTGTAGTTCTGAAGTTCCCTACAAAAACTAAGTTTAAACCTAAACCGTTTAAATTTGTTAATCTACTTGTTTTTGATAAGAATTTTCAGAATGTAGTTTGAAGAGAGTGGAATGTTTCTTTTTGGGTAAAGGGTTACCCCGCTTAAACTCCATTCCAACAACAATATTTAGAGTACAAACCAAGTAACATGGCTGAAAACTACCATGTTAGTTCCTTATACGACAAACCGTATAAGGTTTACACATGCTAAAAAGCTGGCCAGAAATAAAACTACAAAGCAACATCACAAACAAAACAAAAACAACCTACAATGCATAAAATGCTAACATTAAAAGATCCCTTGTAGGCTAGAATTCATCACGTTGCTGCAGCTAGGACCTCATTATTAAGCAGATTTGGAGGGAGGTGCCACTCTTCCAATAAACGTCGATTCTTAGCACTTTGCTTGAAAGGAATTGATCCCAATTTAAGTCGAACATTTTCAACAATTACATGTTTAAGCGAGCCTGGACTTCGAGTCCGGTTACCAAACATACGAGTATTTCGTTCTTGCCATAGAAAGTATATAGTTGCTGATAGAACAAGTCTCCCCACAATACTTCTTACTGATTTACCTTTTGACTTCGGGATTAATGTAGCCGTGATGTCCGACAGAAAGTGATCAACATCAGGTAGTCTTGCTAAAGTCCTTATAGAGTACCAAACCTGAGATGAGTTTGAACACTCAAAGAGAATATGCTCATGTGAATCAGGTCCTGCTTTACACAAAGAACAACAAACAAGGTTAAGGTTAACACCCCCCCCCCCCCCCATATCCCAAGGTTTCATCCTGTCATGGGTTTTAAGCTTGCGTTTCATAACTAACCAAAGGAGGAAAACGTGTCTAGGGATGCATTTAGAGAACCAAACCAAGTTAACCCAATCCACATTTGAACTATGCTCACGAATCAAATCCCAAACAGCTGAAATAGAGAACCCTAAATCCTTCCCCTCGTCATTACACCACATATAATAGTGTCCTTATGATAAGGCAACAGGTTAGGGACATTGCGATTTATAAGAACATGGAAAATATCTAGCCAAGCAACCGGCCATTTCTAGGAATTATTATCAACTAATGAAGAGACAGGATCAGAAAGAGAGAAACCTGCCTTAGTAATTTCACTAGCCAAGATGAAACTGGAAAGAGGGCATAGGGAATCCCATTTATCGTCCCACATAGAAGTCTGCTTTCCATCTCCATCATTTGACCAAATATAAGGACGAATAGAGTGCCTAACCTACAATAATTTCCGCCACCCCCAACTGACACCCGATCTCGCTGGAACATCCCAAAAATTTCGCCCTTTCAATTTGTGCGATATATCCATTTAACCCATAGCGAGTTTCGTTTAGTAAGAATGCTCCAAATGTGTTTTGCCATCAATGCATTATTCATGTCCGAAATGCACCTAATTCCCAGTCCACCCTCATACTTTGGAATACACACCGCCTTCCAAGCTACCTTTGAGTGTCCTTTAGCCACCTTACCCTGCTGCCAAAGGAAATTTCTCATTTTTTGCTCAAGCTCATTAATGACCCGTTTTGGAAGTATGAAAACAGAATCCCAGTAGGTATGCATAGATGAAAGGACTGATTGAAGCAATTGCAGCCTTCCAGCGAAAGAGATAGTCTTATTCCTCTAGTTAGAAATGCGGTTCTCCATCCTTTCAACTAAGATAGCACAATCTTTGTAAAAAAAATGTTGTGCTTTTAGGCAAACTAGGAACTAACCCGGATATGTCCTTAAAAGCATTAAGAGACCTCATACTCACATTTATTGAATCCAACTCTCCATGCGCAAAAAGAAACAAGTCATCCGCAAAGCAAACATTTATGATCCTTTGTTCTTCACATCCCTTATGGAATTTGAAATCTTGATCAATCGAAGCAGAATATTGCAATAAGACTGATAGTACCTCCATAACCAACGTAAACAAGTATGGGGACATAGGATCCCCTTGCCTTAATCCCCGTTTCCCGCTAAAAAATCCATGCAAATTTCCATTTACTGCAATGTAGAATGTAGGTGAGGAAACACAAGACATAATCCAAGCAACCAGCTTAGGTAGGAAACCAAAAGCCAACAAACTTTTCCTTAAGAATCTCCAGTCAACCGTATCGTATGCTTTTTGAATATCAACTTTGAAAGCACATCTGGGTTTACCTCTCGCAAGGTGGTACCCATGCATAAGTTCCTGGGTGAGGAGAATATTATCTGAGATACTTCTACCAGGAATAAATGCCGATTGATTGATACTAACCACATCCTCCAAGCCCTCCTTTATCCTGTTTGTAAGTATCTTGCTAATGCATTTATAAATTACATTACAACAAGATATTGGTCGGTAATCATTAATAACATTAGGAGTGGATACCTTTGGGACTAAATAAATAATCGTGTCATTAATACCTTTTAAGAGGTTTCCATTACGAAAAAAAATCCTTAACAGCTTTGCATACCTCCGTCCCCACAATCTCCCATGAAGACTTAAAAAATACCAAAGTGTATCCATCTGGACCCGGGGCCTTATTGTCTCTAATTGAGAACATGGCCTCTTTAATTTCCTCATCAGTAATGTGTCGAATCATATTCAATGCCTTCTGGTCAGTCACTTCATTAAGAAAGATATGGGACGGTGGTGAAAGATGAGTATGGCCTCCCTTTCCCAAAAAGTATTCATAATGCGAAACAAAAGCAGCTGGGACATCTCCACCCTCATAAACCGTACCATGTGCATCCTTTATAATGTTTATTATTCCTCTATGATTCCTGCATTTAACCATATTATGGAAAAAAGCAGTGTTTGAGTCGCCTACATGTAACCAAGAGATTTTGGCTTTCTGTTTAAGGAACTTTTCTTTGTCAAGTGAAGCTGTCTTAAAATTGTTAAGGCACTGAATTTATTTAGCCCGAAGGTTACTATCGGCTGGGTATAAATCGATATCCTTTTGCACATTATCAAGCTCCAATCTTAACCCATTGACCCGTTCATGGAGGTTACCTTGTTGAAACAACATTTTCCGCAAAGGTCTTTTGAGGGCCTTCAATTTTGCGACCATCTTATACATATTATGTCCCTCCACATCCACCGACCAATTCTCTTTGACTATGTCAAGGTACCCCTTTTTTTCAGTAATGAAATTTGCAAACTTAAACGGTTTGAGGATCGACCTAGACACCATCGGGAGCTTAAGTATACATGGAGTATGATCCGACACTCTGTAAGGTTGGAAAATAACGACCGAACCAGAAAAATCATTTACAAATTGCATATTATCCATACCTCTGTCAATCTTTTTAAGTATACTAGTTCCCTTCTTTGGTTTCTGGTTCCATGTAAAATGTAAACCAGTTCGATTTATATCAAGCACCTCTATCTCCTCAACACACTTCTTGAATTCTCGCATCCCAATATTGATGGTTGATGAACCTGCGAACTTATCTTCCAAATTTAAGGATGAGTTGAAATCTCCCATGATATACCACGGTTTCCCCCTAACAAAACAGCTATGAACACCCAAACTTGACCATAACTCATGACTTGTTTTGTAGTAGTTAATAGCATAATCAAATGAACAATACATAGACTTTTGTCAATTTTAAAGGTAACTTGTACATGAATAACCTGATTTGTTTGAGATAATACCATAACATCAACTAGATCAGCATCCCATCCAAGTATGATTCGAGTCCCTTTATCACATTGATTACCATTTGATGTCCAATTCCAATTTCTACAGATCTTCTTACAAACATAAAAAATGCATGAAACGTCCATATGCGATTCCATAATAGCACAGACCTGCACATGGTTCTCCCAAACAACCTGACAAACCTCCTTTTGTTTCAGGGGACGGTTCAATCTCCTTATATTCCAAGCGGCGATACTACCTTTAGGAACAGTAGAACCAGGAGTGCTTGCCCCCTTAAAATTTCCTTTTGGAATAGTACCCGCAACCATAAATGATTCAGTTTCATTATTAATAATAATCTCCTCGTCTACATCATCCTCCCAATCATCATCATTTGTCTTCTCTTTTTACTGCACCTTTTCAGGTTCTTTCACCTCCACAAGAACATCACCAATATCCTCTCCATAATCATTTAATAATGAATAGGGTTACTAGTATTAGTTGATGCTCCTGAAGTACTAGCAATGTTAGACTTATGAATCGGCTTTTCCACAAGCTTATACACAAACTTAGTTTTTTGCTTTGTAATAGGTACTCCTTGCCTCTTATTCGCCTTCTTTCTACCTGTTACCTCTTTAATTCCTTAGAATCAGTTTTAGCAACTGGTTTTTGAGTAGTTCTAACTTGCTTCGGGCAGTTAACATTTGTATGCCCAAACACACAACTTGAAGAACATCTTGGAGGTTTCCATTCATATTCCACTTTTATGTTCCCTGTCGAGAAGCCTTCTCCATCCAGCTTTGGTATTACCACAAGTAGCTTGTCTTTCGGGTAAATGGGATTCATCCCGTTAACTTTTATATCACCCAAAAGACATTACAAAACAAGTAGTACGACTGAAATATCGCACTAGTTCATATATAGGCAATACCCTATATATGTTAAACAAAGAAATACAAAGGGAATCAGCTTAAAGAAGTCAATTTGAGCCTAAGCCAAAAAAATACATTTAGAAATAGGCAACGAACAAGTTAATACAAATAAGTACGATCAGCCATTGTCTTGTACCAAAAAATCTCCTCGAATCTTCCAGGCTTCAAGTGTAGAAACAACCCGAGCTGTTTTCTTAAATTTCAATCTCCATAATCTTGAACAAGTAGCTTGTCTTTCATATCTTTTTTAGCATCTAATTCAATCACAGCTCTAGCATATCTGCTACGTCCCCATGACTCTGTGCACATTGCACTAGTATAACTATCCAACATCTTTGCTGTACCCAACTTAGATGCAAGCAAGCTCAAACCATTATCTGTATATGCTGCCAAGGGAACATCATGTAAATTGACCCAAACCGAGACCTTCTTAATTTCATCTTTTTGTAATTCCACATTCGGTGACCATTGTTTAAGGAAGATTGGTGTATTACGAACTAGCCAAGGTCCCTCCTGTAACACCTTATCCAAACCCTCCTTGTTTGAGAATTTAAAAAAGAAAAAATCATTTGCATCCATCATAATTTTTTGAATTCCATACTTTGCCCATGCATTCTTTGCAAAATATTCAACCACAGGATATGCTAATCTATCTCCCAAAAAATACCCAAAAAGAACATTATCATACTTGCTTTGCACTTGTCTTACAGATTCTTTAGGTATTACCACGTCAAAACTTTCAATTTGTTCAGTGGATTCAATCAACCTGAAGTTAACCTTAAGTTTTTCGGTATTGGCTTGAACTTTCGATGCATATGAAGGCATAACAGGTTCATCTGCAACACCCTTTCCCGGCTGTTCTTTAGCTTTGTCCTCCTTAAGACTTGATTGTTGAGCTTTATTCTCATCACCGGTGTTACCTTGTTTATTTGTTGCTGTTGAGTATTAACGACCTTCTCATCAGCAACTTTCTTTTCACTTGCATCCTTAGTAAGCAATGGAATATCACTTCTTGTCAAATATTGATCTTCAGGATTTTTTTCAGTGAAAGAACCTTCAATATTATGATCATCATTTGTTTTAAATGCAGCAGCAAAAGCTGCTGCTTTGGTTGGTGAGAGGGGAGATGAATTACATCGCAAATCACCTCCAGAATTATCACCTCCCTTGTTATCAGTAGATGCATCATCGCCCTTAGTTCCACTCAATTTCGGACTACCTCCCTTTTTAGGGTTTCCACCACTTGATTTCTTGGGCGAAGACCCTTTATTATTTTTCTTACCCGACATCTCACCAGGTCTGATTCTAGCAAAACGCTCCCCGAGTGCTTTCAAATCAAACGGACAATCTCTCTTCATGCAACAAAAAGTACCATGCAAACAAAAACACTAGGAAAACCACGAACACAACAAACCAGGAAAAAAACAAAAAACCTTAAGACCCTAATAAACCCTAAATCGTAAACTTGCCCCCTTAATCTGTTAACAAGCTCAATGATCTAGCTAAACTACATGAAGGCAGCCATGATCCAAGCGAGGTAACCGATCAGGAAAGAACAAATAACAACCTAGGGTTTTGGCAACAAAAGAAATGAGTGACAATAATAAAAAAAACCCTAGACGAATCTCTAACATGCACATCACTTGATTTGAAATCAAGGAGAGGGACACATTAACAAAATCAAATAGGGCAGATCGAGAAGGTTGCCATGGTATGATTAAATTGCTGAAGTAACTTACCATTGCGAAAGAATTCATGGACAACTAAACATACCTCTCATCCCACAACATTCCATGTACTTTTAAAGAAAGCCGATGTATATCCAACTGGGCCTGGAGCTTTGTTATCCTATATATCAAACATTGCTTGCTTAATTTCTTCATCAGTCACTGTTCTTATTATAGCTACAGCCCAGTTATGGTCCAGTTTTTTTTAGAACAGATCTGTTGTAGGGCTCGTGGATGTGTGTCCCTTCATGCCAAGAAATTTTGTATAATGATTGACAAATGCATTTGGCGCATCCCCTCCTTCATAGACAGCCCCCTACGTATCTTTAATCACTTCTATCCTCGACATGTGATTTTTACATTTCAGAGTATTGTGAAAAAAAGCTGAGTTGGTGTCTCCCACCTCCAGCCACTCAACTTTTGATTTTTGTTTCAAGAACCGTTCATCGTCTAGTTAAGCATCTTTAAAACCTTTTAGGGATTTTGCTTCTCTTTCTCGCAAGGTAACATCCAAGGACTCATTGTCAATCAGGATTTGAATCTCATCTAGCTCACTACCCAGCTTGTTTACACGAGTGTGCAGATTTCCCTAATCATGCAATAATCTACGAAGTGGAGTCTTGAGCGGTTTCAGTTTCTTTGCAATTCGAAACATGTAATGCCCCCTACTTCCATAGCCCATCCACGTTCAACTTCTTTATTGAAATCCTGCTTATGAACCAAAACATTTGCAAATTTAAACAGTTTAGGTCTTGATCTAGCCACAGAAGGGAGATTTAGGATACATGCGAAGACATCCATGTTATCCTCAAGTAACTTTCGGAGCTTTATCTTGAACTCTGTTGGTAGTTGCTTTCCTACTGAGACCAATTGCTCTGGGAATGCTGGGTTTATCGTGATTCCCTCTTCCCTATCCTGCTCTACTACTGTTGGGATTTAGACTTTCGTCTCTTTTCTGACACTCTTTACACCATGGATGTGTCTCCCACCATCACGGCAGGATTCTATTGTCCCTATCCATTTTAGGGTTAGGAATTAAACCATTGAGTGGATCGTCGATGCGACGATTCCCAGCTTTCTCATGGCGGGCCTGCCCAATAACATGTTGTAGGGCGAGGTAGACCTTACTATAACAAAGTCGAGGTCTTTCGTCCTTGTAGTGGGGGGCTGCCAGATCTCGACAGCCAGATTTACTTCCCCAATTGGCCAAATCTGTTCCCCTGCAAACCCTATTAAGGGTGTTTTGGCAGAGGTCTTCAGGGTCCTTATTTGATCAGGGAGCTACAGAAAAAAGTGTTTATAGAGAACGTCACATTCGCTTCCCCCGTCTATATATACCCTGTGAACCAAGATATTAGAGACGATAATCTGTATCACCAGTGGGTCTTCTGAGAACGCATCAGCTTCTCTAGAATCGAAGACTATGTCTTCAATAATGGTGCTACCTACTACGCCTTTCCTTTTGGTTCCTAATTCAGGGAAAGCCCAGGGCGGTCTATAACCGCCACCATGGATTCCTCTCGCTCTAGGGTTAAGGTCGGCCTATTTCTTTGATCCAAGAATCGTTTGATGGCTCTAACCTTGAGTTGGAAGGTGTTTGTGGTTTTAGAGAGGCAATTCCCTTACGGTCAAAGGGCTGAGAGGCCGCTTTACGACTGTGTGTTTAGGGTTGTTCTCAAGAGGTTAATGAATGGTCTTGGGTATAGATCCGTCCCTATATATAGGGGTTAGAAGACTTGGAGAGGAGGAAAAGGAATTAGGGTAAATCTTTTCCTCTTTTAGGGATATCTTTTATCTTTCTAGGGAAATTCATATTGATCTCCTAAAGTAAGCGGTGTCCGGAATAACCGGTCTTGGATATATGCTTTCCTTATAGAAAATGTGGTACGTTTATTCTTCCGGAGCTAGGTAATTTAATCCGAGTGCTCCAAGGTTATGTCTTCAAAGAGAGACGGCGCTTCGTATATGCGTTTTATCTTTACGCGAAGGTACATATTCTGAATACGGAGGTAGAGCTCTAGGGAGGGTATATGATCAGTAGCCTTATCGAAATGGATCCGAAAGTTCTCCGTTGTCACACCCCCAAATCATTTAATTTTGCGGAAAAAGGTGTAAACAATTTGAGGAATCACAATCACACATTATAACAAACAACCTCTAAATGAGACGTTATTGGATTTTATTTATAAACGAAGCATTTCTTTACAAGGAAAGTAGATACGTTCATAGAACTTGCACAACTACTTATAATACAAAAGAAATTAACTAATCAAAATGCTCCGTTGCTCTAATGTATGCATATGAGACTCCAAACCAAGTCTGCTCCGATACTGCCTTAATTTCCTGAGAATATAGTTTAAAAGACGCCAACATAAAGTTGGTGAGGTCGTAGGTTTTATAACGATATAGTGTGGTGAATAATAAGCTTTTATTGATACCCTCACTAGTATAATCCCAATGATATCCTTGGTCACTAATCCGAAATACTTTTGGAAATACATTTCCATAATAGATAGTCATAATAAAAAGATAGATAGGTATTCTATCATAATGAAAACTTAATTGATATTCATACCATGAATATCCATAGGTAAACTGTTAATACAGAAACTTAACAGATAATTCACATAATAACAATATATAGGTTGTTACTGCAACCACATAACTTTCTCAAATAATTCATATCATAACAATATACAGGTCTTTGTTGGAATTCCAGAACCGTGTATTTCACATAAGACAATATATATATAGGTCTTTACTGCCATCACAGAACCTTAATATATACTTCACATCTTAACAATATATAGGTTTTTACTGCCATCACAGAACCTTAATATATATTTCACATCTTAACAATATAGGTTTTCACTGCCATCGTAGAACCTTAATATATATATATATATAATATTTAGGTTATCACTGCCATCACAGAACCTTAATATATATTTCACATCCTAACAATATATAGGTTTTTACTCCCATCACAGAACCTTAATATATATTTCACATCTTAACAATATTTAGGTTTTCACTGCCATCACAGAACCTTATATTTATATAGATCACATCATATAACATTTTCTCGATCCGGGCATATTAAATCATAATAGAACATACCATGTCCTTGAATTCGAGATGGTTTAACATATTTATTCTATAGATTTAAACCCGCGTGTTCATATAGAACTTCGTTTCACAAAACTTTCTCAGAGTGTATCCATAAAAATGATATCCAATTTGTATATAACGTTTTCTCAAAATAAGTGCATCTCAGTATAAAACAATTTAGACAATGTATTCTCAGCCCAAAACGTAAAACAGTTAATAAGGGGCTATGAGTGTCACCTTAATAGCAATGAAATGAAGTGATGAAAATGTAATGAGATGATAAGCAAGTCAATTAGCCAAATCGAGAGATCCTAAACACATTAGGATTGATTTCCTTTCTTGCTTCAAACCTAAACTTTCTATAAGGTTATTTATTAATACGTTTGTCAACGTAATTAGTTTTAGATCTTTTCAATAATCTCTATAGTTTATTCTTGAAATTTTTATAAATGATATCTCATTTATCTTTATAAAAATCTTTTGTTGAAATGCAAATAATAAGATAACAATTAGCTTAGGATATGAGTTAATAAAGAGACACTTGATAGTATTTCTTTGAATTGATATGGAATGTATCGGAGACGAATACGAGTGTGTATATATATTTAATATATAAAGGAGAGATACTTTAAATAGTAGGATTCTAATCAATACAAAAATGTATTAATTATAAAATGAAGAGATACCTTAAATGGTAGGAGAAACAAACATTATATTTCAAGTTATGTTAGGGTTGACGTTGGGTCGTGTAGTATCCCGACAATGAACCAAGTTGCATTTAGAATGCGAATCGCAAACCGTTTGCAAACTACAATCTACTCCGTTGGTATACCCCAGAGATGCCAAAGGTCAATGCCAATCACATTTAGAAATATAGTACGGTTATAAGCGTATCAAGGATATATTCTATCCATTCCGACTCAGAAAATCTGATTTTATGATTCATGAGGTCACTTTTGAGGAGGTTAAGGAAATTATCTTTTCTATGGGCGATGATAAATCATTGGGATGGAGGATTACATGGCTGCTTTTTTCAAAGGCACTTCAGATGTGGTTGGTGAGGATATTTCAGATGCTATTAAAGATTTTTTCGTTTCTGGAAAGCTATTAAAGGAGATGAATCATAATGTTATTGCTCTTGTTCAAAAGATCTCGTCCCCAACCAATGTTACTGATTTTCGACCTATTTCTCTTTGTAATATCCTGTTTAAATGCATTAGTAAAATTATTGCAAATAGGATTAAGGATAGCCTCGGTGATAATGTTAGAATCAACTAATCTGCATTTATCCCGGGTAGAAGAATATATGAAATGTTCTCCTCACTCAGGATATAATGCATAATTACCATCTCATCAGAGGTCCTCCACGATGTGCTCTAAAAGTAGATATTCAAAAAGCTTATGACACTGTTGATTGAGATTTTCTCAAGGTTATTCTGGAGGTGTTTGGTTTTCCTTCTCAAATGATTGATTGGATTTTCTTTGTATTACTACGGTTACTTATTCTCTAAGCATCAATGGACACTTTCATGGATATTTCAAAGGCAAGAGAGGGCTTCGACAAGGTGATCCTCTTTCTCCCTACATGTTCACGCTTGTCATGGAGATTCTCACACTTATTTTGAAGCGTAATGTTCATAATTCAGAGTTGTTCTCCTTTCATCACAAGTGTAAAGAGCTTCAGGTCATGAATCTTTGCTTTGCTAATGAGTTATTTATTTTCATGTGGGGAGCAGTAGATTCAGCTAGAGTTATTATGGACTCTCTTGATGAATTTCGTATGGTTTCTGGTTTGTCTGCTAGCTTACCAAAGAATAATGCTTATTTTTGTAATGTATCGAACATTGTGAAGTAAACCATCCTTAGTATATTACCTTTTGAAGAAGGACAACTACCAGTTAAGTACCTTGGTGTTCCTTTAGTCTCTTCGAGGCTTGTTGCTCGTGATTGTAAATTACTTGTGGATAAAGTCCAAAAACGAGTGAATGATTGGTGTAATAAGTTTTTATCCTTTGCTGGCTGTGTGCAACTCATCAATTCGATGCTATCATCTTCCATGTCTATTGGTCTTCTGTCTTCATTTTTCCTATGAGTATTATTCTTCATATAGAACAGATTATGCGTCGATTCTTATGGAGTCAAGGGGATATGTATTGAGGGAAGGCAAAGGTATCTTGAGATGATGTTTGTCTTCCAAAAGAGAAGGTAGACTTGGTATTCGTAAACTTAGACCATTCAATGTTGCTCTCATTTCAGTTCATATTTGGAACTTATTTACTAATAAAGAGTCCTGATGCAGAAATGTCCAGATTCGCTGAACTGGACCTTGCCAGTGAGCGTTGCAAAACAACTGAAGTGACCAAAATTTCTGAGGGAAAAGAAGATTCTGAAATGAAGTTAAATTCTGAGCTGAAGTCCATTTCTGAGTTGGTGCAGAATTCTGAGGCCTTGATGCCATCTGAGCAAGCCATGTTAATTCTGCCAGCGATAGCCCATTTCAGACAAGTGTTCACTAAACAAGCTTAGTCTCCAGTTGTAACACTTCTCCAGTGGCAAGAAGCTCCAGATACCACCCTCAGAAATCCATCAGAGAAAATCTCCACTGAAGTGCTCCAATCCACTACAGCTCTCCAGTGAGCAGTTCCAGTCTCCAGATGGATGCTCCAGATAAACGTCTCCAGTGGAAGTCCAGATTTCAGATGTTCCAGGTACCTTAATAAAGTGTTCTGACTGCGCTTGGGGGGTCCAATAAAGGAAGGATGACAGCTGTCCAAAGAAGATGACAACAAAGGAATGAGTGCCCATGTTATTTCTAACGGTTTGTGGGCCCTCTTGCAAAAGGAATCTTTCTAAAAGCTATATCTGTCCATTTTCCATTGGCTAATAAATTAGTGGTTGTCCTTTGCGCATGACATCTTTTAGATTATTTTATTATTATTTCGATAACTCTTAGGAAATAGTTTATGTAACTATAAATAGAGGTTGTATTCCTTTTTGTAAAGGCAGATTATGTTGTTGAATGAAATTAATAGAGCAGCCTCTATTTCTTATCCAAAATCTTCATTTACCTTTATAGATCTTTGATCTTGGTGGTTTGGAGTGATCCCTTTATCTATATTTGTGGTGGTTCGTCCTTTATCAAATATAGTGGTGAGATCTTAAACCTTCGATTCCTTTATCTGTGTTTGTGGTGGCTAGACCTTTATCAAACATAGTGGTGGGTTGGAGTGTTTCTTTTATCCTTGATTCCGATGGCTAGGCTTTTACGAATCTTGGTGGTTGATTCTTTTATCTATCATTTTATTTATCGTCTTGTTTTGTTGTTTATTTCATAAAATCCAGAAAATACCAAAAATATTTAATTCCATTTTGTTTAATTTCCGTTGTGCTGGAGTTATTGTGTGTTTTACGCATCAAGTCCCTTTGGGTTAAATGGATGCATATGAATATATTTCGTGGTATGATTTTCTGGAATATTCCTTATCGAGGAAATCTATCGTGGAGTTGGAGGAAAATGCTGCAAATTAGACCTATTATCCGTCAGTTTATATGGGTTAATATTGAAGATAGTGCTTTAACAAATGATTGGTATGATAATTGGTGTAGTAGTAGCCAATTATTTGATAAATTTTCACCTAGAGAGATCGCTTCAGCAGGTTTCTCCATAGATACTAAAGTTGGGCACCTTGCTCGTGATGGTCAATGGAATGTTCCTCAACAACGGTTGCACCGAATTGATTTGTTTACATCTGCCCCCATTATGTCTAATGCTGCAGATTCTTGGTATTGGGGAGATAGAGATGGTGTTGAACGACCTTTTTCGGTTAATGTAGTTTGGGAAGATATTCGACCAAGAAATACTAGTACTATTTGGTGTGATTTAGCTTGGTTTAACTATTGTATTCCTAGGCATGCGTTTATTCTTTAGCTCATTTTCAGAAGAAGGTTAAAAACTCAAGATCAAATGATGCAATGAGATTTAGCTCAAGACATGGATTTGAAGTGTACATTCTACAGCACCGAACCGGATTCTCATAATCATTTTTTCTTTGAATGTAATTATACAATGCAGGTTTGGAACCAAGTTAATGTGAAAGCTGTTTTGTGCTCTTGATCATGCATTTGGGACCAAATTGTTGGTCAACTGTTACCTGTGGTGAAAAAGAAGACCCAAACAGCAGATTATACAGGAAATTGTTAACACGGTTCGTCTTAAGCTTTGACATTTCGCTAAGAAGACCAGGAGACTTCAGCGATTCTTTACTGCTTGGGATCTTCCTTTCTCATTAGTGAAATAATTATTAATTTGTTATGCTCTAGTCATTGTTTGTTGATAGTGTCTAGATAGGGTGCGTGGTGTCACACCCCACATTAGGCGGAGTCGTAAGATATGACGAAATGATTTAGCATAGCACATGGAACTTACAATAGAGTCTTGCTAAATGAAATCCAAATAAAGTAATTCCCACAAGCGGGATAAGTCTAGGCAACACGCCTCAAATAGCAAAAGAAAAATGTAGCAAATAGCAAATAGAGTTCAATGTTCAAATGCAATATAGGAGTCCATAAATGATCTTTTTATTGGTCTTCCTAAAGCCCATGTGCTCAGTCTCCTTAAGCATTATTATTACCTGAAAATGAATGCTCAAAAATGTCAACATAATGTTGGTGAGTTCGTAGGTTTTTAGGAATACAAATGAATTTGATGTGCATGATATATGAAGTATGGACAATAGTGTAAATATAAACATGTAGTAGCAATGTATGCATACCAAACACTGATCAATGCCATCATAGTTATCCAACAACATAAACTCATCACTACTTGCCAACAACTCAATCACGCATTGTTATACCAACAAATTACCAGCTGGAGTATAAAGTTGGTTAATAGTTATCATTGTTATCCGTAAATAGTCTTCAATAGATATCGACAAACATTTATTACCGTAAATAGTCTTCAATAGATATCGACAGACATCTATTGCATCATAGAAATCAACACAAGCAAGCTGGCATACACATTTCATAATTACACATATTTGTCCAATAAAACAAACTAGTTTTGGCACAGCTGGTAAAGAAATGAAAAATGTTTTGAGCATCATTTTCCCCCAAAGAAATAAAATAAAAAGGGTCCACGAAACTCACCTCAACAAGCAAGTAGTTGTGCAAAGTCCAAAATGATCACTAGAATCTACACAACACATATACAAGAACAAGTTACAATTATGGACATGGTCAATAACCGTCCATTGTAACCCGTATTTGATGATATACATATATGGATACTTTTAAAATATTCACAACTGATTTGTCATATATTATTAAGTTACAAGTCACATAACTTAATATAGAGTATTTGTTTTAATGATTTACGATTGAATTCTATAAGCTCATATTCACTAAAATTTTTGGTAACTTTATCTATTTTTTATTAGGATGAAACGAACAATTCAAGATTTCAAATCTTAACTACTGTAACCTTAGAGTGTTATATACTTGCATGAATTTTTACTTAGTTTATTTGGCACGTTAACTATTTTTAAAAATTCCATAATTACAGACTAGTCAGAAAATTCACTGTTTGCGCACAGAAAAGTTTTATAAAATTTTAAGGACGTTCGAAGCTTCAAAAAAATCCAATTTTTTTACTGTACACTCTTAACATCTAGAAAATATTTCTGGGAAGAAATAAACTTCCAGTTCATAAAATCGACCAAGATATGACTATTTGAAGTCGACTCAAATCTGTTCGGAAAACCAGTTTTGCGCAGTTTTGTTATAAAATCCGTTTGACAACCTTAAACTTCATATTTTGACACAAAACCAATTCCACCAGAAAATACACTTCCTGAACTAAATATTAGACACCAAAAACGTGACTTAACCATCTTCCATGACCAAGATACGGCCTTTCAAAGTTAACAAACCGAATCTGTCCAGATTCTGAAATAACTCAAACCTAACATTTAAAACTACTACAACTAAATATTCATATATAAACTTTCATTAGTTATTATAAATTTTGCCATAGTAGATATTCATCAAATAGGTTACTTATAATAAAAGATCAACACTATAAAGATATATTTATATATATATATATATATAAAAGAAAATATAAATAATTTTACCCCAAGATTGATGATCACTCTTTAGATACCTTGACAACATAAAATACAATACTATGAGAATTTTAACCATAAATTTATATAAAAGATCTTTAAAATAATAATGAAAGTTATTTTAACTCACCAAAAATTGCTTTGACAAAGTGATGATTGAAAGATTGGTTTTGTGATGGTAATGTTTTTGGTTCGATGGCAGCAGCAAAAGAATAATACTTGTGATTTGATTTTGGCCGAAAAAGAGAGTGCAATGGGTTTTATTTTGATGTCAAATTATATAGTGTTTATCCATAAGTAGGATTTGATGACTTTTTCTTTATTAACATAACTTGAACTTGGAGCCGACTAAGCTAGGAGAAATGTTCATCTCAAATTCAAATTCTAGCTATCTTGTTAGACATATACCACTTATTTGTTATATACTTCTTAATTATGTTATTATTATCATTATTATAGTAATATGAGTCGATCCCTTGCTCCATGTGGTTTAATAAATTTACATATTATCATATCTTAGAATATTTAGGATAAGTATATGGGATGTTCATCACTTTTGACCATCACTTTTGACCGAACTTAATAATAGATAGATACTTTTGTATTAGTAATGTGCTATAGGCTTTCATTAAATCTTAACTAACTCATAAAATGTCATGGTTCAACTTGTCAGTTTATAATCCAGAATAGCTAACTAATAGTGTTACAATTACGCGTCTAAAGATTACGCAAATAGTTATAGTCATCTATGTTT
Organism: Erigeron canadensis; assembly: GCF_010389155.1. Lineage (NCBI taxonomy): Eukaryota > Viridiplantae > Streptophyta > Magnoliopsida > Asterales > Asteraceae > Erigeron > Erigeron canadensis. The sequence goes on from NC_057763.1 coordinate 17,860,965, forward strand.
AGAAAGATTAAATGACTAAATCTTAAACTATTAGAATCCAAGTAATAAGAGTCACATATTGAAATGATCTCCACATTTTTACGCTTGTTAAACTATATAGGCACATTGACTAGTCAAGAAATTTAGAATAAAGTACCAATTTTGGTGACGGATGTCACACGTGGCTATTGGCTGTTGTTTTTACATGGTGTAATTGTCGTCCTATCATTCAAATAGGATGCCAGAACTTTATTGCTTTGTTGATTTATAAAATCTGAACCAGGGGTGACGGCCTTTTACCGGAAAAAAAAACACACAAATCTAAGCACAGCGGAATTTGAACAAAACAAATTAAATATTTTTTTGTATTTTTTGGGTTTATATGAAACAAATAACAAAAAAAGGACAATAAAATAAAAGGATAGATAAAATAATACACCACCAAGATTCGTAAAGGGCAAGCCACCGGAATCTAGGACAAAGGAAACACTCCAACCCACCACTATGTTTGATAAAGGTCAAGTCACCACCAACACAGATAAAGAAATCGAAGATATTGGATCTCTCACCACTATATTTGATAAAGGACGAACCACCACAAATATAGATAAAGGGATCACTCCAAACCACCAAGATCAAAGATCTATAAAGGTAAATGAAGATTTTTATGAAATAGAGGCTGCTCTATTAATTCATTCAATTTCAATCAATAAACTGATTTTACAATGAGAAATAAATCCTCTATTTATAGCCAATGAAACTAGCTCCTAGAAATTAACGATATAATAATAAAATAAACAAAAGGCTGTCATGGGTAAAGGACAACCACTAATTTATTGGCCAATAGGAAATGGACAGACAAAGCTTCTTGAAAGATTTTTTCTACGCATGGACCTACAAACGGTTATAAATAACATTGTCACTTCTTCCTTCCTTCTTCCTGTCAGCAACTGTCATTCCTTCTTTATAGTAAACTGGAACTAAACTTTGGGACTTTGGGACTTCCACTGGAGAATCAAATCTGGAGCATCCATCTGTAGACTAGACTGGAGTTGGTCACTAGAGTGCTTTAGTGGTTAACGTCACTGGTGGGTTACCGCTGGTTGCACTGGAGATACTTGCCACTGGAGAAGTGTTACAACTGGCGACTGGACTAGTTCATTTTATACTTGTCTGAAGTGGGCCACTACTGGTAAAATTAACATTGCCTGTTCAGATGGCATTATTCGTTCAGATAACCTCTTCAGCTCAGGATTGGACTTCAATTCAGAAACTCTTTTCATTTCAGAAATTCCTTTCTACTCAGATGACTTCGTCAGTTCAGTGGTTTTCTCCAGTTCACATGTGTTAGTCAGTTCAATGAACCTCGACATTCTGCATCAAGTGTATTCGGAAAGAAGCGTAGATTAGAAAGCTGAAAATGGACATGAGGCTTTTGACAGCAAGGTAATTAGAAGTTTCATAGATCTAGGTCAAACGGACCTAAGAAGGAGTTTATACCAATAAGAACCGTATGGTATCTGACTTACAAAAACGATAATGATACCATTATTTGTGAGCATAAGGATTGTGTAAATCCTATCACGAGGAATGTGTAGGGATAGAAAAGAAAAGTAAGAGGTTATAGGTGCAATGTTAGAAAGGAGTTTAGTTGGCAATATGTCATCGATGGTAGTACTTTTACATTAAAAAGGAAGTAATTAAAGGTACCTTAAAACCATTTCCGAGCCAATATTGGCAAGAGCAGTAGAACTTGGGCGGTGTGACCTAACGAGGAAGGAGACCTAGGACAAGAAGGGAGATGTTGAAAAGCACAGGTGAGCATGGGGAATAAGATGGAACTATCAATAGCTGATTTATAATTTCCTTGTACACCTTAGAACGTCAAAGACAACATCTGAAAACCCCAAAATAAGGTACTACGAAGATGTACCTTCGCGATTCTAATACAACTCGGCATTTCGGGGCAACATCTTTCTTGTTAAGGGGGTAATCCTTTAACAAGTAGTTGGTCACAAACAAAGTCAATATTCAAGTAGTGGCAAGCATACCTAACGTCAAACTAAAGAAAGATGAAAATAGGCGAGAAGCCATTGAGACATTTATTTAATTGAGAAAGCAAACGATAAAAGAAAGTACACCAAGTGACCAGTGGAAATGAGTAGCTACAAACAATCAATATTCCAACATTTCTTGTTGTCTTTATTGTAACTCACATTACGAACCGTTTGCACATTCTACCCCTCCGTATTGTTATTCATGCCATCATCGCATTTATTACTATTGCTCTTTGTGAGATTACATATCAAACGCTAGTTGTCTCAAAAAGTGAGCGACATTCTTAACATTTTCAGAGTTTCAAATCATGAAGGATTTTAGGGCTCCAAGGAAGAGATGCTCTCAACTATGGAGGTTAAAAAGCTTGTAAGAAATGAAAAAAGTTATGATGAAACCTAGTTCAAACTCTCACATTATATACGTCTCTGAGAAGCTATCCTTATCATCCATTTATTCATTATGTTACCGTGTGAACGAGCGAACTTCGACGACGAAGTTTCTGTTAAGGGGGTAATGATGTAACAACCCTCAATTCCCAACTAGATCAATTTACTTGGATTTCTCTAGATATCTATCCCTAGAGGTTTGTTAAGAGAATTGACCTTCCAGACATTTAGGCCATTGTGATAATTGCCCTCTAGTTCAATAGAATGCCAAGTTGTCTTAGAAATGTCATAAACAATAACTATAATTATCCAAGACAAACTTGCAACACTCATAAAGTGTCACAGTAGGCCATAAAAATGTTGCATTAGATCTAATGCAACACTTTAAGAAGTGCTCCATTAGCTAATGTCGCCTTAGGTCTATAGCAACACTTTTATTTGGAAAAGGCAACACTTTTCATTAGTGTTGCAAGTAATTGCTAAACGCAACACTTCCTAATGCAACACTTTTTATATCAAATGCAACACATAATATACCCTTTTGGAACACTTTTGATATCAAATGCAACATATAATATAGCCTATTGCCACACTTTTGATATCATTCCTATAGACCACAATGCAACACTTTTGGAATTATAAGGCAACACTTGTAAAAATAATTACATTAATGTAAATGTCAAAATGTAAGACTTTTATTATTCACAACATCTAAGTACAATATTTTGATCAAAACAATACTGTAATACAATACATAATTAAAAAAAATGTTCAACGTCAAAGAAAACGATTATGTAACATATAACTTATTTTAACTACAATTCTACAAATACTAAAATCGTCCTTGTAAATCACCACTTGAGGTTAGTATATGCTGAAACAATCTTGTCTGTTACATATAAATGGAGCAAACAAATATAGTTAGTACACTTATGAGCATTAAGTGAAAAAAGTCATCAAGTACCATATAAATCTTAAACTTAACAATAACAATAAAGAAGATACATAACTTAGTTGGCAATGGCAAAACAATTTTAGATAGAGTTACTTGATCTAGTAAGCCATGTTCCTGAACTTTCAATAATATATGGGGTTCAATCATGAGTTAATTAAAAGATAATCGAGATGGGTCAAAGAAGTAGCATAAATTCTTTCTGATGATAACCAAGCCATATGAGTATCAATAATTCTTTTAAAAACTTACTTGTTATCTTTCTTGATATATTACTATCAACTAGCTATAATTAAGTAGAGAACAACACAATATATGCACATCTATTTGTAATCGGTAAGTTCTTTCTAAACATCTAACTCTACGTACAGGCCAAGTATTGATTAAAGATAAAACCATGTCATATTAGCAGCAGTCAGGTAGCATGCTAAAAAATAAGGAGGTAGAATCTAACCGAGGGGTTGGTGACGAAAAGATCATCTCCCACAATTTGTACAAGTTCACCATTCAATGGTCATAATTTGGCTGATTCATAGACGCTACCACCTCTTTGACTTTTTTACGTCCGCGCATTTTGGTGTGGTCAGAAATAGTCATAGCAAAGTTATTATATACCTGACATTAGATAAGATGAATATTATTGACATGTAATAATAGAAACTAAACTTAGATGCCAGATAGCATAATAAGTTTAATATCGTATAGTAATAACACGATCCATAACATAACGAGACCAACATACCAGATAAATGGCCAATGGGTATCAACAGGACGAGATTCTTATGTTGGGTCGAACTGAAATTGCAGTCAGGCATTATTGTAAACTTTACAACCTAGAATACCAACTCAGCCAATACTTAAATTTTACAGGATAATAGTACTTAAGTAGTTCGATGATCTGATACCATCTACTTTCAGGTGTATGTAAATATTAAATATGTTCCAAGAATCATCAAAACCATTTCTACTAGTTTTAACATTTTAAGTTCATAAGAGTTATGTGAATGCTTTGTGATTTAAAAAGATAGAAATTATACACGTACTAGGATATGATCAAAGCACATAAAAAACAAACTTTATTGCTACGAAATTATACACGTACCAGTGATACTGTTGATGAAATCCATTGCAGCACTACATCTTTTTGCATGTTGCAAGCACAACCACATTAGCCAAATGAATGAATAAATAAGAGCAGATGACAGGACGTGTTCTCAGGGCTAGAAATAAGTAATTAATAATGATACTCATGACCGAGGTCTTGCTGTAACAATATATAACTGCAAAAGTACCTGATCACCGGAAAAGTTCTCTAGAAACGTTGCTGTAATAAAAAGTTCAGCAAAAGTGGGCTAATAACTCTTTAATGAGACCCTTTGTATCAACTTAGCTAAGAAATCCGAAACCTGAAACGTATCAAGTTAAAACCTTTACAAAAATACTATGTAAGTGAACGAATCTCAAAAGGTTAAAACCAGAAGAAGGCTCTTATTAAAGCAAATAGGCTTTTTCTCTCGTAAGCATACTATATGTATAAGATGCTCCTAATTGAATTGGTCTATCTATATTTTGGATATTAAACAACATTGTTTGCACTCTCAAAAAAGTTGAGATTAACTTTAAAAAGTTTCCATTCAGGTTACTCTTCCAAGTTAACTGATAACAACTCCACATAGAGTGAACATAGTCAGCTTTACCATAAAAAGAATGAACACATCATTTAGCATAAAGTTTATTTCTGACTTCAAATTGATGCAGAAATATCCAGGTTCACTGAACTGGAGAAAACAAGTGAACTGGGAAACCCAACTGAACTAAAGAAATTAAGTGAAGTGGAGAGAGCTAGCCAGATAATGCCACCAGAACAAGCAATGTTGATTCTACTAGTTGTCGCCCATTTTAGACAAGTATTTCCTGAACCAGTCCAGTCGCCAGTAGTGACCCTTCTCCAGTGGCATATTGCTCCAGATGTTACCAGTAGTGATCCTCCAGTGAAGCTTTCCAGAAGTCCACCAGTAACGTTCTCCACTGAAGCACTCCGGTGACCAGCCCCAGTCAAGTCTACTGATGACTGCTCCAGATTTAAAGTCTCCAATGGAAGTCCAGATGTCACTTTCCAGTTGCCTAATAAAGTTTGTGTCTGTCGCATGAATGTAGGGTTCAAATAAAGGAAGAATGGCAGTTGTCGAAGAAGACAAGGAAGAAGTGAGTGGCCACGTTATTTCTAACTGTTTGTGGGTCCTCTTACAAAAGAAATCTTTCTAGAAGCTTTGTCTGTCCATTTCCCATTGGCTAATAAATTAGTGGTTGTCCTTTGTACATGACAGCTTTTTATCATTTTATTATTATTTCGATAACTCTTTGGAAATAGTATTATCTATAAATAAGGGTTGTATTTTTCATTGTAAATCAGATTATGTTGTTGAATGAAATTAATAGAGCAGCCTCTATTTCTTATCCAAAATCTTCATTACCTTTATAGATCTTTGATCTTGGTGGTTTGGAGTGATTTCTTTATTTATATTTGTGGTGGTTCGTACTTTATCAAATATAGTGGTGAGATCTTAAATCTTCGATTCCTTTATCTGTGTTTGTGGTGGCTAGACCTTTATCAAACATAGTGGTGGGTTGGAGTGTTTCCTTTATCCTTGATTCCGGTGGCTTGGCCTTTACGAATCTTGGTGGTGGATTCTTTTATCTATCCTTTTGTTTATTGTCTTGTTTCTTGTTTATTTCATAAAATCCAGAAAATACCAAATATATTTAATTCCATTTTTGTTTAATTTCCGTTGTGCTTGAGTTATTGCGTGTTTTAAGCATCACAAATGCTATAAGAAAAATATATATGAGATGTACATTCATTTATAACTTTTCCAAGACAAGTTAAGAGGCACTCTTGCAGTACATATAATTTCGAGACTTTGTGAAACCCGACCTTTGGCAGATTTCAATTGGTTTCCTGACGTCACCCTTGATTAAAGTTCTTACACACGAAAAGATATACATTATTGGGCTTCCCAAATGACTAAAAGTTTTTAAAAAAAATAGGGAAAACAAATCTTTAAAAGTAGTAGATAAGTGGTCATACCGCTGCAAGACCTTCTTCGTTGATAACCTTAAAAAGTCCATCCAACAAGGCCACAAATCCCTAGCGAATCTAGGTTGCAGTTGAACACGAACCTTAGCTGCTAAGGGTGAAGGGCAACGTCTGCAATATAGAACCAACAAGAGCAAGGTAAATCAAAGTTTTATACTTGACAGCATACTCATAAATAGATATATCAGAGAATTTTCTTAAAATATTAGTAAAAACTGAAATTGAAAGCAGCCACAAACCTTGACACCTTGTTAAATCCTCTTTATACTACTCCTTCTGGAATACCCAAAAGCTATAAGAAATATTCGGCTACATTATATGGTCAATCTGGATATTTTAACATCATGTAGCCAAACCCACATTTTGCTAATTCTATTCGCTACTTTTAACAAAACCCTGGATCGAAAGACACAAATCAGATTCAAAACCTACCCGTTCAATAAAATACTAATCAAACCTCAAATAAATGCAATTAAATTAAAAATTACATAATAATTGTACCAAATATCAACATAATTAAATCTGACCAGGATATTACAAAAAAACATATGTATATATTTACATAATTACATCTGTCTATACTTACAACATCAACATCAATGTAAAATTATAGCAAACGCAACTCAATTCAATTAAAACTACATTTTGAATAAGAAGGAAATTAGGGCCCCAGACCTGCGTATCGTATGTGTGATTATATGTGTAGGGAGAGATGATGAAGAGAATGTAAAATGAATAACCGCTTAGATCGATTATATTAAGAACTACTTTTATCTTTATTTTTGAATCTAATCTAATCGATATAAATTTTAGAGTTATGAAAATTGGGAAATTTGGGGCGGCATTTCTTTTACTTATTTCGTAGAGAAGTTTTAAAATTCTGAGATACAAAATTATGGTAATCTCTAGTTAGAAGACCATAACCACATTTCATTTTTTTCTTTGACTCATAAAAGTCAAAACTTGCAATCTCCATTAATTACTAAAGCCTTCTGTAAATCAAGTTTGTTTTCTTATCTTAAAAGACTAAATTTAATAATGTTAAATTTTACTCATGAAGAGGAATGAGTAATAACAACCTTACAAGTATGTAAATTAAACAATCAAGCATCTAAGAAGCCAAATAAATCAACACTTCAACTAGCAACAATGTGCATCATAAAATTTTTAGTCAATTACATGTATACAGATATATACATACGACTACATGTATATACATATACATATAAAACCGATAACAAATGACCATACAAATATATATATATATAAACATTTACACATCCAATACTTATACAATCAATAATGAGCAACAAGATCAAAAGTTAAATGCACATAGATATACAAACATATATATATACACACCGGTATATATATATATGTACGTATATAAAAATTCTTACAAATGTTATTTTTATAACAATAGATACATATATTTAAAAATTCAATATCTACATCCTAAGGATTTATATAATAAACCCATCTCTACATAACTCATACACAAATAACCCATATTATGCACCTAGACAAATTCTTGGACTACACATACATCACACAAACCTCTTGGACCAATGGCCACCTCTCCACCACTCCACTCAACCAATTAACAAGTCTTTAACACCCCACATCCCTCTAATTTTCATGGTCCCTCCCCTCTACACTCTCACTTTTCATTTCAAACACATACACATATCCAAAAACTCTCTCCCACTCTATCTAAATTTCTACACTTTTTCTTTCTCTTTTTCGGTTCAAACAAGTCAACAAGGAGCTCAAATCTAACTAATCTAATGTAATAATAAGTTCCATTGATCATCCAACAACTAATATCATGTATGGTGGAAGCATTTGGTCAATTTGGAGGCAACAAGGTCACAAAATCAGCCTCCTAAAGAGGCTGATCGGCAGCAGCAAAAATGAGCAGCAAACAGCCCCCATCTCCTCACTTTCTTTTGATTCTTGATCATCAATGGGTACCCAACATGTTCCCTTGTTTGTTCATCATCCTTTCTGTAAAACTATAAATGATTCGTGTTTTGATGCGGAAGTAAGATATTCAACAATGGTGGAATGTGTGTGTTAGTGTGTGTTCTTGAGAGAGAAAGGTATGTGTGTGGAATGATCTGATTACATTCAATAAGTAAAATGTGTGGGAAAATGAGTTATCAGGTTACAAGGAAGGAAGGTTTGAGGGGTATTTATACTCTAAGGAAACTTACAAAAGCTCCCCCTCAACCTTACAATAAGTACATAAACATACATTGTTTTTATCTACAACTAAGCACTATTTATATTTCTAACATTCTCTCCCTTAGTGCTTGGTTGTGAGCTTAGTTGTCCATCATCTCTTCCTTTGATGTCTTCTCCTCATGCTTGCTTTCCTTTGCTTGTTCTTTCTCTTCTTATAACTTTGAGCAACAGTTGATGTTGTAGGCTTGTCAATCTTTGAATTCCAGAAGCCTCTTTTCTTATAACTATTCCAATACTTCTTTGGAATGAAATGCCAGTTATCACCTTCAGGATGTTCATCTGGCAATCGAATGTTGTCTTGGAAATTCACTGGTGGAATGTTATGAGGACCATGTTTGTGACTAGGATTCCAAAGAACCCATGAGCCTGTCTTAGTATGTCTTATTCCTTCTTGAGCCTTGGGAGTCCTTTCAACAATAAGATCTCTTATTCTTTGACGCATCTCAAGAACAACTTTGATACGTCTTATATGATTTCCTCTCTGAGACTTGATGTGATCATCTTCTTCATCATCAGAATCTTCATCCAATGCACTTAGAATTGACAAGCAATAGTTCAAAGTACCATCAGAGTACTTGGGAAAATTTGAAGCACGGATGAAGATCTTTCTCTTTAAACGGTTAATGAAGACAAACCCATCCAAGTCTTCAATCACATCACCAATTTGAAATGAATCTAGCTCATATCCTCTAGCTCTTTGATTTGGTTTTGTGAGGTTAATCCTGCTAGTTCTTCTTTCTAAGCCGATCTGAAAGTCATTGAATTCATAAAATCTGATTAAGGCTTGAATGTGGCTTTTCAATGCTTCATAGGCTTGAAGTTGATCAGGAGTCTTGATAATCAAATATGCATATTGATTGTAGAGGAACAGGATGTCTGAGATCTTCAAGTGTTGGAAAGATTCTTCTTGAACAACATACATATAACCATCTGCTCTGCGAACTTTAAATCGAACAAGTCCCATGTTGTGAGTTACCAGGGGAACAAACAACTCTAACACTCTTGTGATTGGTCTTCCAAACTGCCTATACTACCATTCTTCTCTACAGAACTTACAGCATTCATCAACTCCATGTATGCATCTCTTCGATCTTTATGTCTGAACAAAAAGAATGCTCTCAAACGATTCAATGTCATGTTTAATCTTTCATCTGGCGTGCAATAAATCTGGAAAGCTCTTTCTTCAAGATATCTTGCTTTGCACACAATATCTTCACGCTTGGTACTTAAATCCAAGATCTGCTCATAGTTATCAGTGAAATAACCCTCATTAATCTGCCAAATTCTACTTCTTGAAATTCTTGGATGTCTGACTCCTTGTGCAAGCTCACTAGGAGTCTCAAGATTTTCTGGGTTTTTCAGATGATAGACAATCTCTTCAAATATGTCTTTTCCATATGTTTCTTGCTAAGATTGTTCACTTGTTTGAGCATTATCAGGATCATCAGAATCAGATGAATCAGACTCATCATCTTCAGGTTGAAATGGATCACGATTACTTGACTCGTCGGAACTTGAAGTTGTGGAATAATAGTGTGAAATATGTCTGACAAGTGGGGGTAGATCATTTGAATCCGATTCATGAACATGAGTTGAAGAGGCTTGAGCTTGTATTTGATCTTGATTTTGATTTGTTTGATCTTGAATCACATCTTGAACAGTTTGTTCTTGACCACTTTGTTCTTGAGTTTCATGACCCTCTCCGATATCTCTTATATTCTCCCCCTCGGGTTGATCATCAGGATCTTGATCATCCCGACTTCTGGAGATATCGGCCAGTCGACATTGTTGGTCAAGTTCTCGAACTCTTTTTTGAAGTTCAACTTCAGCTTTATTCTCTTGTTGTGTAGCTTGAAATGATATGTATGCAAGGAGTGATTGAAAGATTGATCGTTTATGGGAAGTTAGATGTGGTTCTTCGGATCTCAACCGATGCATGAGAGAAACAATAAGAGTGTCGGTTGATAAACCACTGGTGGCAAGATGTTTTGGTGAGCAGTCACTTAGATATTCGGCAGAATCAGAAGATATAGAAGAAGAACTGGAAGAATGATGGTGAACTGGGATCAGGGAATGATTGAGTATTTGGTGTTGGTGTTGTTGGTGGAATTGATGGAATTATCGGTGTTGATTGAAGTGGAGATGATGGAATTGTTGTTGTTGTTTGCATTGTTGTTATTGGTGATGTTCTTTGAATTGATGGGGGTGTTGTTGTTGCACGAATTGGTATTGAAGATGCTACTAGAGTACCAATACGTAAAGCACCTCCAGTAAGCAATCTTGGTGATGGTGAACTTGATTCGGTGGTAGGAAGTTTTCCGGTTAAGATATTTTTGGAAACAAGCAATGCACTTCTCTGACCTTCTTCAATCCCTTCAACAAACTGGGATACCAACCTTTGAGCTTTAATAGGAAGTGAAATAACAGAATCTGGCACTTCAGTAGCCTCAAGTGAGTCTACCGAGTGACCTGAAGACATCATTACTGTCTCAGGATTTCCTGTTTGTTCAAAAGTATGAACAATAGTTGAAGATTCAACTTTGCAACTGGAATCTTGTGGGAAATAGAGGTGAATAACTCCGGAGTCACTTAGACTTGCCGTTATGCCTAAGGCATGAAGAGCTGACACAACAGATTGAGCTCGAAGGAACTCAGACTGTCGCACAACTGATCTAGCCACTAAGGCGCCTTCGTTCAAAGCTGGCGTGACGTTAGCAATGGAAGGACTTCCAAACAATCCTCGAGAGGGCACAATAGCCGATCTCTCTATGTTTGTTCCGGCAACATCACCTAGATGTGCATATGGGATCACAAAAGGTGCAAAAGGTGTCCTAAATGGGGTACTAGACAAACGTGCAGAAATGAAGTCCAAGAGAGGAGCAGATGTCTCTTGTGTTTCAACATTCACAGACTCTGAAGGAGAATGGAATGGAGTACGTGGATTTTGCTCGTGCATGAATGAGACGTCAGTCTGTAGAGAGACTTCCGAATGGCTTACGGAGGTTTGACCTTGCAAGAGTTGGGAGCTCTCGACTTCTATCCTAGGGCGAACCCGGCGTTGATAGATGTTTTGAACTAAATGGAGGCCAACGTTTTCTTTTTGCCTTTTCTCCTAGCCCGGACCTCTCATCCTCTCTGGTATTTTCAACCCCTCCCTCATTTCCACCTTGTTCCTTCGGGATGTCCATGACATCATCTGCAAACATAAATAGCATCATCAGAATCAGACTCAGCATCACTGGAATCATGAGCATCATCTTTTGTTTCTTGAATGTTTTGCGGATATTAACAGGAATTGATTTCATACGGCCTTGAAAATATGTGGGTGGAGGAGATCGAGGAAATGATGATGATGAATGAATTTGTGAAGCAACGATTTATGTTTGGTTTTGTTCCATTGTTGGTGATATTGGTGAGATGATTTCGGGAAGTGGTGATGATTGATGAATAGGTGTTTGTGGTGTTTGAGGTGATTTAGGTGAAGATGGAGATGATGATGAAGTTGATGATCTTTGAGGTGACGGTGTTTTGGGTGAAGATGATCTCAAAGTAGTTGTTTTTGGTGGTGGAGATCTAATTGGCTTTGGAGACCCAGCAACAGAAACTGTCTCCTCAGAAGATGCAGGTGAAGAAGGTTCAGCGGGAGTTTTTCTCTTCAATTTCTTTGACGAACTCCCCTTCTTCTTTTTCTGAAAAACTTGCTTACTTAATTTCAACTCAAACTTTTGACCTTTCACAATCTTTCTTCTCTTAGGCTCACTGGAACTGGATACACCCTCACGCTCTTTCCTTTTTCTCTTTAACCCCTCACTTGGTGTCCTACGCACAACTTGGGCAGGAACTGAGAGGCTTTCCGGTCCCAGAGTTGTTCTAATCCAGTCCAGGTAACCTTTCAAATCATCATTAGACTTAGAAACCAAATCCAGCAAATGTGATGGAATTAAGTATGTATAACTTGCAATTCCAGAGTCTCTAACATACTTGTACTGATGGAGTATCACTTTTGTATCATCATGAAGTCTCGGAAGACTTTTCTCATGTCTGATTGCTGCATAGGCAATTACTGTCAGAAATCTGATGAATGGAATATACTTCTTGGGAGCTGAGATTTTTCCATTAACCAATATTATCAATTGGTCCTACAGAAGTTGAGCAATGTCGTAATGTCTATCAAAGACAAGACCATAAAAGATATGCAACATAGGCTGAGTCAGATTATCCATCCTTCTTGTATACGGAGTCAAGCAGTTGCTGAGGATAGAGTATACATAATACCAGATCTTGCGTAGATTCTTCAGCTTGAAGTCTCTAGTCTTGGTCAAAGGACCTTCATACCCAAGTGAGATTAATGCAGCAAACATTATATCATTGGACTCAAACTCATTAAAATTAGCATGTCCATTAGAATTAGCTTTAGGAAGCATCAGAGTTCTTCTGAAGTCATCCAGGTTGAACTCAAAGTCATAAACTCTATCTTCAGAGCTCAGTTGGTATTGAAAGAAACCTTGACGGCGAAGTTCGAGAGATTTATGTTTTGGTTTTGATCTTGAAGTAGAAGGATCTTGAGGCTGAACAAAACTGATGGTTCTCCACATCTCAAACAAATAAACTTCTGGTAAGTCTCTTTCGACTGTGAGTACATATGAGAGTGGATGGTTGTGAAGAATTCTCGAGACAATTGGGAATCCCGGAGCAACAAATGGATCAGATAGAGCTCGATTGTTTCTCATGTTATTTGAATTGCCAATAATAAGAATTTCTTCTATTGATTCATTTAGGGCAATCGCTTCATCATGTTGGATTTCTTCTTGATGATCCATTATTTTTGTTTTTCTGATTTTGAAAGAAAATAGTTTAACACACACATAAAACAATGTTTGAATAGTAAATAATAATTTTCATATAGACTATTTATATAAAATACAAAGAGGTTCACAAAGGTGATCTACTCAGTGTATTTTATATAAATAACTTGATATGAGAAAATAAACACAAAATAGTTAGATACATATTTCCATATATAACTATAGCAAGGAAGTACACAAAGGCTTTCAATTCCTTATATTTTCATATATAGAAATATATATATAACTTTGAAAATAGAATATAATCATATAAGTCCAAGATACATGAAAGTACACAAAGGTGTTCAATTCCTCGTATCTCAAATATATTGCAATTATATGACTATACAAAGCACTTAGTCACACCACACAAAAATTAGGGTTTTTGAAAAAAATTTAAGTATGGAAAAATTTTTCTAAGTATGGAAACCAGGACGATCTTGATAAGATCATTCTGAGGTTCAACTCAGGTTTTGAAAAACAAGACGACTTTGGAAAGATTGTCCGACCATTTTGGAAAACTTTTAGTAATGGAAGCAGAAAGATGGGACGATCTAGATGAAGATCGTCTTAACACTTAAAAAATGTTAAGTCTTTGAAAAGCAGTGGGACGATTTTGTTAAGATCGTGTCAAAGTTTATGAGAAGAAAATGGTTTAAGTATATAAAGAAGAAATGGGACGATCTTGGTGAAGATCGTCTTAAGTTTTATTCTTTGAAAAAAAATGGTTAAGTATGAGAAAAAGGAAATGGGACGATCTTGGTGAAGATCGTCTTAAAAACCTTTATTGAAAAACCTTTTGAAGTGAAGGAAAATTGAGACGATCTTGGTGAGATCGTCTTGGAAATCAAGTGACAAAACACTTCACTTCAATTTTGAGAAATTCTAATACTTAGAAATATAAGTTGAAATTATGTCAATTCCTGGAAAAAAAAATTGAGCATAGTTTCCCCTTACATTTGAAAGAATTAGTTTTGAGCAAAACCGATTTCTTATGAAATCAGTTACCCATTCAATTGTGTTTGAAAAAAATTTTCCAACAACCACACAGCGTTCAGACCCTAAGACGATCCTGACAAGATCGTCTTGGTCTTGGTCTCAGGGGTTTTACAAGGAAAACAAGTATGTGGAATTAAGACGGTCTTGGCAAGATCGTCTCATTTCCAAGTCGTTTTGGAACCAAGACGATCTTGGTCAAGATCGTTTCAGAACCAACCCAAACAAGAAAATGCTATGACTTTGCCTAGATTGTTCTAATTCCAAGCAGTTAACATACACCACAAACATTATCAAACTGATCATCTAAGCACAAAACAAACTCTAAATTGAAGCAATGTAAGCAGGATATAACAACTCAAATCACAAAAATCAACAAAAATGACCTAGAAACTTTTGAAAACCGTTCTAGGTCGTCTTCTTTAATAAAACAGGGGTTTGCCATTTTTGAATTTCTTAAATCACAACTTTGAGCATTTAAACATGTAAAAATTATCAACACATAATTTAAACATGCTTCTAAATCATTCCATATTCACAGAAACATTAACAGATGCATGATTTTCGAATAAATATGAAAAACTAAGTTCCACTTTTAAACTCTAAATCAAACCTGTGGATGTGATTAGAGGACAATGTTGTTATGAAATGAAATGATCAGCGAGAAATTTGTAACAAAACCCTTATTTTTGTTTCAATGATCAATACAAACAGATTTTAAAGTGATTTTTGTGAGAGAGAGAGAGAGAGAGAGATTGAGTGTTTTTACGGGAAGATGGAATGGAAAAGAAAAAATAAGAAAAAAAATTCCCTCCTTCTTGTTAAGGAAGAAAAACATATCAAGTCGGGTCGACTGGGTATGGACCAGGTCAAGCAAGGTTTTGGGCTCAAATGTAACAATTGGGATTTAGAATTGGGCTTGATGTTTTTAGGAAAAAATTTGGGCTCACAAAATTTATCAAGACAAATGATAAACAACTAAACAAAAATATAGCAAAACAAATAATGAAACAACTAATCAAAACAAATTTTTGGTTTTTGACTCTATCATTTTTATGGATTTTTCATTTTCAAATTTTTATTTTATTTGTTTTTCTAAAATAAATTAACAATAAGTTTCTCTTCAAATAGTGCAAATACACAAACTCCCCCTAGATTAATGAATTATTCTTTTTCTCCCCCTCAAACATTGCATGATATTTAAGCACATTGCATATAAACATAGCATCAATGTTTGACAGATAATGAATGAAGAGGAAAGAGATGAAGGATTTGTACAGAACATTCAGAGGCAAGTAAGTGCATTGATAATGAGCACTTATTCGATATTGTTTCTTTGAAAAGAAACTTATTCTAGGATCATGTGTTGAGAAGCATCCAGAATTGAAATGCTAAACACAGACCTTTATTACCTACAAAACAGAATTAGGTCTTTTTAGGTACCCACTTTTGAATGGGTCCTTTTGGGTTAGAGGAAACATTCAAGGTATACAAATGGGGTTTTCGAACAAGAGGTTTATTCTTAAAATTCATCACAATCCCCTTAAAATCAACAATCAATGGTTTAGAAATCACAGTAGAAGATTTAGAATTTATTACAGACCATGGTTTAGCTGAATTACTCAAATTTGAAATAAATTTCCTATTAGGAACTTTATTCTTGTAAACATTAGCTGTCCAACTTCTTCTAACTGGTGATTTAACAGACACTTGTGTTTTAGCATTTTGATTGTTGGTTTTCTCGGAAGATTTGATGTTCTGTTTCTTTGGGTTTCTAACAGTGAACCAACCATACTGATCTCTATATCTGGTTTTACCATTAGATGTATCTGTGATTAGAAAATCTTTGTTAGACTTTGACATCTTAGGTAAAGAACTAGATTGTGAGTCAACTTTAGGAGCAGTAGTTCTAGATACAAATGAAGTATCAACCTTGTTCTTTGAGGTATTTGAAATGGGCTTCTTACCTTTGACAGCTGGTGCATGCTGACCTTTGGGTGAATAAAATGAAGTTGGAGCAATCTTAAACCTAGATTCCTTCTTTGTTTCAATTTTAGGCCTTTTTGGTGAAAGTTTTGCAAGTTCTTTCTCTACTTTAGGTGCAAAAACATGTTCAGTTTCCCAAAACTTATCAAGTTCTTTAACAGAAAAATCTGGAAAAGAAAATGGTGAAACTTTTTGTTGAACTTTGGGTTTGGAAACAGTTTTGTTTGTAATCTTTTCAATTAATGCTTTTGCTTTAGCCTTAAGATCTTTAGGAATCTCAATCTTGTGTTCTAAATTCACTCTATTTTGGTCAACAGGGGTGATCACGGGAGTATCAAAAGAGAGTATCTTTTTCACAGAAGAAAGATTCTTGGTTTTCAAAGTGTAAGTCCCAAACTATTGCTAGATGGGTGCTGAAGACACCTCTATGTCAATGGTGAGTGAACTTTGCAACACAATCAATTAATCTGGACTTGACCAGTTTAGATTGATTGTGTACCAGGTTAACTGGAGGTAAACTTATTAAGGTGACAGTATGAATAAGTAAATACTATGCAATAATATAAATGACAAGTATATAAATTGGTGAGAAAATATGCATTTTTCAAGTGTATTTTATTTATTAATTGTTTAAATAAAATACAAGGTTGTTGCGGAACCAAGATAATACAAGAATGTAAATATCCTAACAACCTATGAAATACAATTGATCTAAACATGGAAATTCTCCTAAACAATCGAAACACTTAGAGTTGTGAAATGTTCCTTTTTGCGATTGAGAGAATATTGCACAAGTTCACCAATATTGCAGAATGTATGTATTTGCAAAGTTGTGAAAATGCTTGTGCAAGGACCTCTATTTATAGTCGAAGTATGAGCATTGGGATCTCAACTTCGACGTGTAAGTATTTAAAGGAGTTGTAAAGGAGTTGTAACATTAGGATTAGTTCATTTGGACCAGAACCATTCTCACCTTCAGCAGCCATCGAAGCAGACCTAGGTTATAGAATTGAAACAATTCAACTTGCCTGCTCTGATACCACTTGTAAGTCCCAAACTATTGCTAGATGGGTGCTGAAGACACCTCTATGTCAATGGTGAGTGAACTTTGCAACACAATCAATTAATCTAGACTTGACCAGTTTAGATTGATTGTGTACTAGGTTAACTGGAGGTAAACTTATTAAGGTGACAGTATGAATAAGTAAATACTATGTAATAATATAAATGACAAGTATATAAATTGGTGAGACAATATGTATTTTTTAAGTGTATTTTATTTATTAATTGTTTAAATAAAATACAAGGTTGTTGCGGAACCAAGATAATACAAGAATGTAAATATCCTAACAACCTATGAAATACAATTGATCTAAACTTGGAAATTCTCCTAAACAATCGAAACACTTAGAGTTGTGAAATGTTCCTTTTTGCGATTGAGAGAATATTGCACAAGTTCACCAATATTGCAGAATGTATGTATTTGCAAAGTTGTGAAAATGCTTGTGCAAGGACCTCTATTTATAGTCGAAGTATGAGCATTGGGATCTCAACTTCGACGTGTAAGTATGGTTGACAGCACACAAAAGTATTGTTAAATAATCCTTTGTGTGTGCTAAATAAAGTAAGACAAAAGGTTACTTTATTCAACCACTCTATATCTTTGCACTTTTATCCACAGACAAGATTATTGTCCGGTTAAAAGGATGTAATGTAAAAGGTCCTTCTCGTGATCAGTGTAAAGCTTTGTAAAGGCATTTACACTAAAGGATCTCCAGTTGATTGATCTAGTGAAATGTCAACTGGGCTTCGCCGTCATATCACAAAGATATGACGTAAATGTGTCCTAAAGAATGAATAACGATCAAATTAATGATCAATCACGGGAGCTCTAGACACAAAGTGATCAAATGAAGTCGGGGACTGGAGCAGAGTGTCACCCTTTTTCAATATTAACGTCTTCCGAATGAAGAGTCAATAGAAATGAGAAAATCTCCGTGAGAAATAAAACAAGCATTTGTTAAAAAACACTTGAGTGGTTAGGTAAAGATGTGCATCGCTTCATTGGGTCCATGAAGGCTTCTTCAATACCGAGATATCAACAAATGACATCCGATAGAAATGTGTTTTACCCGGCGATTTGAGAATTTTAGGGAAGGGTATCAATTCTTTTAACCCTTTTCTCACAACATTATCACCATAACCTCTCACTTTTCGACTGTACTCCCTTCAACTTAGTTGCACGAATTCATCATCACTCAAAAATACCCTAACTATCTAATGAAAGAAGTGAATACTCCGGGGTTAGAACTCATCGGTGATGATGAAATTCATGGAGTAGAATTTTGAAAAAAAACTAGTCGCTCATGTGCAAACTAAACACCGAACTTCCTTTGAAGCAAATGTTTTGAAAGAAAATCATCAAATGTGAAAAAAAATTTACATTTGAAGTTTGAAAGAGATTTGAAATCACAAACTCCCCCTTAATCTATGCAAAGATAGATCAAAAAGATTTTCATAGAATAGGTGGAGCAAAAATGATTTGTGTGAAATCAAAACAGGTTTATGAAAAGTGAACTCAATCAATTGTTCAAGATGAGACAACTCAGGAGTACACAAAGGCGTTCAATCCTTTGCTTCTCATATCAACAATTGAGAGTTTTTGAAACAGGTGCAACAAAATTGCAATCAACATCTTGTATTACACATATACATTCATATAATACCACTTGGAAGTACACGAAGGCGTTCAATTCCATGTTATCTTATATCAATTTATATGTATAACAACATGAATTAATTCCAATTTTGAAACATAAATAATTTTTCTTTTTAAAACCGGGTTGCATACAGAGTATATGCAAGCCATTATGAAATAAATAACACAAATAAGCACGGGTTATACACTGAGTGTGCATAAGCCACTTTGAAATAAATAGTTCAATGAAGAACGGGTTGCATACAGAATATATGCAAGCCACTTTGAAATAGAAGAAAAGAAAATTAAGAAAATCTTTTTGTTATTTTTCAAAAATTTTTATTTTTGTATTTGATTTTTGTTTTTCAACTTTTTATAATTTTTGAAAAATGAATCAAGAATTCCTTCCATGGTAAAGTGAATCAAGGTTCAAGATTTAGCATACCAAGTTTAGAGATTAAGAAGTTAAACCTCTTTTCGTCCAGTGGTTTTGTGAACAAATCAGCGAGTTGGTAGTCGGTTCCCACGAAGTAGAGTTCGATGTCACCTTTCTCAACATGATCTTTGAGAAAATGATATCTCACATCAATGTGCTTTGAGCGTGAGTGGTTGACTGAGTTGACAGAAATTGCAATGGCACTTTGTGAATCACAATAGATAGGGACACGATCATATTTCAGACCATAATCGGTAAGTTGTGTTTTCATCCATAACACTTGAGCACAGCAACTAGCAGCAGCCACATATTCAGCCTCCGCTGTTGACAGTGATACACAATTTTGCTTCTTGGATGACCAACTTACAATCTTATCCCCTAAGAATTGTAAAGTACCAGATGTGCTCTTGCGATCAAGCTTACAACCTACATGATTGATTTGCATCTGAATAGGCAGTTAAATTGAATCCAGTATCCCTTGGATACCAGAGACCAAGATTGGGTGTACCCTTCAGATAACGAAAAATTCGTTTCACAGCTTGGTAATGTAAATCAGTCAGAGCGGCTTGATACATAGCACACATACATGTTGCAAACATTATATCTGGGCGAGATGCTGTAAGATATAACAACGAACCAATCATGCTTCTATACCTCTTTTGGTCAAATGGTTTCCCATTTTTATCAGCATTAATGTTTGTACGAGCAGCCATTGGGGTTGAAATTGAAGAACATGTAGTCATATCAAACTTTTTCAACATATCCTTTATGTACTTACCTTGTGATATAAAGATACCAGTTGGTAATTGTTTGATTTGTAATCCCCAAAAGTAATTCATTTCCCCAATCATGCTCATTTCAAAATGATTGACCATTAGAGATGAAAAGTTTCAGCAAAAAGTTTGACTGGTTGACCCAAAAATAATGTCATCAACATATATTTGGACAAGTAAAACATGCTTACCTTGCTTACGAATAAACAGGGTAGGGTCAATAGTGCCTTTGGTAAAGCCTCCTTTGAGTAAGAAAGTAGATAACGAATCATACCATGCTCGGGGTGCCTGTTTTAAACCATAGAGAGCCTTGTCTAACTTGTAGACATGGTCTGGCTTCTTAGGATCAACAAAACCTTCAGGTTGCTCCACGTAAACTTCTTCTTTGAGTTCTCCATTCAAGAACGCTGTCTTCACATCCATTTGAAACACAGTGTAGTTTCTGAATGCAGCATAAGCAAAGAATATATGAATGGCCTCCATTCTTGCAACAGGAGCGAAAGTTTCGTCGAAATCCACACCAGGTTGTTGGCAGTAACCCTTTGCAACCAATCTAGCTTTGTTCCTTACTACAACTCCATTTTCATCCTTCTTGTTTTTGAAAATCCACTTGGTGCGAATTGGTTCTTCTTTCCTTGGATTTGGAACCAATCTCCATACCTTCAGTCTCTCAAACTGAGCTAATTCATCTTGCATTGCTTTAACCCATTCTGGATCACAAAGAGCTTCAGATACTGTTTTGGGTTCGATGTTACTCAGTGAAAGTGCAACAAGACACTCATTAACTATGGTACGGGTAGAAACACCAGCTTGTGGATCTCCGATGATCTGTTCTGTAGGATGATCTTTGCGCATACGTGACCACTTGTTGTCATGAGGAAGAGGATCTTGTTGATGAATGTCAACATTATCATCATTAAATCCAGAGTTTTGTTGAGAAATGGAATCATAGCTCGGAAGAACTCTTTCCTCAAAATTTGGATGATCAAAATCCAGTGGTACATACACATTTGGAGTATTTGATGGATTTGTTGTTTGGATGATTTGAGAAAGTTGTTCTTGAACATTCTTTTGAGAATAAATATCTCTTGAAGATGATTCTTCTTGCTCTGAAGAATTTGAAGATGATTCACGATTGTTGTCTGGAACTGGTTCATTTGTTTGAATAGGATCATTGTTCGGAATTGGTTCATTGATGACTTGAGGTTCCTTTTCTTGAATCGGTTTTGAATTGTAGAATTCTTCGAAAAGAATATCTAGCTCTTCACTTGTTGGAGTTGGAAATTTCTTGAACTTTGAAGCTAAGGTAGACGTCTTTGAGGAAGCACTTGAAGCACTTGGATCACTAATTGTTGGTAGCAAACTTTCTAGTTCAAATATCATGCCAGACATCTCGTCAAACCAAACATTCATGGTTTCTTGAATCGTGTTTGTTCGACGATTAAAGATGCGATATGCAATCGATGTCTTTGAGTAACCAACAAAGTAACCTTCGTCACCTTTCCTTTCAAACTTTCCAACATTTTCCCGATCATTCAAGGTATAACAAACACACCCAAAAATATGGAAGTAATTGATGTTAGGTTTGTGTTTGTTAATAACCTCATAAGGAGTCTTCTCATGACGCTGATTGATGATGGACCGATTTTGAGTGTGACAGGCAGTGTCAACAGCTTCAGCCCACATATTTGATGGTAACTTGGAATAAGCAAGCATTGTCCTTGCTGCTTCCACCAGCGTACGGTTTCTCCTTTCAACGACACCATTTTGTTGCGGGGTACGAGCAACAGAGAATTGGTGAGTAATGCCTTTTGATTTGAAAAATTCATCGAAGATGGCATTTTTGAACTCAGTACCGTTATCCGAACGAATATAGCGGACTGGAAGTTGAAGATTCACTTGAGTGGAAGTGATGAAATCGATCAAAATTTGAGTTGTTTCATCTTTTGAAGCAAGGAACTTGACCCAAGTGTATCTTGAATAATCATCAACGATAACCAGAATATATCTCTTCCCGTTTCTGCTTTGTACTTTCATAGGCCCACAAAGATCCATGTGAAGCAAATTAAGAGGTGCCAAAGTGTGTGGAATTTTCTTTGGTTTATGAGAAGTTCTCTTGATCTTCTCAACTGCACAAGAAGGACAGACATGCTCACTCTCATACTTGTAGTCAGGCAAGCCTTCAACAAGTTGTTTGTTGACTAAAGCATTGATGGTTTGATAGTTCAAGTGAGAAAGCCTTCTATGCCACAACCAAGAATTTTTCGAAGTAGCTTTTGAAACAAGACAGATATTATCAGTTGGTTGGTTATCATCAAGATTAACTGTGAAAAGATTGTCTTCACGATCTCCGCATAGGATATCAATTCCATCTAGAGTTTGGACTTTGCACAGAGATTGTCGAAAAAGAACTTGAAGGTTGTTGTCACAGAACTGTCCAACAGTGAACAAGTTATGACTCAGACCTTCAACATAATGGACTTTCTTAATGACAATTCCGTTTCTTTCAATATCTCCATAACCTAGAATTGGAGCGAAATTGTTGTTTCCGAAACGAACAGTTCCCATGAATCTTTCAACAAAATTCTTGAGCAATGATTTATTGCCAGTCATGTGTTTTGAACACCCGGAATCGAGTATCCATACACAGATGGTTATTTCCTGCAATCAAAAATTTTAACCGACTTTTGGTACCCACTTAAAGACGGGTCCTTTGTGGTTAGTTAACACAGGCAGGGGGTATAACTTAGGATATGCATACAAACATGCTTTAGAATCAATATGAGCATTAACAAGCACACCATCAATAAGCACATTCATATAAAAAGTACGCACATTCACATTTGAGTTAAAAGTAACATGTTTAACAACATTCAAACAAGCACGACCATTATCATTGTTTACAGCCCCACAAGGCATAGCCTTGGATTTATTAACATTGTTCACTAAAGATGAATTGTTTAAATCAACAGAAATTTTATCCTTTCTGTTATCAACACTCTTTCTCCTCCTCCTCTTCTTCTTTTCCTCAACAGACAATTGCTTAAAATTGATCTTAGGTTCTAATGACTTAGGAACCCATTTGGTCTTTCCACCTGTTGAATTGACACTAAAAAGATTAGAACGAGGGGTTTTAAACTTATTCATCCTTTTTGTCTCTTTTGGGATTGAGGAAACTTCTTGCTTCTTAGGTTTGGCAATTGAAAACCATCCATATCTATCCCTATATCTAGTTACACCATTTAAAGTATCCTTAGTTAGCAAAACGGAGCTAGACTTAGGCACTTTAGAAATTGAACTAGATTGAGAGTTAGACAAAGAAGCATTTGGATTGTCATTTGGAAGTTTCACTTTGTGATACCTTGGTTTTGGTGAGGTCTCAGCTTGTTTCTTTTTAACATGTTTGTCAGGTTTTGGAGGGTTAGGACTCTTTTGTTCAGCCTTGACGAGTTTGGGTTTAATTCGTTCTTGGAAGTAATATGATGTTGGAGCTTTGGACACTGATTTTTGTTTTTGAAATTCTCTTTTTATTTCTTTTTGAAAATTTATGATTTTGATAGATTCAATCTTTTTCTCAGTTTCTGAGTCAAAAACATATTCTCCCTCCATGAATTTATCAAAATCAACTTTGGTGAATTCATTCGAAAATGTAGAAATATCAGGAATCTTGTTGTCCAACATCATACCACGGGTAGTCTCAGAAATAAGGTCGACTTGGACTGAAACATCCTTGGTTTCACAAGAAAATAGAGTAGAAGTATCAACACCTATACTAGCACAAAGCTTAGGGTGAACAACTAGCTCATCAAGATTTTCGCATGTGAAGAATCTATAAAAGTACCATATCAAAACTAAGTTATGCGCAAGATCTTCATCAGATAAATCAGATTGCACATAATTTGCAGCTAAAGAAGTAGCAGTAGTTTGACAAGTACATGCAGAACAGTCAGTCACGGTCTGGGTGGATGAACTTGTAGATGAATCACAAGTAGTCTGAGTGGAATGGTCTACTAAGAGTCTGAAATCAGTTTGAGTAGAAACATTCACACAAACTTTCTTGGTATCAACAACAACTGATTCATTCTTTGAATTCGGACTTTGAGACTGTAGATTATGAATTAGGTTTTGTTGAGATTCCACCTTTTGTTGTAAACCTTCTATTTGTTTTTCCAAAATTGTGGATGGAACATACAATTTAGTTGGTTTAGGTGGGGAAACGACAGATTCTTGGTTTTGAAAATTAGACGCAATCTCTTCTAATTCAAAATTTGATGACTTTTTCAAAGTATTGATGGCATCATAATTAACCAAAAATTTATTGTTTTGAATTTTCTCAACTTCATCAGTCTCAAATTCGTCATCCAATGGACGAATGAATTGTTGAACCATACCAAGTCTCAAAAACTTTTCATCATACAAGGGTTCAATCTTATCTTTGGCTTTTTGCAATGGAGTGATATTCTCAAAACCCAACCCAAGAAGAAGTTCCGATCTATCAATCTTTGATTTATTGAAATAGGCAGTGAAATCCAAAAGAGGATTTTGTTCAACTTTGTACAACTTTTCTTGATAGAAAAGTATATTCTTCTTATGTTCCTCAATTTGTCTTTCAAGGTTTTCAATCTCAATGCCTTTTAAAAAACAATTATGATTTAAATCAGAAACTTTTCTTTCGAGTTCAATTGTTTTTGGTGTAGCTTCTTATTCAGAATATCAACATCCATTTGTCTTGCATTTGCCCGAAGCCATTCATTGGTTTTTTGAACTTCAAGATCTTGATTGGTTTTTTCCAGATCAAGAATGGTCTTTTCTAAATTATGGTACTTTTCAAATAACTTAGAGTCAGGAGACGCATTCATTTCACATTTTTTAACCAACATTTGTTCTTCATAGTTTTGAAATTCTTGTTTCATAGCATCATACTCAAAAAGTAGTTTAGAATTTTCTTCAAGAAGTTTTGTGTACTCCCCTTTTGAGAATAAAATGCTATTTTTCAATTTCTTGTTTTTGTTGGCTAAAGAAATGTAATGATTCGTCAAGTTAGATAAGGCAATTCTACAAGACTCTTTATCCTTAATTGATGAAAAAGTAGAGTCGAGATTTACCTCATCATCGGGATATTCCTCGTTAATGCTGTCAGCCTCCAACATTTTGTCTTTGCTCAACCTTGCCATGAAACATACATTTGCAGACAGATCTTCATCTTCATCATCAGTCAACAAAAGCCACTTGTCATCTTCAGCAATCAAGGCTTGACCGGCTTCAACTTGCTTTGCCAAGAGCATCTTCTGCTTGTAGTATTCATAATTCTTCTTGCGAGGCAGCTTGCAATCCACAGCAAAATGACCAGGAATTCCACAGTTGTAACACTTTTTGTCAGATGTTTTTCCTTTCTCTCCACTATTTGTTTCTCAGTTTCTGCTTTCTTATCTCCGTTCTTGGAACCAGTTGTTTCACCTTGTTCAAAACTCTTGTGATGATATTGTTCCTTCTTTGGAAATGCACTTGTTGATGAAGTACGAAGATTGTTGTTAGTTGGCCTTGCTTTTGAAATACTTTTTCTTGAAATGCTTAGTCACAGCGGCAAGAGCTTGGTAGAATTCATCAGGAACACCATCTCTTGGGGCCAAGTAATCTTCTCCCTCCTCTTCAGACGAAGAAATAACAGTCATTTGTCTTTTAAGAGCCTCAGAAACCTTTCTTTCAACAATCAATGCCAAAGGATCAGTAGATACAACTTCTGGCACTTTGTTGAATGAATATTTGCTTAGAACTTGATGCTCATTCAACTTGAAAGATTCATAAAGAGTATGAATGGTGAATTTGGTCAGATCTTGATGTTGCTTGATTTGAGTTCCATAATCTTCCCACTCGGAACCAAGTGCTTTGATAAATTTGATGTTCAGTTCAATTTCAGATTTCTTGACCTTGTTCTTTCTCAGTTCATTGATCACATTGCAAAATCTGTAGTACACGGACTCGAGAGATTCATTTGGTGATTTCTGAAAATTGTCAAACTCAGTTAAGACATTTGTCAGTCGGATTGTTGAGGTTACATCCGCACCTTCCATTTGTCTAGCAACTTCATCCCAAATCTCCTTTGCTGTGTCATAAGAATCAACCGAGTCATAGATCTCATCAGGAAGTGCTTGGTACAAGCATGACCTAGCTCTGTTGTCAGCAGCAGTACGATCGCTTTGTTCGGCGTTCAAAGAATCAGGAGTCAAAATAGCACCGGTAGTAGGATGACGATGCATAGCAAGTCCATTCATGATTGAATCCTTAAGCATGTGACCATTAGTCTGACGTTCCACATAATCCATGAACCTTTTCTTCCAAAGTCCATAATTACATGATAAAGAACTGGAGGTCTTGTATCAGTACCCAGAGCCAACGCTTCACGAGTAGTCATTAGAAATTGATTTGAATTGAGAATTGAATTGATTTTTGAAGAAGGAATGAAACAATCTGATTTGGAATGAAATGAAAAGATCTAAATTGGAATGAAATGAAATGATCTAAATTGAAATGAAACGATCTAAATTGAACTAGGAGTGAAACGATTTAAAATGAAATGATCTTGAGAATTTGAAGAAAATATTCTAAGTATTCTGAAATGATTTGGGCAGAGTTTTGGTATGAATTGGAATGAAATGAATTGAGCAAAACCAATCACGAAGATCAGTTACCCAAGAGTATTATGATTCCCAAACACAACTCTTCATGAATTACTCAAACCAGAGAATGTCTAAGTAAAACTTGAAACGATCTAAAAGAGATCGTTCTAGTTTCACAAAAACTGAAACGATCTAAAGGAGATCGTTTTGGTTTTCTTCACAGAAGTTTACTAAAACTTGATTATTTTTAAGAAATTGAATTGACCAAACCAATCCAAAGGATCAGTTAGCCACAATCAACTCTTCACACCACAACCACACTTGTCAAAACGATCTAAAATTGTATCGTTTTACAAGCCACAACACTGATATGAAAGTATCAAGGAAAGAAAACTGAAACGATCTAAATGAGATCGTTTTAAGTCGTCTTCAACCTCTGAACATGAACAACTCCATTGACGATTTTTAAAACTTCAATATCTTTTGATTTTCTGAGAATTGGAACATGAAATCAGTTGCAAACAGTTTGTTTTCACCTTAGCAACGATCCGATTAACACAATTCAGCTTATAACACAACAGAATCAAATCCCAAATTTTAGCGCCAAAAACTCAATCTGAACTTTTGATCCAGATCGAATTAGAACACGAAACTTGAGAGGATTATGTATTTAACTATGAGGAATCGAACGGTGAACAAACATTTGTGATTTTATGTGATTTGAGAGGTTATTTTTGAATTTTTCAGTGAAAAAAAAACGAACAGAAACAGGATTAAAATTCGAATTATAAAGTGATTGTTTGATGAATTGTGATTGAACTCAGTTATGGATCGAGATCAAAACAATGTTTTGCTCTGATACCACATGTAACAACACGATTTTATCATTCGAATTCACATCAACAATGACGTTTGGTTAGTGTGTGTGTTCTTGGTGTTTGTGTGTGTGTTGAGAGAGATTTAGGATCAAGTGTGTGTTATTCAGATGTGATGGTATGAAAAATGTGTTAAAATTATGTCTAGTGTTAAGATTTCTAAAGAATTGAGGGCTATTTATAGTCTAAACTAACCAACTATGCTAATTATCACAATTAGTCCCTCAACCTTAGAAATCATCAACACATGACTTAACAACAAGTAAGTCCATAACTTAAATTACAATGTATCACTACTTTTGAATTTCTAACAGCTTTCTTCAACTGCTTCGCTTTCCCCAAAATCTGAGTATATTTGACTTTCAGCCACCCTAGAAAGCTTTTCAAATTGTGTAAGGTGCCCTATTGTTGCGTGGATCGTAATAAGACGCGATTCGTTATGTCAAGAGTGTGGAATCCTCTTGAGATAACTAGATTGCTATTGCCTTTTGTTAATTAATAAGTAATTAATCAACCCAAGGAGATGCACAAGGCTTGTGGTTCGTGTAGGAGAACACAAGAAGGAACAATTAACCTTAGCTCTTAAATTCGTGAATAACTAACAAGGATTCGAAAATCATTAACCTAATTTCGTAGATTAGGTCTTGTATTTATACTAGTTAAGTATTGGATCGTGTGGGCTTAGGCCTTAAATTACGTATTAGGCCCGAAACAATAAACAAACCGATCTGCCTCGTGCTGACGTCAGCATGAGGTTGATCCTTCATGCTGATGACGTCAGCACGAGGGACGACCCATATGTTCTTTGTTTGGCTTCGTTTGGCTCGTACATAACATCCAATCATCGTTTAAGTGTTCTACGACACTTATAAACCTTAATTCTATGTTCTTGTACCTGCAAAACAATATATAACACACAAACACAATACAAAACACAAACATATATAATATTGAAGTTCAAACATAATCATTATAAAATCAACACAAGTTCTTATTTAAATGATTACACACAAGTTCCTAAGTAACATAAACAATAATCAAATCTATGTTGCGATTGTCACAACGAATCAGCATCTACAGACTCCCCTTTGACGATTGCAACTAGATCTCTTTAAAGTCTTCAAAACTTGAACTTCAAAGTTATCCGTTAAATAAAAGTCTTGTGCTATTCGCATGAATTCTCTCTTGCAAACAATGTGCGAGAATGTTGCGATAGCGTCTTTCTTCTACTCTCCAAAATTCCACTGCTGAGCAAGGTGTATCCAAAAGTCTTCTCTGATCACCTCTTGACAAATTGACAACCTGCATTGGATCATACATGCGTAGCAACATTTGTTTTTGTGAATCATCAACAAACATCTGTGCTTCGCTTGACTTGATATCTATTTGCCAAAATGTCATCTTTGTCAGCATATGTTGATCCCATTTGATAGCAAGAACCTTCTTAACACATTTAATCCTTCGTTGTTTAAAACGAAATGTGCCGTCTGGATTCTTAATCTTCTTCAAGGGTGTTGGCTTTATCAACCTTTCTTCTGGCTTCAGACCTCTATCACTGAAATACTTAATTCTTTCATCTCTGAATCTATTCCAGTAGAAATCTGCAAGTCTATTGCTTAGAAGATTAACGAACCAGCGTCTTCCCAAATCTATCATGTCAGAATCACTAAGAGAGTGAAAATGTCTTTGACTCAGAGACATATACTGGTATCCCTCCTTTCTCTTGATAATAAAAAATTTGATTTTGTGATCATAGAACCAACTTTGTATCACTGAGAAGTATTTGGGTGCATCCTTGTCTGAGATATATTCCCAAAACATTGATGGTTTATACGTATCACGTATCATCAAACCAGTATGTCCTCTATAACTTGGAATTAGTCTATTAATAATAAACTCATGATCTTGCAGCACCGGAGGCATATTAAATCTTCCAAAATCAACCTCTCGCGTAGCATCTATATTCCAGAATAGATCAAAAATATTATCATGTCCTTCATTAACTATGTTTGCATATACAACAAATCTCAAACTTGCAGCATTCTTAGGTTCATCTGGACTATCTCTGATTGGATTGAGATTGAGATGTTCCACTTCAGCTATTGGTTCAACTTGAATGACTTCATCTTCATTAAAGACACGATCAAAGTCATAAGGTGTCTTAAGCAACCTTTTTCTATCAGCTTCCGAAGTAATGAACTCTCCTTCTTCCAAATCTTCATCATCGATACTTTCTAGATCTTCTTCAGCATCAAGATCGTCCAATGCACCTATCCTTTAAAGCTTATTTGCAATTCAAACAATTTACATATACAAAGATAAAGAACATAAATCATAAGTCAAGACATAATAAAATAGTATAAATACATAAAAGAAATTAAAATAAATAATACTATATCATAGATATAATGCAACAATTACATTAATATTTATCTTATAATCTTTATCTATTTTAACTTACAACAATAATATTATATCATAAATATAATGTAACAAATACATTCATATTTATCTTATAATTATTACAAAAATCATTAGCACTAAGGTTCATAATTCGAATCTGAATCCGAATCTGACTCTGACTCTGAAGATGTATGAGTTAACCCTGACTGTTCTTTCATTTGATCCCTAAGTGATCCTGGATCATAATAATCATCATAATCCATAATCTCTGCTCTAGCTCTCATATGAGCTTGTGGATCATATCCCAATCTCTTTTCTAGTCTATGCACAATTAAAGGGTGCAAATCTGACTCTGTAGAGGCATTGGTAGTAGAATCAATCTTAGTTGACTCACTATCCTGAGTAGATTTTCCTTTGCTAAGATTTTCTTTTTCTATATGATTATGAGGATCATTCACTATCTCCCTTTCTATTCTATCAGAATTAGAATCGGAGTTACCTGAATTGGAATCTTCCCCATCATCATTGTTAGGATCATCAGGATCTACATCTGGAGCGGCCATCATAGCTTTGCCTTTATCTTGAATCCTAGAAGTACTAGCACCAGTTGTACCAGCAATCTCTGACTCTCTTTGTCTTGATGACTCCCCCTGAATGTTTGCAGTCTCTGTATCCATAGCATCACCAGCAGTATCTTGACCTTAACTTCTATTCTTTGCTCACCAACATCTGGTTATGCTTGATTAGGACCTTGAGCTGGATCTTGATCTTCATGATCATCATCCCTTGACTTACTTGCTAGCTCATCATCCTTACAACCACTCTTATCTCCCCCTTGAGCCAAGAATTGGTCAAGTCTAGAATCAAGAGAATGAATAAGAGCTGACATCATGTCCATCTCTTCCTGATGCTTAGCAGCTTGGAGCTTTAGCTGACTCTCCAAAGCTGTGACCCTCATCTCCAACATCTTCTTCTCTGAAAACAAACGACTCAGCTGCACTTGAACTGGAGCAACTGGACGTGACGTAGAAGCAACATCAGATGTAGAGGCCTGAGGTGGCATCGTAGCTTCAAACGAAGGCATACGAGCACTGAAAGTTCCCGTAGGAGGCATCTGTGGTCTTTGCAGAGGAGCCAACAGACATCCCATGATTGTAGAAACAGGAACTGTAGCCTGAATAGGAACAGACGAAGGCCTAGGAGCAACAAGTGTCGGCTCTGGCTCTTGACGAACTGTAGACTCCGGAGCAGTTGGAATCGTAACAGTTGTAGCCTCAGTGACAACTTGTGCGCGAGAACCAATTCCTCTTATAATAAACTTTGGTCTCGACCTTCTCTCCCCAACAACAATACCAGTAGCAGAAGTAGCAGACACAGAAACAGGAACATCAGAAATTGAAGCTATTAAAGCGGCAACCAATGGAGTATCACCAACAGAAGGTGCATGAGACCTCTCCATGGCTTCATTATAAGCAGCGAATTCTCTATCAACTTCAGCTTGAGATCTTGCATGTCTTCTTCTTCGCTTCGACAACCTCTCTTCCTCTTCTTCATCTTCTGAATCCTCAACAACATTAACCGGGACTTCAGAAGGACCAACATCAACAACAA
Source organism: Erigeron canadensis (assembly GCF_010389155.1). NCBI lineage: Eukaryota > Viridiplantae > Streptophyta > Magnoliopsida > Asterales > Asteraceae > Erigeron > Erigeron canadensis. The sequence continues at coordinate 17,892,923 of NC_057763.1, forward strand.
CTGGAGCAGAGGTAGAATTAGAAACTCCAGTAGATGGTGGTACAAGATATGTAGGATCATCAATATCCTCCATGAGAGCATCCATATCTGAATCATGCTCCAGATCTCCAGCATACAGAGGAACATCATTGAGTCCCTCAAACTGATCAGCCCGTTCTTCATGAGGATCTTCTCGAGCCTGATCATCACCACCAGCAGCAGCAACAACGGGTTCTTCATCCTCCCAACCTTGTCTGGGTGCAACATAGTTAGGATTGAGCAAATGTCCGAACAATGACGGATTATCAACATGTATCGGATGATCTCTACCCGATAAGTGCTTCAAACTTTCAACAAATTCCTTATAAGTAAGACAACCTAAATTAAATGTAGGACCATCAAATGGCAAATCAGCTGCAAAGTGACGAATTATGATCATCACAAATCTTGGAAACAAAAAGAATTTCTTGTCTGTACCAAATGACCTCAACTGCTTCTCCAAATTATCAAAAATGTACTGCCATACCTGCACAAAAACGACAAGAAAGACAAACGTTAGAATAAATGAAATTAAAAAATAGGGTTTTGGCTCATGTGCTTCGTGATGACGTCATCACGAGGAGGATATCCTTCGTCGTGCGTCAGCACGAGCCAAGCATGAACCCAGAAACACGAAGTACAAAACATCTCCATATGATGTTAAAATTAATCTAAAACATCATCGTGGACTTGTTTATGGTTCGTGTATGCCCAGAAAAACTAAAAATCGAAACGGATTCAATTTAGATGAACACGAAGTGGATGTTTTTCGTGTTCTTCATCTGCTTCGTGTGAATAGTAAACGAAACACAAATTATTTTGATTAATCTTGATTTAACGTTTGTTTACTTAAGGTTTTGTTAGATTTAACATCTTTAAACATCAATTAATCTAATTTTAAGTCCAATTCATCAAAAATCAAAGATCAAATTCATGGTTCGTCTGAGTTACTGTTCACGCGAGGTAAAATCGAAAATCGGGCATTATAACGACTCGTAATCGTTAATTCTCATAGTCAAAACATCAATCAATCATCCTAGATTGGAATTATACCAACAAATCTGGACGAATAACATGAAGAAAGAAGGAATCGATAGAAGTAGGAAGCGAATGAATAGTAGCACGAAGGAGACGAAGTTCGTGTGATTTACTTAGGGTTAATTTCGATTAATTGGTAATTAATGAATAGTAATAACCCATATATATATTCGAATCCACATGGGCCGGGCCTAACACGCAGTTCGTGGGCTTCGTGATGACGTCAGCGCGAGGCATGCTGACGTCAGCACGAGGTGATTTCGAATTTTCAGATTTTAATCCACATAAACTTCATTCCTTAGCCAAATTTCGCGAATTTTCCAGAAATTTAAACAAGGAAAAATTCCAGAAATTCCAGAATCATAAACCTGTAGATACTCGTTACCAAAAACCTGTATCTACTCGAATATACAATTATAAATCATCCGTACTAACTTGTTATCACAATAATGTATCAAATAAATCTTACATTATTATCTTGACATAAAATCGAGCATTTCTTCATTGATGTTTAACTTTAAACGAATGCAAATCATTTTAATGTAAGTTTGCATCAAAGTATCATATCAACAACCTATCACATTACATCTTAGGTTGTGATCTTGATAAAACAGAAATAACCTATCACACTAAGTCTTAGGCTATTCAAAAAAAAAAAGCAATGATGCATTCCGCATGTAGATTAATCGGGATATATTCGATCCGACTTGTTTCAACATGGTATTCATATGAGATATCTTTAATCTGCACACTTAACAAACTTCATCAATGCATAAAAATATCATAAATATGCAAAACCAAAATCTTAACCTAGCAACCAAAGGCAAGTCCAATCTTTGTCAAGCATACTTATCAACCAAAAACAATTGAAATTTCAAAAATTTACTTGAAACATATTCAAAAATATTTTGACTTTTCAATTTTCAAAAAAAAAAAAAAACCTTTCATTTTCTAAATTAAACAACTTATGTATTAATTAGAAAATCCATTTTGTAAACATTTATACCGTAAGCAACAAGACTTATATAATTCACTGCTTATCAAATCTCTCGTGCAATAAGAACTAGTTTGACACACAAACTGACACTTATTACAAGAACCAAAATAAAAAGAAAAATGAAAACAAAATAAAACAAAATCTAAACTACTTTATTTATTTACAAGAAATTCTAAGTTTTTGCAGATTAGATCAGATTAGCATTTACATAAGTCTGCAAGTGAGAAATAAGTCTCTTATTATTAGTTATGAACAGTGATCCAACCATGATTACCGGTATATTTGTCCTCTTAAACACTCGGTACTTCCAGTTTCCTTTGAATTATGACACTTTCGACATACCCTGGCCAAGGACAGTCACCATGTAACCCGAATAGCCTAATATGCCATTGAATAGTTTGAGAAATTATGTGACCCACATTCAGATATACTTCCGTAATCGATACAAGCACTAAAATAACAAATATTCAATATTTATTCAAAAACATCCTTAACAAATCATGAGACACTTTTTAGATAACAGAACTTAATTACTTTGTGATTTAACTTATTTGCTTTTGCATTTCATCATTTATAAGGAACCCGTGATAATCTATGAGACCCATGTAGCGAACTTTTTGACAACCTATCCCAAGTTGGAAGTTTTAGGTAGGCTAGGTATACAAAGACACCCCGAGGACATACTTGTCCGAATCTCAAAGACCACATTAGCCCCTTAATTAACTTTCATTTCATTGGCATAAACAATATCACATTTAACTTTCATGCTCATGATTGGTAGAGGTTTTTGCCTATACATTGAACAAATCTTATAGTAATGCTAGATCTTTCACAAAATTTAAGGACCAGATCAATTCATTACTGAAAAGCAAGCATTCTCAGCCATATATCTGAATATGTTTCCCACAAGAACATTGTATAATTTAAGTTCAGATTAAGGAAACCTTGCTACTTTGTGTCTACCAATATATCCCAAATTGTAATCACTGAACTAAGCAGTTATATTACGATTAAGCAGACTTAAAAGCTAAGTATCCTCACTTCTAATCGTCTTACAGCATTAACTTAAATCTCTTCATATTTTTGTCATTTTCTCATTTTTCACATTTTTATGATTTTTTATGACACTAAGAACTCTTTTTGTATTTTTTATGACTCTAGCTATTTGCAGACACAAACTTACAAAATTAGTTCTTTGAGAGATTTAATATGAATCAGCATTCTTCATCCCATTGAGAAGAATTAACTTCTCAAATCGAGTCTTATTAAATGCTTTGGTATACAGATCAGCTAAATTATCATCGGTTATAACCTTTTCCAAATGAATTAACTTCTTTTGGGCACAATCACGCAAGAAATGATGTCTAATATCAATATGCTTGGTGACCTTATGCATGACAGGGTTATTTGTAATGTCTATAGCTGACTTATTGTCTATTCTAATAGGAGTATCAAGAAAATCCATACCGTAGTCACGAAGTTGTTGCTGAATCCACAATACCTGGGAACAACAGCTACCAACAGCCATATACTCTACCTCACATGAAGACTGAGCAACACATGTCTGCTTCTTGCATTGCCACGATACTAATCTTCCTCCTAACAGCTAACAACCTCCAGTCGTAGACTTTCTGTCATTGTTACAACCGCCAAAGTCCGAATCAGTATATGCAACAAAATCAAACGTTCCTCCCATTGGGTACCATAGACCAAGCCCTTGGTTTCCCTTAAGAAAACGTAGAATACATTTTGCTGCAGTCAAATGCGACTCTTTCAGACTAGCTTGAAATCTAGCACAAGGACAAACGGCGAACATGATATCTGGACGAGAAGCAGTCAAATACATCAATGAGCCGATAATAGCACGATAATAAGTTGCATCCACAAGTTCATCTTTCGGATCAAGAACTCCTAAACCATGATTTTGCTGAATAGGAGTACCATATGTCTTGGACTCTAGCATTTGAAACCTCTCCAAGATGTCATCGACATACTTAGACTGGTGAATAAAGATTCCATCTTTCCTTTGATCTACTTGTAGTCCAAGGAAAAATTGTAATTCCCCCATAGCACTCATTTCAAACACATTTTTCATGCTCATTTCAAACTCTTTACACATCTTTATATTAGATGAACCAAAAATGATATCATCCATGTAAACTTGTACAATTAGATAATCTCGCTTCTTCCACTTGATAAACAATGTGCTGTCTATCGATCCTCTTGTAAATCCATTTGTCAACAAATGTGTCAACAACTTTTCATACCACACTCTGGGTGCTTGATGCAATCCATAAAGAGCCTTATCCAATCGATATGCTCTTCTTGGATAATTCGGATCTTCAAACCCCGGTGGTTGGTAAACATACACTTCTTCTTTGACTTCACCGTATAAAAAGGCACTCTTAACGTCTAACTAATACACCTTTATACCTTTGAAATTTGCATAGGCTAAAAATAACCTTATAGCTTCAATCCTAGCAACTGGTGCAAAAGTTTCGTTATAGACATATCCTTCTCGTTGTGCAAACCCCTGAACAACCAAACGTGTTTTATTTCTGGTAACGATCCCTTTGTCATCTCGTTTGCATTTATATACCCAACGAGTTCCAATCGGTTCTTTACCTCTAGGCACATCTACTAACTCCCAAACTCCAATTTTTTCAAATTGAGCTAATTCTTCTTGCATAGCTTCAACCCAACATGGATCTTGAAGAGTTGCCTTAACATTCTTAGGTTCTACTTGTGAAATGAAACCTGAATATAAACACTCAATTATCAATCCAGTGTCTTTCACTTCACAAAACAAACTAATCAGATCCTTATTCAACTAATTTCTAGTTCGAACAGGTTTTGTAGCATTTCCAAGAATATTCTCAACTGGGTGATCCTTATTAATTCGATATTGAGGAACCGAATCAACATTCAGACTTTCTCCTAAATTTGTTGTAATCTGAAACTCAGGAGAGCTAAAATCATCTTCCGATTCTTTAGAAATAGGATCATCATCAGACAGTGTAACCTTTGATGGAGTAGGTGGTGTAGTGTTTGCGAGTTCATTATTGTCTGAATCTGATGTCTTATCCTTGTCCTTACCACTTTCATCAATATCAGTAGTAGACTGAACGTTGGTTGGAGTAGTATCGACATTCCGAGTAGGCGGAGATATAGGAGTATTATCCATGTGATCTCTTAAAATAATCACATCGTCAACTGTCTCAGGACCTGAATAAGAATCAGGACCATGTAGTGAACTAAACACACTATCGTAATCGAAGTTTTTGCCACTTCTAGAATGAATAGCGGGATTATAACTGACAATTTTGACATTCGTTCCCAAATCAACTTTGACGGTCTGTTTGTTGTAAACCCGTCGAATTGATGTTCCCGGTTTATACCCCATGAGAAATCCCTCTTCAACCTTTGAATCAAACTTTGACTGAGGTAGATAGTTCAAGAAAGTACACGGTACACCAAATGGTTCAACATTCTGTAAATTCGGTTTCTTTTTATGTAGAAGCTCATAATATGTCTTATTATGACGCTTAACTACAGTAACCCTATTTAAAATATGACAAGCTGTATTCACCGCTTCCGCCCAAAACATAGTAGGAAGCCCTGAATCTGCAAGCATAGTTCTGGCTGTCTCGATTAGAGTCCTATTCTTCCTTTCAGCAACTCCATTCTGTTCTGGTTCATACGGAGAACTGTATTGATGTTGGATTCCCTTTGACAAACAAAAGACATCCATCACATTATTCTTGAATTCAGTTCCGTTGTCGCTCCTGATTCTCTTAACACGAACTCCATAAATGTTTTCAGTTTCGACAAAGAAATTTATCAAAATCTGCGGAGTTTCATCTTTCGATTTAAGAAAAAATACCCATGAGAATCTCGAGTAATCATCAGTAACCACCAAACAGTAATACATCCCACCGATACTTCTGACATTTATTGGACCAAATAAATCCATGTGAAGTAACTCAAAAGGATTGGCAATAGAATTTTCTTGTTTCGGTTTATGTGCAGACTTTTGTTGTTTACCTTTCAGACAAGGTACATATTTGTCTTCTATTCTAAACCGATTCATGGGAACACCGTCAACCAGACCATGTTTGACAATGTCATTCATCTTTCGGAAATTGATATGTCCCATTCTTCTATGCCATAGTAACGATTCAGATTCATTTGCTTTTGATAACAAGCAAACAGACTCCTTTGTATTATCAACACCTAACACAAGGCCATAGATGTCTCTCTTCCTAGGAGCTTTTAGCAGGATCCGGTCTTCAGGAATAACATATCCTGGTTTCAATATAAGTGCTTCTTTCTCATTAAAATAGACAGTGTTACCCTTGTCACAAATCTGAGAAACACTTAATAAATTATGTGCTAACTGTTCCACATAATTGACTTTCTCTAGCGTAATCTTCCCATTGACAACATCACCTTGGCCCGAGATGTTGCCGCCCTTGGGACCAGCGAAACTAACATACGAACCATATACATCTTCATAATTGGACAAAACATTCTTGTCCCCTGTCATGTGCCAAGAGCATCCACTGTCAACATACCAAAAACTGATAGGCTTCCTTGGTTCTCCCTGCACATTAGACGATAAGATGGTTAGTTTCTGAAAGGAACCCAAACCTTTTGAGGTTTAGGTTTTCCGAATTCATTTCTAATGATCAATTCGGTCCAATATCCATCACTCTGTAATGGAGCCTTGGATGAAGATGGTGTCACAAACTGTTTCTTAGGTGAAGTGAAACGAGTCTTAGGAGGTGAATTCCTTGGTGAGTGAGTATCAAATCTAGGTTGACTCCCTAATCGATCATAGAATTTAGACGAACTATTATTTCTAACAGGAGAAGATCGATTTTGTTGAGTCATCTTCCTAGGTGAATTACTCGTTTGAGGTGTACGAAAACGACTCGGACTTACACTACTAGAAGTAGTATTCTGTGAAGGTCCCTGTCGTTTTGGAGTCTTAGATCTATTATTATGAGCAACAATATCTGAGTCACTAGATCCTCCAGAAGACATACCCTTTTCAGGACATCTCCGTTTCCTATTTGGACAGCAACTATAAACATGTCCTACTTCATAACAATAGAAACAAGATTTTTTAGCTCTTGCTTTCTTAGCTTTAACATCAAACTCAGCTGAAGTCATGCCCAAACATTCCTTAAGTTCAATTGTGGCTGACTCCTCTTTTGATAAACCAGTTGACTCACTTTTACCCGAAAAATGTACTTTCTTTTGAGAATTTTTATGAGTCTTGTATGGAGTTAAGGGGACTTCACTAGACGTAGATTCATCCTTATTCCATACTTTATCAATCTTGTCATGATCGATCTTTTCAAAATCAATTTCATTTGATGTAAAAATAGTATCACATCCTTTCATTGTAAAACATTTAATGTTCTTATCTACAGAACAAGTTGACTTTACTTGACTAGATCCTTTAGAATTACTAGCATCATAAATTCCATTCTTAGGATCCACTGGTTTAACAAATGAACTTTCAAGCTTATGTTTCTTGTTAAGCTCCTTAATTTTATCAATTGAGTTTTTAGAGCTTTTAGGGGTCTTTGGATCAACATTTTGTTTTTCTGAAACGATTGGATCAATTTCACCATTGTCAATCTTTTCAGTAAGTTGTGTTAGAGACTCTGTATAATTATCATTGAATGGACCTCTAACCTCATTATAACTCATACCCAAACCACTTTTATCTTTTGAATCCCGTGGTACAGGTTTTTGCATCTGCATTGATCGTATTAAATCAGATGTCCTAATTTGATCTAGTCTTGTATTAAGCTTAACTATCTCCAACTTTGCGTCAACTAATTCTTTCTCCTTTTTAGAAAAGTCTTCAGTTAGTTGAGCATATTGTTCATTTCCCACTTTTTCCATCAGAACTGACTCCTTTAGTTTTTCTTTTAATGCAAGAATATCTTTATCAGATGCACGAATCTTATCTTGATAAAGACTTTCTTGTTTTACCAGACCAGAATTTTTGGCAAACAAAGAGTCGTTTTCCTTTTTAAACATGTTGTTCTGACTAGTTAAGCTAATAACTGACTTATTCAAAATAAACACCTCAAGTTTTAAATCTGACACCATTTTACACACGTCAATTATAGAAGTTAAAGAACAAGATACCTTTTGATCTGCAGCCTTGCAATCTGCCATGTATGCAACAAAGTCTTCAGTTGTCATACCTTCAGGTATCACGAAGTTCTTCATCTGTTCTTCAATGCTCTTCATGGAAATGTCATCAACAGGATTTGATGACTCTTCCTTTTCTTCAGATGCTTTTACTGCTGTCACTTGTTCACTCTCAGATCTTACTGTCTCAGCAACATTACACATATTCTTCTGTACTATCTCAGATGCACTTTCTTCACTTGAGTACACAGCATATTCAATCGTTGCAGCTACCTCATCATATAATTCTAGCATGTAAGCATGATTCGAGGTATCATTAGATTGTGTATCCCATTGATAAGTACCATCTGGATTCTGAACAACAACAGCCTTTGATTTCGAAAATGGTGATGAAATTGACTGTTGTGGAGTAGCAGGATATGTAATCATTGCTTGCGTCTTATGATTACTCGGAGTAATACTTCCTTGATTGTAATTTTGACGACCAGCAACGGTATTATCAATAGGTCTCCCAGTTCTCTGAGTGAATTTCTCTGACCTTAATAGTAAGCATAGCAAGCTGCCATTGTAGATCCATTTCTTCCAAATCATCAGGATCTATTTGATTGTAATCCTCATCAATTACTGCAGGATTAGTAATCTTTCCTCCAATAAATGCTTCATGAGCATTACAAAAGGCTGAGTAAACACTCATTCTTCCTTCTGCAGAACTCATACTCATTGGCATAGAATGAAAAGATTGTACATTGCTCTTGACATTCGAATGTGTATTGTCATAAGCAACGTATCCATCAATACCTTCATCATCTACTATTGGTGTAGCTTCTGCACCACTTAGAAATGCATTGTTTCCTGAGCTGGAACTTGCTAAATGAACAGACTTAGCATGATATAAGGATGGATCTTGTGTAAAATCCGAGTAAGTATCTTTAATCCTTCTCTTCATGTCTCTGTTCTTCAGCTTGGAGACTACCTTTTCAAAGTCCCATGTACTGTATTCCTGATCATCTTGAAGTTTATGAACATAATCAGTCCATGTCTTAGGCAGTGAATCCAAAAACTTATCAACTAGCTCAGTTTGAGGATAAACAACTTCAAAGTACGACAACTCAGTGGTCAAATGATTGAATCGAATAATAATCTCGTCAAGAGATTCCCCTTTCAGTCCATTAAAGGCTTCATACTGGCGCTTCAGAAGCTTGATACGATTCTTTTTCAAAGTTACACATCACCCTCACAATATCTTTCAAGAGCATCCCATAAATCCTTTGAAGTAGTGTACTTTATAAACAAATGTACACTATCTTGAGGCAAGGCCATAGTAAGAGTGAACAATGCCTTTCCCTCAACAGCGTATCTTTTACGTTCTTAATAGGCATATCAGCATAAGTATACTTACCGATCACTCCGGTCTTCTCATATGAAGGCCAATCAAAACCTTGAGTTATCACTAGCCACATTTCCATGTCAGTGAGACGAATGTAGTCTTCAAAACGTCTCTTCCACATCCAATAATTTTCCATACGGAAAAGCTTTAGAGGTGTATTACCTCGACCAACCTCATGATCGTGCATGATCATCTGGCTGATAAGTAAGGCATTGGGTGAGTTTGCGGCAGCTGGTAAAGTCGTCATTTCGAATCTTTTGAATTCAAGTAAAACAAAATACTACTTAGTTCGTGTAGCACGAAGGACACGTGGCACGAAGTACGAAGTCACGTGGCACGAAGTACGAAGTCACGTGGCACGAAGCTGTATGACTTCCACAAAGTACACGTCGCACGAAGTACGAAGTATACGAAACACTAGTCACGACCTAAGTCACGAAGAGTGGTTTGCGCTGACGTGGCACGAAGTTAACTGATGACGTGATCACGAACACGAAGTTCACTTCGTGCTGACGTATGCACGAAGTAACACGAAGAAGAGCATGAATTTTCAAATTAACACGAATTTCGAACGAAAATTGCAATCAATAGCTAATCAAACGATCTTAAACCTTCTGGTAATCAACCTTAGGGCTCTGATACCACTTGTAAGGTGCCCTATTGTTGCGTGGATCGTAATAAGACGCGATTCGTTATGTCAAGAGTGCGGAATCCTCTTGAGATAACTAGATTGCTATTGCCTTTTGTTAATTAATAAGTAATTAATCAACCCAAGGAGATGCACAAGGCTTGTGGTTCGTGTAGGAGAACACACGAAGGAACAATTAACCTTAGCTCTAATTTCGTAAATCATTAACCTAATTTCGTAGATTAGGTCTTGTATTTATACTAGTTAAGTATTGGATCGTGTGGGCTTAGGCCTTGATTACGTATTAGGCCCGAAACAATAAACAAACCGATCTGCCTCGTGCTGACATCAGCATGAGGCTGATCCTTCATGCTGATGACGTCAGCACGAGGGACGACCCATATGTTCTTTGTTTGGCTACGTTTGGCTCATACATAACATCCAATCGTCGTTTAAGTGTTCTACGACACTTATAAACCTTGATTCTATGTTTTTGTACCTGTAAAACAATATATAACACACAAACACAATACAAAACACAAACAGATATAACATTGAAGTTCAAACGTAATCATTAAATATCAACACAAGTTCTTATTTAAATGATTACACACAAGTTCCTAAATAACATAAACAATAATCAAATCTATGTTGCGATTGTCACAACGAATCTGCATCTACAAATTGCTAACCTCTGCCTTAGTGTGGTTTAACTCTTTCTTTAAACTTGTCATCTCTTTTAAAGTTTGATTTCTAGTATCCATGACTGAATTTAAAAGGCGATTAGCGCTCTTGATAGTCTCATTCTTGTACATGATTTCTGCTTCATAGGCATCAGATAATTTTTTGATGATCTACAAAATTAAAAATGAAAATTTTTTAGAAACCAATAAGATATTAAAATATATGATTAAATGAAAAACTTACTGAAATAGATCTCTCCCTAAGTCTCTTAGGTGCCCTAATTCTAGATGATGATTCACCCTCCATAGGATTATTGTAAATATTGATAGAAAAAGAGATGATGATTTTAATATATTCATTAGTCATGAAAATGTATGTGTGAAATTTTACTATCTTGGGTATAAATAAGTCAATTAGGGGATAGTAAATCAACACAATGAGTGTTAACTGTCAAATCAAGGTGCATAGAAAGCATTAATTGTTGAACATTAGAATACTAACAATAGCGATAAGATATTTCTTCGAAGATATGCCATAAATGCAGGATCTTGAAAAGAAGATTAAAATGTCTCAGTTTATTAGAAGATCAAATGTTATTCTCGAAAAAGAATAAAACAAAGGTACTATATTTAAAATAGTTGTAGAGATTTCCTATGTTGGTCTAGTTTACTTGCAAATGCCTGTTTAGCAAAAGACTTTTCTAAGTTTGATAATGAACTGCTCCACTTGTCAACATCCCAGTTAGGAAATTCAAAACCCGTAGTCTTAGCCTCTGCTGCCATTAGTAATTTAGTTTATAGGACTTGAATGGTTGCGTCCATATGAAAGGCTTTTAGTAATGCTTCATGTTCTGCGTAGTGCCAAGCGATATTTTCATGAAGCTTGGAGCTAGCTTTAGATGTCTCGGTAATGGCATCATTTAGCGCTTCTCTTCGTATGATAGAGAGTTTTTTTAGTCGAACAATTGTTAAGTCTTTTTCTTGCAATTGATGCGCATAAAAATCAATCATTTGTTTTAGTTTCTAGGATGAAAGATAAACGTGTCAAAATATCAGAAGTAAAATGACTAAAATAAAGGATTGCACTTATTGAATCAAATTCTTCTTTAACTTCGCCGAGTCTTTGATGAAAGAGATCGTCTTCAAACCTTTTATGGTTAGACTGTTTAGCTATAGGATCGGTATTAGGAGTATCAATAGTCTTGGAATTGTCCATTGGTGATAAATGGCAAAGGGGATGTAGGTATAAATAAGTCAAGATCCGGGAATTATCTCAAGCACATTTTAAAAACTCCTTATTTCTGGGGACACTTAGCTAAATTAGGAAAATATAGAGTTATCATAGCATAAGTTCAAAATGGCCAACATGAACCATTTTTTAGTACACCACCGAAACTAACCATCCCAGGTTAGTTAACCCCCATAGAAATTGTTTAAAGTACAAACCACATACCCTAAAGAAATGAATATAATGTTCATAACATAGAAACATAGAACTAGGCTTCATTCATCTGTTGCACGCCCTGCTCCTCAGGAACTTCCTCCACTTTCTTCTTCTCTTCTTTATCCTCTGAAACATCCACTGGTTTGGTTTGATTGCCTCATTTGCTTAAAGCTGTCTCTTTCTCAGATCCTTCAACTTTAGATTCAGCTGTCTTAGGATTCTTTTTCTCCAACGAAGCTAATTTCTTCTCCCAATCTGCCACTTTCCACTTCTTAGTCTCAAAACCTTCTGCTTTTGCCTCAGAAGCCATTGCAATTTGAGCCTTAAGAACAATGCAAGAAGCACTGTTCATATACACCTTCTTCTGAGCCGCCAAAGCTTCTGCAATCTTATTAGCATTCCCCTTTTCAGCTTCCTTTGCCTTTGCAACAATATAGTCACGATTCATGATTAGATCAGCTTTATCTTCTTTGAGTTTCTTTAATTCAGCCTTGAAAACCTTGATATCCGATGCCATTGACTTTTTTTTCTTCCAATAGTTTACTCATTCTTTGGTTTTCCTCTATGACTTTGTCTTAAACCGTTTTCCATAACTAGGAGGAAAGGAATCATTAGAAAGTTACTCTGAGAAAAGAATAAGATAGACAATAGAAAATAGCTTACCACTGTAGCTTGATCCAAAGTGACATTGAGAGTTATGTTAGGAGAAATCTGAGTGATATGAGTAGGATGCAAAGGTTGGACCAAATTGTCAATTTCGGGGTTTAAGTCTGAATGAGTAGTCCTAGCACGCTTGGATGATTTGGTAGTAATGTTCCCTGAAGTATTTTGCCTTTACTAGTAGATTCTGGCTTAATATCTCCAATGTGTTCGATAAGGTTATCATAATTGAAGAATCCAGAGTCTATAGAAATGAGAAATATCTTAATACTATATTTCAATAAAATGACAAAAACCCTATAAGAACTTACCAGTCATGGTAACAAGTTGGTTAGAATTAGAAGTATTAGGAGATTCTGGTAGAGCTTGAAAAGTTCTGATTCTTGCTGGAAGAGACAATATGTTTTTCACCCTGTTTGGTCCTGAATTTTCACTAGTTCAAAATCCTTCAAGATTGGGTGTAACATAATCAGTTAGGAATAAGTAACTATTAAACTAAAACGAATAGGATGTGGAGAAAAATGAGTCCCTACCCTTTTCTGTCCAAGCAGTGGGCAGATGGAATCCTTTAGGAAGAGACTTCTTTTAAACATAGAAAAATCTACTTTTCCATGATGGGTCATTCTGAGTAACCCCCAAAGACGACCTCTCATTCTTAGGTGCCTTAAGCATATAGTAACCCGGACCAAAAGTTTGCAAATTATATGCTAAGGGAAGATCTGATATCTTAAATTCAATCTTTTTCTCTTTAACTAGGTTATCTAAGACATATAGGGTTCTCCAAAGCATAGTCTTAACTTGTGGATACGCTAATTTTGAAAACTTGAAGAACTGTTCATACAATTCGGGAAAAGGAAATGATAGTTTTAGGTTTTCAAAAGGAAATCCAGGAAAACAAATCCATAGATCTGATTGCATATCGGAGGTAAGAGTAGGATCGAAAGCCCTAAATTCAAAACCTTTAGCAAAATAATCCTTAATCCTATCAATATCGCTATCAACAAACATTTAATAGAGTTTTTGGCGATGTAAGTGGGACTAAAATCCTTACTTATTTTGATTATATAGCAGATGGTTCATCAAAGGATACTGAAGTTGTGGATACACAAGAAGTTGAACCAGTTACTCCATTACCTCGAGAATCATCCAATGAAGGAGAGATAGGTTCAAACTTGGGTGCTAATCTTCAAGTTGATAGAGCTGCACAACATAGAATCAACAAGTATCATCTAGTTGAGGATATTATTGGTGAACCAAGTGCAAAAGTTAAGACAAGAGCTCAAATTAATAAGCTATCAGGTTTATTCGCAGAGATGAAAGAAATTGGTATAGTTGAAGAATGCAAGTTCAGCTGCTTTGTATCTCAAGAAGAACCCAGTAATATCCAAATGGCATTGAAAGATCCATCATGGGTAGAAGCAATGCAGCAGGAAGTTTTTCAGATTTTTAGGTGCAAAAAGGATGAATAAGGTGTTGTTAGTCGTAGTAAAGCTCGGCTGGTTGTTCAAGGTTTTGCTCAACAGGAAGGGTTGGACTACACTGAGGTATTTGCACCGGTTGCTAAGCTGGAAGCTATCCGTTTGTTTCTGGCTTTTGCGGCCTTCAAGGATATTAAGGTATATCAATTGGATGTCAAGGGCGCATTCTTATACGGTACTGTCCAGGAAATGGTGTATGTTACCCAACCGCCAAGGTTTGAAGATCCAGATCATCCTGATAGAGTTTATCGACTGAATAAGGCTCTGTATGGATTACATCAAGCACCCAGGGTATGGTATGATAAGCTGTCAAAGCATCTTCTTGATTGATAGTACTTTGTTCACAAAATGGAAGGGAGAGGATTTCCTACTTGTACAAGTTTACGTAGATGATATCATTTTTGGGTCATCGGACAAAAAGATGTGCAAGGAATTTGAGCAGATAATGAAAGGGACTTTTGAATTGAGTGCTATGGGAGAGATGAACTTCTTTTTGGGTTTACAAGTCGAACGGAAAAAGGACGGATTCTTTATTTATCAAACGAAGTATGCACAAGATATACTAAAGCGTTTTGGAATGGAAGATACTTCACCGATGGATACTCCTATACAAAAGAACCATCAACTTGGATTGTTCTCTTTTAATGATCCAGAAGTTGATCCTACTCGTTATAGGTCCATGATAGGTTCATTGATGTATCTTACTGCATCAAGACCAGATATCATGTTTGCGGTTTGTTTGTGTGCTCGTTATCAGTCTTGTCACAGGGAAAGCCATATGAAAGCTGTTAAACGAATTCTTCATTACCTCAAAGGTCAACCAGTGTTGGGACTTGTGACAACCGTCATCTGAGCGTCTTTTCAGAAGTATTTTTCCGGTCATTTTAGTTCGTTTTGTTTAAGTGCGTCGTTAGACTTTAAGACTTTATCGATGGATTAAGTGGATTTATGTTTCATTCGGGCCTTATGAGCACTTAGACTTTAGAAAAATTTCACGTGGACTCGAGAACAGGAGGAATACTAGTTGTCTTGTGGAAATGCCAAAATATATAAAATACTTAAAATTAAATCAATTAAAGATTTAATAAACAAAAATAGACATGTTTATATCCGTTAGAAAGCTATTGAAAAGTTACATTCAACTATGTCGACAAAATAAATTTACGAGTCACGAGTCTTTCTAAATTGTCGAGTCAAATGAATTTTTGGAAGGGTCAAAGGGGTCAATTTTGGTCAAACTTAGTGGAATGGAAGAACAAAACTCTAACCCTAACCCTAATTTCCCCATTTCTTCCTCCCACTCTCACACACACTCTTCTCTCTTCTCCCTCTCTTCCTCTTGGCCGCCCCTCTCTCTCAATTTCGGCCAGCCACCACCACGAACCACCACTGAACCGCCACTTAACCACCACGATTTCCTTCTTCTTCTTCTTCTTCATTTTCTTTAAGATCATATTAAGCTTTGGTTGGATCTATGTTATTTATCATCAAAAGTCAATTTCCTTATACCTATATGTATACAGATCTGAACCTTTTTATTTATATTTGTTTAGATCCGAAATTTGTTTTTTTTTGCAAAGCTATGTATAAATCAGTTATATATATGTATATCCATGTTTTAAATCTGAAATTTTTATACATTTATATATATTTTTGGATGTATATATATGTATATACTTATAAAATCTGAAATATCTAGACAAAGTACATATATAAATCAGTCTTCTTGAAGATTTTTCATATATATACATATATATTTCGGTTGGATTTGAGTACATGTGTATATATATATCCGAAAACCATTACAATTACATGATGTATGGCTTGAAATCTCTTCGAATCCGAGAACCTTGGCCCGAAAACATTTGAATTCGAAATTATAGCACCGAAAATCTTCAAATCCGGGAACTTTGATCCGATATATGTCATTTTGGGTAGGTTTTGTTGTGTTTATTTATGATTTTGGGTTAGTATGTGTTGTCATGAACCGAGACCTAGCAAAAACCGTGGGTATATTTGAATTTCGAATTGTTCTTGGTCATTTTCGATTAGATCTACTATAGATTGGAGTTGTAATCATGTTTGTAACATTGAAATCTAGTTTTTTTCTTATTTTCGATTGGAATTAGTCTCGTTCTTGAATTGTGACTCGGTCAAAGTTGGTCAACTGTTGGTCAACGGTGGTCAAACCGGCCGGAAAACGCTTTTGGTTCAACAATTAGGGTTTTAGTGTATTTGGATCTTATTTGGACTTTTGAGTCAAAATTGATTTTGGATTTTGAAAAGTCGAAATTTAGATTAAGTTATTGATTTAGTCAAAATTAGGGTTTCTGGCCAAAGTAAAAAAATTAAGTTTTCTGGTCAAGGTCAAACTTAAGTATTCTTGGTCAAAATTCAGATTTGGGTCCTTTTTAATTAGAACCATGTTTACAATTGGATCCAAAATGACGTGAAATCGAAATAATATGGACACTCGGACTTTTGTGTATATATATATGGAGTAATTTAAAATGGACAATTACATATATATATATATATACAAGAACTAATTAAATTAGAATATATGTATATATGTATACTTATATAAATGCAAAGATTAAAGGACTTTGTAAAGATAATGTACAAATTATACGATTTTTCGGACTTAATATATTTTATAAAGACGTTCATACGAGGACTTGACGGGATAATAAACAATAAAACGTGACATTATTAAACGAACTATTTATTTGGACAACTTATAAGCACAAAACAATTATTATATATATTAAGATATTGGACAAGACATAATGGCATTTCCTAAGACACTAGTATAGGACATGGACATGTGACATTAAGTAAATACTTACTCGGTGACTTGTGGACAATGTAGGACTTTTGGACAAATAGTGTGCGTGTTTCAGGTGTATCAGAGTGTTCGCGTTCTTGACATTAATCTAGAATATTTATACTTGTGCTGCTTTCAGGTGAGTTTCGTAGCCCCTCTTTTTTATAAGTTTTTGGGGTGAAAAGTATACTTGTTCTTTTAAACAGTTTGTCGATTTTTGTTTATGTTCAATATTGAGCCTGTGCGTATAGAGTTACTTATGCCATTTGACGTGCTTCTGTCTTGTTGTTTGTGTGTGATTATGTGTTTGTTGTTGTGCTTGATGACGTGCTTATTTGACGTGCTTTATATGGAGACTTGAGACATTGAGACTATGGACTAAGGCAGGTACCGTAAGGCCAGACTTTGAGACATTGAGACTTTGAGTACTTCGAGTACATTGAGTACCTTGGACTTTGAGACTTGGACATGAGACTTGTGTACTTTGACTTATATGGCGTAACTCTGCTCATTATATATTGAACAAATACTTATTTTTGTACTTAAAAGAATCGACAAAAGACTTATTTCTTGACTAGACTTTTTGACTAAAACCTACGAACTCACCAACCTTTGTGTTGACACGTTTTAGTATACTTTTCAGGTACTCAGGCTAATCAGGGATAAAGACTTCTATGCTTATTGTCAGACTTTAAGGCTATATGCCTTGGACTATACCGTTTATAGACTTATTGTATTGAGTTGTTCCAGCATAATTATGACTTTGAACTCATGTTTTGGGAATATATTTATTATATTCTATTTCATTTAGCAGTATCTATGTAATTCCATGTCGTGCTGTACTTTTCACGACACCTCATGTTTTCGCCAATGGTGGGGTGTTACAGAATGGTATCAGAGCCATGGTTGTAGAGAATTAGGTGGAAAAACCTAGACTATAACCTAAGAACCCCGTATAGCATTTACGATAGGAATCATAGATGCATTATAGACGTGTTAACGTCGCTTATATTTCGAGTTCATATTCTATTGAGACTTATTATCCTTATGCTTATTTTGTCTATGGCTGTCATTTGGTGACTGTGTACTTGTGGTGACTGTGTGCTTTCGATGTTATTGTGATTATTTATGTGTATTAGGGAAAGATGAAGTGATGGCGCTAACTAGTATCGCATAACGATAATCATAGAAAAGCCTGATCAACTGTTCTATGATTACCGCCATGCCTTGCGACAGTTATTAACATCAGTGATTGCACTTGTAGTGAGAGTGTGGTAGCTACCCTGGGCTGTTTAATGGGTGTTGGTTAGGTGGAGGGTTAGCCGCTGGTACACCCTGCATACATACCGAGCCAATACCTAGAGAGCATACCAGTACCGTGATCCGACCTTGCATTAGATGTACTAGGGGTGTGGAGGGTTAGCCGCTGGTACACCCTGTATACATACACCACTAGTGCAACGGATGTAGGTGTTAGATTCGGACCACATTTTAACTGCAATTTAGGGTTATATATTAGTAGTATATATATGTATTGCATCGACATAGACTGCATGAGTAGTTTAAGTTTTAGATAGCATCCCTTAGACCATAAGAAGAGAGAGTTTGCTGAGTGTAACATGTAACATAGACATCGACATTTTCGAGTGTTTCTTCGCTTCTAACGTTCTAGAGATATACTAACGTGTGTGGAATAACGGTGAGACGAGAGCTACTGCGAACGAAGACGATCGCCGCAGTTATTAAAGTCATCAATGCTGTAATGACACGAAATGCACAAAATGAGACGATGAAGGGCTGACTTATAATGAAGCTTAGGATGTTGAGTATGAGGATGCAGTGGATGAAGAGACTGAGGAATACTATGAATACGTTGATGAGAGGATTCGTATTGGAAATGTACCAAGAGAGAGTCTAGAAGTGGTGTCAGATGTTTTACTTACAGAGAATTCAAGGATTGTGGTGTACAAGAGTATGACGGCAGAGGTGGAGCAGTCAAGGTTATTCAATGGTTAGATTGATGGAAGTTGTGATTGGCATTAGTGGGTGTACTCCTGTTCAAAGGGTCAATTTGTGACAAATTTCTTTACCTTGGATGCGCTATCTTGGTAGAATGGCCAGTGTCGAGCCAGAGGCAGAGTAGTGGCTGAGGCGATGTCTTGGTAAAATCTTAAGGAGTGGTTGACGGGAAAGTTCTGTATGGCAACTAAACTGATAAGGTTATATCGAGGACTTTTTGGTGCTGATCATGTTGGTTACGCTACATGTTTCAATGAGTTGTGAATGTTTGTTTCACATTTGGTTAATCCCCAGAGCAAAGGCATCGATAAGTATTTTCGTAGGTTGATCCTTTGGTTCAGGTCGACTATGGTTGTTGTTCATCCGCGTATTCTGGGAGCGACTATATTGAGAATCAAAGGCTAAGGCTGATGAGTTGGTGTAGTGTGTTGTACGACAGGTCAAGCGGAAGTTCATCCTATTTAACTATAGATTGTTGGACCCCTCAGATAGAGGCGATCAAGTTCAAGCTGCTAGAAGTCGTACTTACGTACTAAATGTAACAAAGACTCGTAACGATTCGATTGTGCTACAGATACTTTCTTCTCAATGATCTCTATGCTACTGTTCTTTTGACTCGAGGGCTGATTATAGTTTTGTTGCGACTAGTTTCGTTTCCTTATTGAATATTAGACCGAGTCTTACATATATATACATATATATATATATATATTGACGTACAAATGGTTAACTAAGAGCTAGTTAGACTAGACCGGGTCATTCGTTTGTGCACATTAGTTCTTATTGACTATGCTTTCGTTATTAACTTAGTACCTTTTGAAATGGGGAGTTTTGACGTTATTGTTGGTATGGACTGGATGTCTTTGGTCGATGCGACGATACTATGTAGTGCAAAAATTATTAGAATTCCTTTATAACTTTTGATTCAGGAGATTAGGTTCCAAAAGGGTTGTAATTTTCACCATTTCCTTATCTATTTCATGGTCTATGAGAAATCGACGCTAACGTTTTCCTACATAACCCATTTTTTTATCCTTACCTAATGGCGAGATACTGGAAGTTAAGAGCGAGAGATCTGAGTCTTTTGAGGGTTGTGTCATGAGTGCGTCTGTAAATGAGGTTTGCTTGACCAATGTCCATGTCGCTCGTGACTATCAGGATGTTTTCCCTGATGATTTACCCGACTTATCTCTGTCTCGACAACTTGATTGTCGTATCTGTCTTGTTCCTAACGTGGCTCCTGTAGCAAAATATCCTTATAGACTAGCGACGACTGAATTACAAGAATTGGCCGTACAACTAGAAGAACTTCAAGACAAATGGATTGTCCGGTTAAAGGCATGTAAAGGCATAAAGTCAATTCCTCGTAATCAGTGTTCAGACTTGTAAGGTCTAGAACACTGACAAGGACTCCAGTCAGGAGATCTGGTAAGTCTTCCAGTGAGCTCCGCTATTTGTCAGACTTCTTTCTTCAGACTTCAGTCTTCGACTTCAGTGAGATTGTTCTTTAGTGGAAAGATCTTGACTGGAGTGAAGTCTAGTGAACAAATCTGGTGGAATCCAGATTTCTATACAAGTAAGTTGTTCACTGATCTTCACATAATTTCTGGACAAATCTTCAGAGGGCTCCAGTAGTCACGTCTGGAGCGAGTCCAGTAAATCTGGACCTAACAAATTCCCCCTATTTGTTTAGAAATTATGCAAGGATTTTCAAGCTTGTATCTATACAAGTTTGTGCTTGAAAAATCCTTGAGAAATTTGACTAAGTCTAATTTAAATTTCTTGAGAGCCACTTTATAGATCATCAGTGTTCCCAACTTGTACATTTTGATTTCTAGACTTAATCTGGATAAGTACTTGTAAAAAAATAGGAATTGCAACTTATATTTACAGACATCAACTGGAGGAAAGTTACAATTTTATCAACATGAAAATAAATACAAGTACAATATTAGAGTTAGGCCTTTTTCTTTTCAGCATGCCCAAATGGCTCTTCAGTGGCCTTCCTCTTTACACCTGGAGATGAAGACGAAGTAAGAGAAGTCCTTAAGCCTAGCTCCATCTCCATCAATTCCTTCCTCATCCATTCCTTGCCAATCCTCTTCATAAAGTATTTCACATCCTGGGAGACATCTTTACCCCTGAATGAAAGCCCAATCTCTCTTAACTCTGACCATCCAAAAGCCCTGATTGAGGTGTCCTTCCTTTCATCAGTAAAGTTCCCTTCTTTGAAAAGTTTGACATGGAACTTAGAGA
Source organism: Erigeron canadensis (assembly GCF_010389155.1). Classification (NCBI taxonomy): domain Eukaryota; kingdom Viridiplantae; phylum Streptophyta; class Magnoliopsida; order Asterales; family Asteraceae; genus Erigeron; species Erigeron canadensis. The sequence continues at coordinate 17,914,532 of NC_057763.1, forward strand.
AGTTATCATGATTTTCTGCCAGATGGATCTCAACACCCATTATTGGTCGGACATCAGCTCTAAATTGTGACAAATGTTCATACTTTTCCTTTGTCTGAGCCCTTTTCACCATTTCATCCACTTCCCTTGACACTTTTCTCTGCTCAGCCACTTGTTGAAATTTTTCCTTATTAATTCTTTCAGTTGTGTTCAAGGGAATGAAGGTACTGAGATCTGCATCTTTGGCAGCTTTGGATTTCTTGACTGGTGCCTTGGGCAAACCCTTAATTTTCTTCCTATATTCATGCTCTAGAGCCATTGCATTACTCCTTACTTGTTGCTGGAGATTTTTCAGTTCCTCTCTTCTCTGGGCAATAAGATCCAGTATGCTCACCCCATAAATTTCAGAATCATAAACTTGTTCATCATGAGCATACATGGATCGAATATAGACATCATCCAAGGCATCCAGACATTTCTTCAGCCTGGGATCATCCTTCATCTTCTTGTATACTTCAATTTGTACGCCTAACCTACCAGCGTTGTAAGACTCCAGAGTCCCATGCCTGGCCATATCCAACTGGTGAGCAATCAAGTCATCTTTTAAATTTTTCTTGAAGATTTCGATTAAGATGCACTCTTGCTCCAGTCTCTTTGCTTTGGCCTCATCAGCAGATACATACTCGTTTGCCTCATTTGTTGGTTCCCCAGATACCACTTTCTTGCTTTTGAGACTTTTCATTGTTGTAGTGATATCTGGGAACTCTTCAAAAACTGGCTCACTGGCATCAGTACCAGCAGCTTCTTCCTCAACTTATCCACTGGCTTCAGTACTAGTGACATCTTCACCAATCACCTTCTTCCAAACCTCTATCTTCTTCCTGAGATCAACCTTCTCAGTTCCAGAACCAGAACCTTCCCCCTTGGAAGCATCTCCAGACTGAAGATGATTTCACACCTGGTCCAGTGTATGTCTGTTAGAGGAGTCAAATGTACGACCAGGCACTGGAGCTATGTTGTTTACAGTTTTCCTCAATTGCATCACTTCCCTTTTGATTATCTCAAGATCCTGAGGAAAGTGGCGAGGCAACTGGGCATCAATCATCTTCATAACTTCAGGCAACAACCCATCTCGGAGATTTCTAAGGAGGGTTTCAGACACCTCCTCAGTGATTTCTTTCAACATGTTTCCCCTGAACTTCCTAACAACTTCATCACTGAGGGTGATGACCACTGAGTTTTTCTCCAGAGTTGGCTTGCTCTCCAGAGAGCTTATTCTGGTGGTTAGATTCTGAACATCACCAGCCAAACTTGCCAGAGGTTGAGAAATTCAGTTTGAATGGCAGTCTGGACACTTCTTACCACATCCTCCTTGATACCCTGGACTGCAACTTGTATTGATTTGGAATTTCTATTTGTAGCCATGACAAGTTCATCCAGCTTCTCAAAGACAATCTTCCTTTTACTAGCAAAAACATTCATTTCTGACTTAAGATTATTGGAAATGATAGATTTTAAGTCAGAAATAACTTGAGAAGACGCCTGAAGTGATCTCTCCAGCAGCCATGATGTCCCCACTCTGAGCAGTTGCCACTGGAATTACAAGAGGTGATCTAGACCCTCTTTCTTGTTCACCACTTCCTTCTACTTGTACTGGGGAAGTGGTTACTTGGGCAGTCTCCTGACCCATTTCTCCAGAATCTTGATGAATAGATTCTAGAAGGACTGATACTGGAAATCCGTCTCTCCTCAGACGACGAGTTTTATTTCTTGGCCTGGTGGGGTTAGGTGGAATTTCAACAATATCCACAGCAGGCTGTTGAAGATCTGGGGCAATCTGGGAAATAGGTTGTACCCTTTCAGCATTAATTTCATCAACAATTTCTTCCTCATTATGAGGCTCACCAGCAACCTCCTCATCCAGTGATGATGCAATTGCATCTTCTTGAATCCTGAACTGATAGAGCATCACCGATGGGATGTCGACCTCAGTAGGAGATGAGGTCAACTGGTTGAGGCCCCTCAGGTATTCACACATCGAAAAATGAGTTGTATTTACATTGTACTCATTCTTCAGGGCCCTTCTGAAAATGATGGACAGAAAGCGAATACATGGAATGAAGGCCTTCCTGCTCTTGACCCTCAGTCTGTCCACCAGATCATTAAAAAAGATCTGGGCAAAGTCCACCCTATATCCATTCCATAGGCAGTAAGCAATCTGGAGCTGTGTCTGGTTAATCTGATCCAGACCTCCAGAACTGCCACCCAAACACTCAACCAGATGAGTGAAGAAATATCTCCATGAGTCTGTCAGCCTGCTCATATATACAGTGCCTTTCCTGAGCAGCTGACCATTCTCGTCCACTATCTCTGTGTGCCCCATCAGCCTGCACACCTCTCTGGTATTGATTCCAGATGGAATCTCTATGGGCATCATATTCTCATCAAAATAATTCATCCTCAGAGCATCTCTGAGGGAATCAACAGTAATGGTGAAGTGTTTGGTGCCTAGCTTTAAGGTGTAGTGGATGGATTCATCACTTTCCACATACACCGCAGTATACCAGAATTCACAAAGGTATTCATGGTACATTTTGCCCGGATTAAGAGTTAGGGCACCATAGAGTGGGCTACTTAAGAAGAAGGTGTTCAACCTTCCAATGATAGAAGTGGCGGTGTGATTTGTTGAGAGTTTTGCCATCCAGTTATTCATATTTATGCGGATGGCATCAACAGAAAGAGATATATGTGATGCCTTCTTGACATTATCGACAGGATTGTAGTTTGCAGCAAGGAGATTTTTAGGAGATGGTTTAGGAGCCATTTTAGGTATTATGAAAATGAAAGTGAAAGTAGAAATTTAATAAGAGAGATGATGATGATTGGAGAGTAAATGAAGAAAGAAATAAATGAAGGAATTTGAAGATTTGGGAGTAAATGATTTTTCGAGATTAATCTGAAAGTGAAGGTAAATGCGAGTATTTATAGAGGAATGATAAAATGGAATTCAAAACGGTAAGTTTGAAAAAGTTCAAAACAGTTTTGATCGGTTTTGACATCCGCATTTAATGTTTCTCATCACACATAAATGTATGACGGTTGACAGCCCACAAAAAATACCCACTAACACTTTTTGTCTTCCCAAGGTAACAAAAACCATCATTTAATTTGAAAGTGTCATGCTACATAAGCTGAACAGTAACTGTCCAGATGAAAAATTTGTAAGGTTGGCATGCACTATCCTTAAAATATTTAAAAAAAATGATTTGACACACACAGACTCATTTTAATGCATCTGGAGGTTGACTGGACACTCCAGTTTCACTGGTGGATTAGGCCAGTAGAACATGCATTAATGGTACACTGGAGGGACACTCCAGTAAGTACCCAGATTGACCATTCTGGTAATCCTCAAACACGCACATCAACTAATATAAACAAATGAGAGGGATACATTTACAAAGCAACAAAAGTTACTTCAAACATGCACATCAACTTATCCAGTATTAATGAGAGGGACACATTTACAAGGTACTAGAAACATTTTTCAGAGAAAAAAAAAATTTGTCCAGTGAGAAAATAAATTAATAAATTCCCTCTGAAACTTAGATATATAAAAAAATGTGGTCTGAGTCTTTCCCCCTAGAATGGTGATCCATAAATCTATCAGTGCAAAGATAGTATAACAAAGGCGTTCGATAGCTTTACTGGCTTAGATTTATAAATCTGGAATCAAAGAACCCTGCCAGTGTCACAAAGGCGTTCATAAGGGTTCAACATTCCCAAATCACTGACAAGATTTTGAAAAGTTTTCTCATCCAAAGGTTTTGTAAAAATGTCAGCAAGTTGTTTATCAGTGGGAATAAAGTGGATCTCAACATCAGTCTTCATTACATGATCGCGAATAAAATGATACCTGACATCAATGTGTTTCGTCTTGGAGTGCATGACTGGATTGTTTGAGATAGCAATGGCACTGGTATTGTCACAAAAGATAGGAGTCTTTGAATACTTAATACCATAATCAAGCAACTGGTGCTTCATCTAGAGTATCTGAGCACAACAACTGGCTGCAGACACATATTCTGCTTCAGCAGTGGATAAAGAAACTGAAGTTTGCTTCTTACTGGTCCAGCTCACCAGTTTGCCACCAAGGAAATGACATCCACCAATAGTGGATTTCCTGTCTATCTTACAACCCGCATGATCTGAATCTGAATAACCCATTAGATCTAAGCTTGAGCCTTTGGGATACCAAAGACCCAAACTGGGAGTACCCTTAAGGTACTTCAGAATGCGCTTTACAGCCGCCAGATGAGATTCTTTTGGGTTAGACTGATATCTGGCACAAAGACATGTTGCAAATATTATATCTGGTCTACTGGCAGTTAAATACATTAGTGAACCAATCATGCCTCTATAGACAGTGGTGTTCACTGGCTTCCCATCAGGGTCTGAATCTATTGTTAAAGGTGCAGAAATAGGAGTTGATTTTGAGGGTGAAGAGTTCATATCGAATTTTCTTAAAATATCTCTAACATATTTTTCTTGATTAATAAAAATACCATCACTGGTTTGTTTAATCTGGAGTCTAAGAAAAAATGTTAATTCACCCATTAAACTCATTTCAAATTTTGAAGACATGATTTTTGAAAATTTCTTGCACAAAGATTCATCAGTAGAACCAAAAATAATATCACCAACATAAACTTGTACCAACAGAAGATTACCTCTTTCACGAAGAATAAATAAGGTATTGTCAATTGCACCTCTTTTGAAACCATTTTCTAATAAGTGTTTGGTCAGAGTATCATACCAGGCTCGAGGGGCTTGTCTAAGGCCATACAGTGCCTTGTCCAGACGATATACCCAATGTGGATGCTTTTCATCAATGAAGCCTGGAGGTTGCTTGACAAAAACTTCTTCTTCTAATTCTCCATTCAAAAATGCACTTTTTACGTCCATCTGGTAGACCTAGAATTTATGATGAGCAGCAAAGGCTAAAACATTCTGATGGCTTCTAACCTTGCTACTGGTGCAAATGATTCTTCAAAGTCAAGGTCTGTCTGGACATACCCTTGTGCCACCAATCTGGCCTTATTTCTGACCACATGACCATCTTCGTCAACTTTATTCCTGAAGACCCATCTGGTTCCAATTGGTTCTTTCTTGCCAACTGGAGGGGGAACCAGATTCCTCGTCAATCTTCTTCGATTCCATCAGTGACAAGAAGCTGACATATAAACATTGTTCACTAGAGGCACTTCTGGTCTGAACCCCTCTACTGGAGTCACCGATAATCTGGTTGATTGGGTGAGCTTTTGTCCACTTAGAGTATTGACCAGGATTGTTTCTTACAACAATATCAGTGCAAGAATTCAATTGATTCTCTGGAGTAGGATCTTGCCAGACAACTTCAGCATCTTCATCAGAATCTGTAAGATCACGATTTGCATCATGAAATTCTTCATTTAAAGGCATTTCTTGGATTACTGGCTCAAGATCAATTGAATCTGATACTAGAGGAGTAGTACAAACATCTGATCCAATAACAAGTTCAGAGGGTAGTTTGAAACTTATTGAAGGATAGAATGAAGTATTACTGGAAGATTTTTCAAATTGCACTGGCTCTAAGTCAGGATGATTGGAAGCATCCTCAAATGAATCTTTATTGAAGATGATAGGATCAGATTCACCAAAGATAATTGGACTTTCTGAGGGAGAATTAAGGGTTGGCCTTTTATTGATTACTTCATTTGACTCATCAAATGTGACATGTATTGACTCCTGGACCTTTTCCAATCTTTTGTTGTAGACTCTGAAGGCTTTGCGAATGGCTGAATATCCTAAGAAATATCCCTCATCAGCTTTGGCATCAAATTTGCCTAACTGACTGGAGTCGTTCAAGATGTATACTGGACATCCAAAAACGTGAAAATAACCAATATTTGGTTTTCTATTTCTCAATATTTCATAGGATGTCTTCTTGTGTCTCTTCACATATACTGAGCGATTTTGAGTATGACAAAGCGGTTGCAATTGCTTCAGCCCAGTACATTTTAGGATGACCAGATTCAGCAAGCATACTCCTGGCAGCTTCTATCAGCGTTCTGTTCTTTCTTTCTACAACTCCATTCTGTTCTGGTGTATATGCTGATGAGAAATTCTGGGAGATGCCAGTGTCAGTGCAGAATTTCTCCAGAGTTGCATTCTGGAATTCTGTTCCGTTATCACTTCTTAACTAACGCACTTTTCGCTTGTATTTGAGTTCAATTTGCTTGATAAGAGCGATGATTTCAGCAGCAGTTTCATTCTTTGATCTAAGAAATATTACCCAACAATATCTGGAGTATTCATCAACAACTACCAAGGTATATTTCTTACCAGCACGAGTCTGAACATTCACTGGACCAAAGAGGTGTATATATTTCTCCAGGTCCATATATTTCTTTCGATCGCCCTGCACATCCACCAGATTATTAGTTTAAAGGTTTGCGAACCCATCGACTGATGAGTTCTCTGGCACAAGGATGGATCCCAGCAGGTATCTGGTTGATTTCACTTTCAAAAATAGTGGGTTTCTCAGTAAACACCACTGGAGCTGACAGTTTTGAAACCTTTTTCTTGTGCTTATCAATAGGTGTGCTCGATTTTTCTTTCTTTGAAAAAGGTTTTGTATTTTGTTTAGGGCCAGATGAAGTACCCTCAAAATTGTTAATTCTTGCATTACAACTTTGAACTTGTCGAGCCAGTAGTTGAAACTGACTCTCTAACCTTAACAAAATATTTTCTTCAGATGACACCATAGCCTTTCCAGTTGACTGTACTTTTGGCTTAGGTGGAGGAACAACATTCTTCTTTTTCTGAACCTGGGGTTCTTTAGAAGATGGTTGAGGCAAAGGTTTATTCTGCTTAACCTTCTTGACTGGAGCATTCATCTGTGGAGCTCCAGTCTTAACCTCAGACAGTTGAACAGGAGGAATAATACAAGTTTTGGGTGTTGTTGGTTCATCATATATAGTGCTAGGTTTTAACACTTCAGGCAGTCGGTCAACAACAGGTATTAATGCAACAGCATTAACATCACCCCCTAGATATGCACGTTTTTGGGAGGGGTACTGGTTACGTGCAGCATCATATGGTTTCTTGGTCTCAAGCCATGACTGGATAACAAGTTTTTCTTTTGAAAAAAGATTTTCTAGTTCTTCCTTTTCTTGGACCAGTTGTTCAGTAACCAAAACTTGTGCTTTGAAAGCTAGTTCAATATCTTGCAATTCTTTTAACTTAGATTGTAAGTTTGTCATTTCAAAAAAATCTGTTTCAAAATTATTTGACATTTCTGAACGAACAGTTTCCACAAACATTAAATCAGAGTTTAAAGCTTCAGCAATGTCCAATTTTAACTCAGGATCAGTTTCTTTGTCATAATCTATTACCTTTTTAATGACAATGTCCACCCATCTTCCAGATGTGACATCTTCTTTCACCAGATGCTCTTCATCAGCTAGAGCCATGTAACAACAATCTCTTTCCTCTTCATCATCGACTGATGAGTCATCAGAGGGAACCCATTCTTCTTTTGCCACCATGCATTTATTATTATCTTTTTCTGCAGACATGAGAGCAATTTGAGCCTTAAGCTTTTTGTATTTTAATCTATAGCTATCATCAGGCTTGTTATAAGAAGGTGCTGGACCAGATTGTGAGACAAACTAATTGGACTTGCACTCTTTCATGAAATGACCTTTTCTGCCACACTTAAAGCATGTCAAATTGGTCTTATCATTGGAAGAACTGGGTGCATTGTGTCTAGTGGGTCTGTTAGCTCTGGCTTTGAAACGGTTAAACGTTTTAGCCATCATAGCCATTAGATCATCATTGTCAGTTTCATCATAATCTGGAGAGATATTATTCATGACTCCAGAATCCATTAATTCAGACATCATCTTCTTCATAGAAAATACATTCTCGGAAGACATTAATGCTGCACATGGTGGTTCAGTATGACTAACCACTGGGGAACTACTGGAAGCATGATTAATAGCATCTTTTTCTGCCTCAATTCTCTGGGCTTGATTCTCTTCAGTGAATCTGAAGGCTCCATACAAAGATGACAGAGTATGGGAATGCAAGGTTTTACCTTGTCTCAAGACCACGATCATTTGAGACCATTTTGAAGGAAGAATATCACAAAATTTTTCAAGAAGTATGTCCTTGTCCTTCTCTACCCCAAGCCCTCTTAACTGGTTTATGATAGACATAAATCTGGTGTAGGTACCAGTTAATGATTCATTGGGTAGGGCAAAAAATAACTCATACTTCTTATTTAAAGCCACTTTCCTGGTAACAATAGTATCATCACCACCTTCATACTGGTTTACTCATCCCACATGCTTTTGGCACTGGGATAAAGCACTAGTGTAGGAATTAGAGCTTCAGGAACGGCCCCGAGGATCATGACTTTTAAAGCAGTGTCAATATTGACAAGTCTCCTTTCCTCTTCAGACCAATGTTCCTCTCTCTTTTCCCTCCCAGATCTTGCTCCAGTTGGATCAAGAAGTGGATTGAGAGGACTTCTAGGAATATAGGGTCCTTCATTTAAAATTTTAAGCATATTCCTCTCAATACCTGTAACATGTAATAACATCCTAGCCTTCCACGTGCCAAATTCATCACCATTCCCACTGAATTTGGGAACAGGAGTATTCGAGTAGTGTACATGCACGTGTGGAGAAGCAGGAATAGGAGGTGGTGGTGGTGGATTATTGTTAGCATGGTCATTGGTTTGTTCAAATTTAATTATGGGTGGAGGTCCAGCATTTAAAGGGTTTACTTGTGTATTCTTTGGGTTGGCCTTCTGCTCTGATACCAATTGTGAAGTCCCTCACTCGATGGTTTAACACACAAGTGTAGAATAACAAGTCAAGTAATCACTAGAGATGACTAGTATAAAATGTCAAGTAAGCACTAGATTGGACTAGTATTACGATTAATATAAATGCAAGAATATATATAACGTAATACGTACTTAAGCAATATAAAGATAAGCAAATAAGTAAATGGTGAGACACAATGTAATTTTCAAATGTATTTTATTTATTGATGTTAAATAAAATACAAGGTTGTTGCGGAACAAGATATTACAAAGTAAGTATCTAAACAACCTATGAATTACAAGTGATCTAATCTTTGCTAAATAAACTCTTTGATCGAAATACTTAAAGTTGTGAAGTATGACTGTTTAGATCGAGAGTATTTGAGCAAAGGCACCAAATTGCAAAAGTATGTAATTTGGACGAGGAAGTGACTTGGTATTTATAGGCAAAAAGAATAAATATAATATTATTTTTGCCGTACAAATATGGTTACATGCATTTAAGGAAATTACATTAATTCCTTAAAAGCATTGATTAAAGTACAAGAATAAAGTCACATGACAGTGACTTGTCTTCTAATTAACCAACCACTTTTACATGCGTGTAAGGCTTTTAACAAAAGACAAATGGATTGTCCGGTTAAAGGCATGTAAAGGCATAAAGTCAATTCCTCGTAATCAGTGTTCAAACTTGTAAGGTCTAGAATACTGACAAGGACTCCAGTCAGGAGATCTGGTAAGTCTTCCAGTGAGCTCCGCTATTTGTCAGACTTCTTTCTTCAGACTTCAGTCTTCGACTTCAGTGAGAATGTTCTTCAGTGGAAAGATCTTGACTGGAGTGAAGTCTAGTGAACAAATCTGGTGGAATCCAGATTTCTATACAAGTAAGTTGTTCACTGATCTTCACATAATTTCTGGACAAATCTTCAAAGGGCTCCAGTAGTCACGTCTGGAGCGAGTCCAGTAAATCTGGACCTAACAGAAATTAGTGAAGAAGTGCGTAAAGGAGATCATGTCGAAGCATGGTGTATCGGTTTCAATTATTTTAGGCAGAGATACTCGTTTCAATTCTCATTTTAGGCGAGGATTTCAGAGGTCTTTTGGAACTAGGGTAGACATGAGTACGACGTACCATCCTCGGACCGATGGTTATAGTGAACGTATGATTCAGACTTTAGAAGACATGTTGAGAGTGTGTATCGTAGACCTTGGAGATAACTGGGTTGATGATTTGACATTTGATAGAATTCTCTTACAACAACAATTATCACACAAGTATTAATGTGGCTCCTTTCAAGGAATGGTATGGACGAAAGTGTAGATCACCTATCACGTAGTTTGACTTTGGCGATAGTCAGTTGGTTGGGCCTGAGATTATTAAAGAGACTGTCGAGAAAATAATTCAGATTAAGGAGTGACTTATATTAGCGCGGGAACGACAAAAGAAGTATGCTGACATCGGGCATAGACTTTTGGAATCCAGTGTCGGAGATCGTGTACTTCTTAAGGTTTCCCCGTGGAAAGGTGTGGCAGATTTGTCAAGAGTGGAAAGTTCGGACCACGATATATATTGGACGTTTTCAAGTAGTGGGAAGAGTTGGTAAGGTAGTTCATCTAATGAGACTTTCGGAAGAGCTTAAGAGTGTTCAAGATGTATTTCATGTATTGCATCTCTGAAAATGTCTAGCCGAGGAGGTACGTCATGTGCATATGGACGCAATTCGGGTTGACAATAAGTTGAATTTCATTGAAGAGCCTTTAGAAATTGTGGATCACAAGGTGCGAAGACTAAAGAAAATTAAGTATACACTTGTCATAGTTCGTTAGAATTCAAAGCGAGGGCTTGAATATACTTGGGAACGGGAAGATCATTTAAAGACAAAATCCCCCAATAGTTTAATGGGACTAGTGCGAGTTTAATTTCGGGACGAAATTCTTTTAACGGGGTAATGCTGTGACAACCGTCATCTGAGCGTCTTTTCAGAAGTATTTTTCCGGTCGTTTTAGTTCATTTTGTTTAAGTGCGTCGTTAGACTTTAAGACTTTATCGATGGATTAAGTGGATTTATGTTTCATTTGATCCTTATGAGCACTTAGACATTAGAAAAATTTTACGTGGACTCGAGAACAGGAGGAATACTAGTTGTCTTGTGGAAGTGCCAAAATATATAAAATACTTAAAATTAAATCAATTAAAGATTTAATAAACAAATATAGACATGTTTGTATCCGTTAGAAAGCTATTGAAAAGTTACATTCAAATATGTCGACAAAATAAATTTACGAGTCACGAGTCTTTCCAAATTGTCGAGTCAAATGAATTTTTGGAAGGGTCAAAGGGGTCAATTTTGGTCAAACTTAGTGGAATGGAAGAACAAAACTCTAACCCTAACCCTAATTTCCCCATTTCTTCCTCCCACTCTCACACACACTCTTCTCTCTTCTCTCTCTCTTCCTCTTGGCCGCCCCTCTCTCTCAATTTCGGCCAGCCACCACCACGAACCACCACTGAACCGCCACTTAACCACCACGATTTCCTTCTTCTTCTTCATTTTCTTTAAGATCATATTAAGCTTTGGTTGGATCTATGTTATTTAATATCAAAAGTCGATTTCCTTATACCTATATGTATACAGATCTGAACCTTTTTATTTATATTTGTTTAGATCCGAAATTTGTTTTTTTTTGCAAAACTATGTATAAATCGGTTATATATATGTATATACATGTTTTAAATCTGAAATTTTTATACATTTATATATATTTTCGGATGTATATATGTATATATTTATAAAATCTGAAATATCTTGACAAAATACATATATAAATCGGTTTTCTTGAAGATTTTTCATATATATACATATATATTTCGGTTGGATTTGAGTACATGTGTATATATATATCCGAAAACCATTACAAATACATGATGTATGGCTTGAAATCTCTTCGAATCCGAGAACCTTGGCCCGAAAACATTTGAATTCGAAATTATAGCACCGAAAATCTTTAAATCCGGGAACTTTGATCCGAAATATGTCATTTTGGGTAGGTTTTGTTGTGTTTATTTATGATTTCGGGTTAGTATGTGTTGTCATGAACCGAGACCTAGCAAAAACCGTGGGTATATTTGAATTTCGAATTATTTTTGGTCATTTTCGATTAGATCTACTATAGATTGGAGTTGTAATCATGTTTGTAACATTGAAATCTAGTTTTTTTCTTATTTTCGATTGGAATTAGTCTCGTTCTTGAATTGTGACTCGGTCAAAGTTGGTCAACTATTGGTCAACGGTGGTCAAACCGGCCGGAAAACGCTTTTAGTTCAAAAATTAGGTTTTTAGTGTATTTGGACTTTTGAGTCAAAATTGATTTAGGATTTTGAAAAGTTAAAAATTAGATTAAGTTATTGATTTAGTCAAAATTAGGGTTTCTGGCCAAAGTAAAAAATTAAGTTTTCTGGTCAAGGTCAAACTTAAGTATTCTTGGTCAAAATTCAGATTTGGGTCCTTGTTAATTAGAATCATGTTTACAATTGGATCCAAAATGACGTGAAATCGGTATAATATGGACACTCGGATTTTTGTGTATATATATATATATATACAAGAACTAATTAAATTAGAATATATGTATATATGTATACTTATATAAATGCAAAGTTTAAAGGACTTTGTAAAGACAATGTAGAAATTATACGATTTTTCGGACTTAATATATTTTATAAAGACGTTCATACGAGGACTTGACGGGATAATAAACAATAAAACGTGACATTATTAAACGAACTATTTATTTGGACAACTTATAAGCACAAAACAATTATTATATATATTAAGATATTGGACAAGACATAATGGCATTTCCTAAGACACTAGTATAGAACATGGACATGTGACATTAAGTAAATACTTAGTCGGTGACTTGTGGACAATGTAGGACTTTTGGACAAATAGTGTGCGTGTTTCAGGTGTATCAGAGTGTTCGCGTTCTTGACATTAATCTAGAATATTTATACTTGTGCTGCTTTCAGGTGAGTTTCGTAGCCCCTCTTTTTTATAAGTTTTTGGGGTGAAAAGTATACTTGTTCTTTTAAACAGTTTGTCGATTTCTGTTTATGTTCAATATTGAGCCTGTGCGTATAGAGTTACTTATGCCATTTGACGTGCTTCCGTCTTGTTGTTTGTGTGTGATTATGTGTTTGTTGTTGTGCTTGATGACGTGCTTATTTGACGTGCTTTATATGGAGACTTGAGACTTTGAGACTATGGACTAAGACAGGTACCGTAAGGCCAGACTTTGAGACATTGAGACTTTGAGTACTTCGGGTACATTGAGTACCTTGGACTTTGAGACTTGGACATGAGACTTGTGTACTTCGACTTCAGGTGGATGTCAGTTCTTAGGAGGAAGATTAGTGTCTTGGCAGTGTAAGAAGCAAACTTCTGTTGCAATCTCGTCTTGTGAGGCTGAATACATGGCAGCAGGTGGATGTTGTTCACAGGTGTTATGGATTTAGGAACAACTGCGTGATTACGGTCAGAACTTTCTTTGTACTCCTATTAAGATAGATAATGAATCCACCATATCCATTACCACTAAGCACAGTAGGACTAAGCACATAGACATAAGATTTCATTTTATACGTGATTGTACCGAAAAGAAGTTGATAGTCCTAGAAAAGGTGCCTAGTGACTTTAAATTAGTTGATCTGTTCACTAAGGCTTTCGACCGAACTCGTTTCAAGTTGCTAGTCCAATTGATTGGAATGAGAAATCTATATTAACAGTGTCTCTCAACAGGAACTTTGTAAAATGTGTCTATGTTTGTGTCGTGTTGTATTGTGAGTCATATAGAGTCATAAAAACAATATAAAAATGAGAAAAATCAGAAAAGAAAAAGAAAAATAATAACTGTGTGAAGACGATTAGACGTGACGATACTTTAGCTTTTAAGCCCTACTTAATTGTACTTTAACATTGCTTTGTTCAGTGATACCATTATATGATGTATCGATAGGAACAAAGTACCAAGGTTTCCTTATAATTTGAACTTACATGTATAAAATGTTCTTATGGGTAACATATTCAGATTTATGGCTGAGAATGCCTGCTCTTTACTTAGAGTATGGTCCTTAAATCTTGCGAAAGATCTTGCATTGTAATTATGTATATTTGGTCGTTATATAGAAGGTCTCGGGTACATACATGCGTATGTATTGCTCTTTCGGATGTATATCTGTGACAAGATATGCAAATATCTAATAAATCTTTTGAAAACTATGGAGCTAATGTGGCCTTTGAGATTTGGACAAGTAAGTCCTTGGGGTGTTTTTGTATACCAGCCTACCTAAAGCTTCCAACTTGGGATAGGTTGTCAGAAAGTTCGCTACACGGGTCTCATCGAAAGTCACGGGTTTCCATAAGCGCTTTAAAATGATGTCACAAATATGCAAGTACTTAGCATTATGGAATGTTGGGATATTTCCGTACGTGAGTCAAGTTATGTCGCTCTGCGTGTGAGGAATCACCGACTTGTCACTACTGACTTGATTCTTACAGACCGTCTCCCTGTAGTTGCCAAATGTCTTAATCTTAGTGCTTGTGTCGATTGTGGGAGTATATCTGAATGTGGGACACTTAAGTTCGCAAACTTGATTAAGTGGCAGATTAGGTTACTCGGGTTACATGGTGACTGTCCTTGACCAGGGTATGTCGAAAGTGTCACAAACCAAAAGGAAACTGGAAGTACCGAGTGTTTAAGAGGACAAACATATTGGTAATTGTTTTTGGATCACTGTTCATAACTAATAATAAGAGAATTATTTCTCATGTGGGCTTATGTAACATGCTAAGCTGATCTAATCAATGCAGTACTTTAGCTCTTGTAACTATGATTATTCGTTTATATTCGTGTGTGTTTATGTGTGTGTATGTTATGTTTTTCGTAAAATATGTTCAATATTTATTTATGTTTGTATTGTTTAACTAAAAGTTCATATAGCACGAGAGACAAAGTCAGAATAGTTTCTAGTTTCCAAGAGGACTCAACTACGTTCTTATGTAACAGCGAATAAACGAGTAGGGTAGTTAAGCGATAGTGAAATGATCAAAAGCTAAAAGAAAGTTTGTTTAATTAACTAATATAGGTTTAAGGAAAAGAACACAGAGTTGTTAATTTCAATAAACAAATATTAGGTTAATGTTTATTTATTATTCTTAGAAAGAAGATTTTCATAAGAATGGACACAAAGTTGTTCATAGTTTTGAATTTAATCTTTAAAAGAATTGGTTTTATTCTTAGAAAGAAGATTTTTTTAAGAATGACCACAGAGTTGTTCATAGTTTTGAATTTGATCTTTAAAAGAATTGGTTTGATCTTTATTAAGAAGATTCTCAAAGAATGAATGAGGAGATGATTCATAGTTTGAGATTAATCTTAGATAAGATCTGTGTTGAATCAAAAAGATTTGATACAGAGATGTCAAATGATTTTGATTAGTACTAGTGTGCTTGCAGTGAATTATTCGACCTTAATATGACTTAGGTAAAATAATAGACTGCTAAGCATATTCATTTTATCTTGCAGAATTATTTATGTCTTTAGATTGTATGTTATTACTTTGAGAAGATATGATGATTGTTTATTGAGATGTGCAGGACAGCAAACAAATGTTTAATTTTGTAGGTTGTCAAGCAAGTTCTCAGCACAGAGGCAAGAAAGACGAATACACAAGGATGTATAGGTCATTTTATGCATAACAAAGATAAATACTAGGATGATGAGACAATCATAGAGGTATTTATAATTGTTATTTTGTTCAACCAAGATGTATACTAGTATGATAGGGTAATCATAAGAGTATTACGTATGGTTTGTGATTTTTGCCTAGGATCTTAAAATAGGATGAAACATGAAGATTTAAAGTTTGGTAGCATTCGAAAATTTTAGGTCAATTTTCATCTATTTCGATGCAGATTTGGCGAAAAATTTTAGGAATCATCAAATTTTCTTATGATCATGTTATCCAAAGTTTACAGGGAAATCAAAGTTTCACGAGAACATGTTTTGGAGGCAAAATTTATGATTTCTTTATGCAAAAGTATAAGTGATTAGATTTTTGTAAGATGATTTTACTGACTTAAATCAAGTAACCTTTTGAAGTTAAATCAATATAGATTTGCATGCTTAATGTTAATGGAAGACCCCAGGGTAGGTTATCCATAGTATCCTAAGAATGATAAGACCAAGAACTTAAGATTCTTTTCTTGATGGTTTGACGAATAGATTAGGTATCTATAGGTCAATTCCTTAGAACGATAAATCAGGGATTTTAAGGTTCTTGACACCAAAGTCGACAAAAACAATAGGTTTAAGTCGCATGTTTTGTAGTTCTAGACTAAGATAACGTCATATAGGTTTTATGACTTATAATAGAAAAGAAGAACAAAATTAAGAGAAGAAAATGAAAAATGTAGTTCTAGATTAAGTCATTGCTACGAGTAGTAATGAAATAATGAAGAATAACATTTTTATTAATCTTATCTCTTTGTTTGTATTTTTTTAAGCTTATATGTGCTCCTATAGGCACAAGAAGCTATGTATAGATTTTGTCTGACGACTTTGATAAGTAATCAGAAGAAACACTTAATGTTATCTGGAGACAAAGAATTGCTTTTGAAACAAGACGTTCCATGTTCCTGAAGTTTAAGCTTCAAGTTTCAAAGTTTCTGGTTTTCATAGAAGTCAACTAGTACAGGATTGATTGTTGGAAATTCAACTCCTGTATCATATGCAGGTTATGCAAGGCGAGCGGGACTCGAGATAAGCTTAATTCGGAGAGATTTATCGTTGAGGGGGAGGACTACAACAAGCTTTGGTGCATTAGTTGATTGTTATGACGATACAGAGAGTTTGAAGTTTGCTATTCAAATCTGAAGTTTCAGGAGATCAAGTTTTGGGTATGGCAATTAATTTGTTGTCTCGAAATTTTATGTTTCAGTGCATTTGTAGAAAATTCAATCTAAAGGAAGGAATTTTGAGTAAAAAACTGAAGTATTTAAGATAGAGACTTGTCTTGACATTCAAGAGATAAGAACATCAGGTAAGGAAATCCGTAGCTTTCTTGGTTTGGCGGGTTATTACCGCCGATTCATTCAAGATTTTTCGAAGTTGGCTTCACCTCTTACAAAATTGACTCGAAAGAACGTGAAGTTTGACTGGAAAAGTGAACAAGATGGTGCGTTTCAAATACTAAAAGAAAAGTTGAGTCAAGCGCCTATCCTTACCTTGCCAGATGGAATTGAAGATTTCTCGGTGTATTGTGATGCCTCGTTCAATGGTCTTGGTTGTGTCCTTATGCAAAAGGGGCAAGTTATCGCTTATGCCTCAAGACAATTAAAAACTCATGAGAAGTCCTATCCCGTCCATGATTTGGAACTTGCAGCGGTTGTCTTTGCATTGAAGATTTGGCGTCATTACTTGTATGGCGTTAAATTCTCCATTTATTCGGATCATAAAAGTCTTAAGTATTTCTGTGAGCAACGTGATCTTAATAATCGTCAACGGAGGTGGTTAGACTTATTGAAGGATTACGATTGTGAAATTTTGTATCACCCCGGGAAGGCCAATGTAGTAGCCGACGCCTTGAGTAGAAAAAGCTCCCATTTTTCAATTCGTGTTTCACCTCTTTGGGTAATGCTTACAAACGATTTCTTCGAACGAATAAGGGAAGCTCAAGAAGGAGCTTTGAAACGCGACCCCAAGCAAGAGAGAATTAAGGGGCAATTGCAACATCTCTCTGAAGACTCTCGTGGTCTCATGGTTCGTTATGGGAGAATTTGGATTCCTTTCTCGTGTACGACGAAGGAAATTCTTCTTGATGAAGCACATAAGTCCAAATATTCTATCCACCCCGGCGCAACAAAAATGTATCAAGATTTGAAAGCCAATTATTGGTGGCCGGGCATGAAACGTGACATTGTCAAGTATGTGGAAAAGTGTTTGACTTGTCTACAAGTTAAGGCGGAGCATCAAAAGCCATATGGGAAGCTTCAACCACTTGATATACCACAATGGAAATGGGAGCATTTGACTATGGACTTTATTACTAAACTCCCCAAGACGCCCAAACATCAATTTGATTCCATTTGGGTGGTTGTAGATCGGTTAACGAAAAGTGCCTTGTTTTTGCCCATCCGTGAGTCTTCATCTTCCGAAATCCTAGCCTATATATATGTGAAAGAAGTTGTAGCTCGGCATGGCATCCCCGTCTCTATTGTTTCGGATAGAGATACTCGATTTACCTCCCATTTTTGGAGGAAGTTTCATGAAGATATGGGTACTAAGTTACATTTTAGTACCGCATATCATCCACAAACGGACGGTCAAAGCGAAAGAACTATCCAAACACTAGAAGATATGTTACGCGCTTGCATTATCGATTTTGGAGGACCATGGGATGCATACTTACCTTTGGCGGAATTTTCATACAATAATAGTTATCATTCTAGCATTAAGATGCCACCGTATGAAATGCTTTATGGAAGAAGATGTCGAACTCCCATTTGTTGGGGAGAAGTGGGTCAACGAGAATTGGGAGGAACCGATGTTGTTCTTGAAACTACGCAAAAGATAGACGAGATTCGCGAAAGACTTAAAGCGGCTCAAGATAGACAAAAGTCCCATGGAAGGGTTTGAGGTTGGTGATCGAGTTAGAAGAAGGCCCATTGAGTTTGAGGTTGGTGATCGAGTTATGTTAAAGGTATCTCCATGGAAGGGTTTGCTACGATTTCGTAAACGTGGAAAGTTGAGTCCACGGTTCATAGGCCCGTTACGGATTTTAGCCCGAGTGGGCAAGGTGGCTTACCAATTGGAGTTACCTGAAGAGTTATCTTGTATTCATAACACTTTTCATGTATCACAACTCCGAAAATGTCTTGTCGATGATGCAACGTGTGTTCCATGGAATGAAATCGAAGTAGACAAGAAGCTAACTTACGTTGAAGAACCGGTTGCTATTGTTGAAGAAGAATTGAGAAAGATGAACAATAAGACGGTTTGGACTTTCAAGGTACAATGGAGGCAACATTAGAACTCTGAGTATACGTGGGAAACCGAACATGACATGTTGGTGTACTATCCGTCCTTGCACATGGCATGGATCACGGGGACGTGATCGATTCTAAGTAGGGGAGATTTGTAACATCCCAGTATTTTAAGGTAATAGAAAATTAACCCTTTTCGTAGTTTTGACATCTAATTAAGTTCCTAGCATTTTATTTTGAGTGAAGGGGTTAATTTAGTTGGAACTTTAGTGGCTAGCGGGTATTTTACCCACAAAATGCAAGGTGGGACGTGGCTAGCAGGGAGAAAAGCCAGCCACTATGTTGTTGATTCATGTTTTCCCACTTCAAGTTCACTTCTTTCCCTACTATCCCTTTTGTCTCAAAATTCTTCCATTGTCCATGCAATTGAATCTTCATTCATAAATTTAAGAATTTCAATCCTGCAACTATATCAACAATCATCTCCTATTGTGTTAGAATTGTGATTTGGGGCTTTCTTGGAGGTGGTGGTGACCGATTCTTTAAGGAAGAAAAAGAGGGAGAATTCCAATTTGAAAACCCTAATTCTTTGTTTCCCATTCTTGAGGTATAGATTTCATAACCCTAGTTTGATTTGTCATTAAAATTAGGGTTCTTAGCCTTAGAGTTGGGGTTTTTGCTTTTGGGGTATTCAAGTAAAACTCTAACTAAATTTGAATGATATATGGATCATTGATTGAAAGAATTTGTTATTAGTGAGAATCCCCTTTGGTAAGAATCTCATGGTGTTTGGCTAGTGTTTATAAAATAAAGCTTTATTGAGAAATTGAAGATTGGTTGGAAAGTGTTTAGTAGCCAAACACCATAATCTTAGAGTTGTTGAATGTAAGTAGTTGAGTCATGGAACTCATAGATGATATGTGATTACTGTTGTATAGGTGTTGAAGATTAAATTGTTGATCTTGTAGCCTTGTTGTGTCAACTAGCCAAGTTTAAGGTGAGTGTATATGCATATAATCATGTTCTTGTTACTAGAGGTCATAGGTGGGTAAATTCCTATGACCCATTTGATAGTTGTTTGTTAGAACTAGTAGGTGGGTAAATTCCTACTAGTCAATTTGTTTATAAGAGCTAGTAGGTGGGTAAATTCCTACTAGCCAAATTATCCATGGCCATGTTGAAAATGAATGTAGTTTGAAATGTATGAAATGGCTAGCTTGCTAGGCTTATATGGTGCTTGATGCACAAAGTTGAAATGACATGATTATGATTATATGTGTATGCATTCACTAAGCGTTGCTTATGTTTTAGTTGTTTAACTCTCTTATAGGAGTTGGTAGTAGCAAAGGTAAGGAAGTGATCAAGTGAAGTTAGAATTTGGAAGCTCTTGCCTTTTTGAAAGGTTGGCATTTTGGATAATTTGGGTAGATGATCCCTTTTGGTACCCATTGGCTTTTGATACATGTTCTTTGGTCAAATTATTTTGGATGAACTTCTGAAAAGTTGTAGTTGCGTTGGAAACTTTAGTAATGGTAGAATTTGTAACTAACTTGACAATTACCCAAGTTGGGTTATTGACCCGCTTGGGAAATTTTGTAGTCAAAAGTCTTGTAAAAAGGAATGATTACAATGTATGGGTGATTTATATGCTCTAAAGGTCATGTTTTGGTATTCGGAAATGTTAAAGTTGAAATGGCGTTTTGGGTTTAACATTTAGAGTTAAGTGCGGGAAAACCTGATTTTGAACAAGTGGTTTGCTGCAGGTAGCCCCCACTGCGCCGCAGTGGGAGCCTGTTTTAGCTCACTGCGCCGCAGTGGGTGTGTCCTGCCCCACTGCGCCGCAGTGAGTTCTCTTTCACTTAGACAAAGATTTTCCACTGCGCCGCAGTGGAGGTGTCTCGCCTCACTGCGCCGCAGTGGACTTTTAAAAAAAAAAAAAAAAAAAATTTTTCATTCGATTTTCTTTAAGGAGGATTGGGTCGTTACACCGTGTTGGCACAACAAGTAGCACATTAGATTCAAATTCGTTGCACTCCCAACATCCCACTGATTCATTATATCTTGGGTGTTTAGCTTCCTCCTCATTATCAACCAAACATGAAATGAATGTCTAGGAATACAATGAGGGAACCATACAATAGTTGAAGATCTTAGATATAGAAATTTATGATTTTAGTATAAAAGATTATCAACTATGTATGATACTATCCTTAGATATAGACAGTTTGTGAATGTAGAAGATTCTTTAATATCTTAGACACAGACTTACTGTGAATATAAAAAGGTTATGTTAAAATTCTTAGACATAGACATATTGTAAATGTAGAAGGTTAGATAAAACCTTTGACATAGACATAATATGAATGTAGAAGTTATATAATACTTTAGGTATAGACTTAATCAGAATGTAGAAGAGTATAGAAAACTATTAACATTGACATTAAGTGAATATCTAAGGTATGATATAGTCAACATTTTTCTATACACCTTAGACATAGAAATGTTAAGTTTTGATGTGAAAGGATATATAGTTATTATGTTATTAGCAGCCTTAGACATAGAAATATTATGTTTAAATGTGAAAGGCTGATGTTATATTTTATATATACCTTAGACATAGATATATTGTTTGAATTTGAAAGTTTTTCATATGTATAAACCTTAGAAATAGAAACGATCATATGAATGTGAAAGATAAGTATGCTTTAGACATAAGAATTATGTTTAAATATGAAAAGATTTTATAAGTTTCCTTTTGAAACTTTAAATATCGAAACATAATTATGTATGTGAAAAGTGCTTCTATGTATTGATTATTTAGGTCATATAGTTATGAATTTTGTTTTCATAAAAATATGAAGTTGTAATCAATATGATAAATGGTATGAAATTTATATAATATAAAGAGATTTTATATTATAAGAATTTCTAAATAATTGTGAAATGTGCATCTTATTGTCTCATTTCATAATGTATATGTATGCTCTGATAATTAATCATAGTTATGTATCCCAATCAATAACCGAGGGGAGTACATGAGAATGATTAATTACTCTGATACATTGTTATAGTTATGTATCCCAGTCATAAATTGAGGGGGAGTACATAAGAATGATGGTAGTTATATTGACTGATCATAGTTATACTTCCTAGCCATAAAATTGAAGGGGAGTGTAAGAATGAAGAATCAATTTTATAACTATATGTATATTTTGTGAAATTGTGTAAAATACCTTTGCAAGTGATACGGATAAGCGTGTAAGCATAAATTGCAAAGTGGTACAGTTAAGTCTGTATGTTTATTCGCAAGTGCTTATTTGCCTTATTTGCAAGTGGTACAGATCGGGAAAGCTTGTTTCGAAATTGTTTAAGAAAGATTGATTGTGAAAAAGTTAAAGAATGTTGTGTAAGTTTATTAACTTTTCAGGTTTAAGACGAAGATCAGGGAAAAGATGAATTAGGATGCCTACAGTTTTGATCATTTTTATTTTCATATTTCCAGGAAGTTCGTAATAAACATTGATCAATTATTCAGAAACTTTAACGAAAATTGAAGTTTAAAGTGTGCAGGTGTAAATTACGACCTCGTAATTGAAGATGGCAGAATACGACCTCGTAATTGGTCTATTGGGCCAAGTTCAATACGACCTTGTAATTGATGGGCCGGGTTGACCCAGACCCATTTGGATCAAGTGGGTATATAAACCAAATAACCCTAATACGACCTCACACTTAGAAAATCAAAATTAGAGCAATACGACCCCGATATTACTACTTTGCTACCCCGTTTTAGATTCGATATACTCGATTAGATCCAGAGTTTTTGAGTGATATTTTCAACATCCTCGTGAAATACTGAATCTAGGTATATAATCTAATCGTCCAATAGTTTACCATGCAACAAGAAAATCATGAAAAAGGGGTTCGAAATTTTCGAACTAGGTTTTTCAGTTTTCATTCGATTTTGATGTTTTTGGGTAAAACTAAGGGTTGGTGTAACAACCGTACTTTTAATATTATATATGTGCTAGTTAGGTTGTCTACGTTCCCACAAGCCATAGTTATACTTGAAGCTAGTAGGTAATGCCCCAAATTAGTAATCTAAAGCTAATGATATGTATAAGAATTTCCTAATGAAAATACCTCGGACCAAAATTTTTTAGAGGTGATCAATCGATACGATAATAATAACTTAAGACTCCCAAATTGAGATACCAATCAAAATTCCCATGGAATGCCCAACAAATCAAAAATAAAACCAAATCAAGAGGATATGATCATGATAAATAAAATCTTCAACTAAAAATGTAATTGGAAGTATTATGTACGTAAAAGCGTCGAAAACTTAATAAGTAAGCATATAAGCTTAAAAATTAATACAAATTTACAACCAATGACCTATGTAACCAACTAAAAATACAAAAATATATCCATACACATAAATATACATGACTTATACACATATATACATATTCCTAACTAAAACAACCAATTACTTACATTTTACTAACAAAACACTTACAAATTAAATCCACACTTAACATATACCTACACTTATACTTATACAACAAAAATTTTATAAAAAAAAAAAATGTGAGTCTTTCCTTTTCCCCCTCCTTTTGCCCCCCCCCCCCCCCCCCCCCCCTTAGACACACACACACTCATTTCAAATTTCACACTCTTACACTTCCAAGGAAAATAACACTCAAACTCTCTCTTCTCCCAACACACACATAACTCATTTTCTCTCAAAAACTCTTCCTTTTCTCCCTCTCTCCCTCTTGATTTCGGCCAGCCCAAGAACAAAAGAAAAACAAAGCAAAACTCATCTAAAAACTTGTTAATAATAAGGGTTTAGATTAGATTAAGCAAGGGTGGTGTTAAGCTAAGGTTTAAGGGTTAATATAAGGTTGAAACAAGGGTTATTTGGTGCAAGAAAGGCCACGATTTTCTGCCATCTTTTCTTCATTTCAAAGTGTTCTTCAAGGGTATATATCTTCATCTCTTTATTAGATTAATCTTATTCTTGTTCATATTAAAAAGGTTTTATCAAAAGTCCATGTTTTCTTCATGTTTCTCTTGAATATACACTTGATGAGGGCAAAGTTGATAGAATCCTTCTTTCCATGCTCATGCATGTTGAATCCATGAAGAAAGATCCAAGGATTCAACTAGTTTAAGACCCAAAAGTGTGGATATATGTTTAATAGTCTTTGATATGATTTTTCCTTTGAAAGATGGTTATATTCATACATATTATGAAGGTAATAATTCTGGAAATATTTATAAAAATATAGATTTTATTGATAAAGTGTTGGATCTATGAAAGTTAGCATCAAAAAGGTGGATATGTGTTGATTAGTTGTAAAGTAACTTTTTATATAAAAAGATGAACATATTTTATATAATGTTTATGTATATACTTCTGGAAAATTTCATAAAAATACATTTTTATGTTGATGGATTGTTGTTGGATAAAGATTTGTTGTTAAAAATGATGAGATGATTACATGCATGCTAGATTTAAGAAAGTTGGATTGCTGTTGGATTATGAGGTGAAGCTAGACTTGTGTCAACTGAAAAATAGGTTAAAAGTCATGCAAATATTCTGGAAAAATTCACAAAATATCAATTATATAAAGCTTGGGTCAAAACAAGTTAAAATATGCTTGAAATCGAAAACCGAAAGCTTGTTAAAATGCATTTTGAGCACACACATGCACCATAACTTTATGACCATGAAAATGTGATGAACATACTGGAAATATGACATATTAAAAGTATAAAACTCAAGTCATTTGATGCATGGCAAGAATAAGCTCAAAAATCGTCTTTTCGGGTCAAATAATCACTAACCAAAAGCACTAAATTGCAGATATCACACCACCACCACCATCACGACTTGAACCACCAAAATATGATGAACTTACTGTGAATGTTGAATTTAGGATGAAAATCCATTTTGAAGTACCTTAATAGCCTAAGAAATGAGGCTAAAATCACTATTTCGGTAAACGATTTTCATATTTAAAAGTCCTCAAATTATGAGGACACAAGAGAGGTTGAATGGTTACAGATTTTTATTGATAAAAGGTGCCTAAAAAGGCCTGGAATTTTTGGACTAAAACTCTTGTGGTGATTTGTAAGGATTTCTATGATTTAATGAATTAAAATGGTAATTAAAAGATATATAAATTAATAAATAAATTATATAAACCATGAATCTGATCAAAGCCACTTAACCAATGATAAAAGTGACTAAAACCTACTGGGGAAAAATAACTACAAGCAAGGGAACAAGAACTATACAATTTAAAAGTAAATTATTAAGTAAAAGTCACTAATTAATCATTATTATTAAATAAATAGAAATAAGGCACAAATAAATATAAGAATCACAATGTTACAAATAAAAAGGCTTGAAAATCAGTAGATAATCCATCTATAATTATCTATGAATTTTAGAGATAATTTAAGGACTTAAAAATAATTATAAGGAATTATTTGAGTAATAAACCAATAAAATAAGTAAATAATTAATTAAATAATATTAAATTAAATAAATAATTATAAATCAGTAAGATATATCAATATTGATATTATGAGAACACAAATGTCAAATATGGTTATTAAACAAAGTATGCGATGGAAAATATATATAAAACAAAGTTAAACTACCGAAATTCCAATAACCGAACAAAAATCGTATGAATGACCTTTACTACCAAATGTCTTCCAATCAAATGAGGTGAACAACATAATGTACTTGAATTCCATAATTTAAACAACAACCAAAGTTGGGCAAGTCTACTAGCATACGTCTCATGATCTAGTTTACTAGTTCATGTAACACACACTTACGTTGTGTATATTTTGAATACCATGGTTTAGGCTTGCTTGAGGAAAGACAACACTAGCCGAAGATCTCACTTTTGATCAGCCCTCTTTCACTCTCAATTCAAGTGAGTCATAACCCCCTTTCAAACATGATATATAAGCTAAATTGCTTTTATTATTACATATATATGAAATGATTCCTGATATCATGATTTTGAAATGAAATTGTTCCGTATGTTCATTATGATAAATGATTTATATGATGAGCTTGAGTTCTGTCAAACCGCTTTCTTCGGTTCACTACTATTTACTCCGATTATGGAGGCCTGTAGTTAGTTAGTTGCGCAACTAGGTTTCGTCCACCCACCCAATTGTGTAACGGTGGAAGGTTGGTTGCCTTTGTGACAACCTCCACTTCCAGTCCGACCGCGGGTGTTCTAGCTACCTTACTTAGGTCGTCTCCATGGCACGACCCCTTTTACATTATTATTATTATGGCACTTGATTGACAGCTCGTGCAAGATTTATTTATTTATTATTGGACTTTAAAAAAATGGTAGTAGTAGTGGCTCAAGCATTTACTCATCAAGGTTGATTGAATTATACCCTTGTGGTTATATGATAGAAATTTTACTACGTTGATTATAGTAAGTGGAACATATGCTTTTCAAATGTTACATTGGAGGTATACATGGAAATTTTGGCGACTCTCAAATTTTTGGTTATGATGGATATATATATACACTTTATTTTGTTAGTTAAAAACCTATGAACTCACTCAACTCTCGTAGTTGACACTTCTTCTTCTTCATGCTTTTCAGGTTAAAGATTTAGGTGCGTAGCTTGGACCGCCCTTTTGGACTCTAATATGCTTGTATGGTTGGACAAGTATTGCAAACATTTAATCATTTTAATTATGAATTTGGTTGTGTAATGGATTTGGACGTCATCTTAAATTTGTAATCTTTTGGATTTTGAATGTCATTTGGAAACTTGTGTTGATATTTTATATTCAAATCTTTTGTACCATGTCGTTCTGTGGCATCTCGTGTTTCCGCCTTAGTCGGGGTGTTACAGTTGGGGTATGTTTATCACTTGATTACGAACGTATAGATACAAATTTTACAAGTTTTGGTTGGGTAAATCGCGAATTCGTGTTGGGGAAGATGAACAGTGCGACGGACTCGCATTTGGGGGTTTACTAGCCCAGATTTACAACCTCGCAAATGTCAATTTATTTTGACTGGTTTGACTTTCGGAATGCGAGTTGGATTTATGACCTGGACCAATATGTTCCCAAATTGAAAAATACGACTTCGTATTTTAGAGTTTGGTTGACCGTATTTTGACCATAAAATACGACATTGTACAGAGATACGACCTCGTATTTGACTTAGCAGATTTTCAAAAGTATATTTTTATAAATATTTGAAAATTGGTTAATT
This sequence comes from Erigeron canadensis, assembly GCF_010389155.1. Classification (NCBI taxonomy): domain Eukaryota; kingdom Viridiplantae; phylum Streptophyta; class Magnoliopsida; order Asterales; family Asteraceae; genus Erigeron; species Erigeron canadensis. The sequence continues at coordinate 17,941,711 of NC_057763.1, forward strand.
ATTATTTTAACATAATTACAGGGATAGTTTAAGTTAACAGATTTTCAAAAGATTATGTTTATAATTATTTGAAAATGAGTTAATTGTTGTATAACTAAATTACCAAGATAATTTATGTTATTTGTAAGTGTTTATGGAAATTACAGAGATAATTTATGTTTGTTATAAATTACAGGGATAATTTATGTGTTGACTAGATTACAGAGATAATGTTAGTTGTAAATTATGCGTGTGAATTTTTATGTCGATTTAGGTAATTAATCATTTGTTATTGATTACAGAAATGGCAAGAAACTTCATCGGTGCGCATAACTATGTGATGAACTTCGATGATAATCAGGAGGGAACCGAATATTATCATGAGATATTCGCTTTCTTAAGAAGATCTCGAGTTCACCATGCGCTTAATCATTCGCCCGTTATCTATCTCGATTATTTAAGAGATTTTTGGGCTAATGCTCACTTTGTTCGTGATGGAAACGAACATATTTTTCAGACAATTGTTGTCGAGCAGTCGATACAGTTCACAACTGCTAATCTCATTGATATACTTCAGTTAGGCACAGTTGAACAGGAAGGTGGTGTGACTGGTCTCACCAAGTTCCGTCATGAATTTAAGTCAAGGTGCTTTTAGAAGGATGGGGTTTGCAGGTGATTTGTTAAGTAAAACTCTGTTCAAGAAGGCTTTTATGGCAGATGGAGGTATCTTGCTCATGTGCTTAATGTTGGGTTAAGCAAGAAGAAGCCTGGTTTTGATACATTGAACTAGGATGCACAGGCACAGATGGTGGGCTTGGTGTTTAACAAGCCGTATAGTTTCTCGAAATTCTTCTTCGAAGAGATGAGGAAACAGATCAGAGCCACAGGCAAAAGGAGGTTTTTGTTATTTCCTCGATTTGTGATGATGATCATCAATGCTCGACTTCCAAATTTACTTGCTGTAAGGGAAGTGAAGCAAGTGAGCACAATCATTCGCCGTGGTTATGATAAGTTTTTGTCTCGATATCCGAATGATCCAAATGCATAAGATGTTGTATTGTTTGGTGCGATCATTAACGCCAACTACATTGCACCTGCTGATGAGGTCATATCAGCTTATGAAGGGCCTCAGCCAGAGGATGTTGAAGCTGCAGGGAATGTTGTGCTTGCAGAACAGCTTCATGATGTTGTAGTTCAGGAGATGGCTGATCCAGAGGGTGATATTGCACAACTGCAGAGGTACAATCCCAATGATGATGATCTAGTGGATGTGGACCTAAACCAGGACATAGATGATTATGTAGCTGAAGCTGCAGATCGTTCTGAAGCAGCTAGAGCTAGTGGGTCAGGTGCTGGTGAAGCTAGTGAGTCAGCAGCGGGTTAGGCTAGTGGATCAAGAGGTAATGCTGTAGGTAGAGGAAAGGCTATTGTTGATGTTTAAGCAAATAGAGAGCCTTTTGTACATTCGGGTGATGATTCCAGCAGGGATGGTGATGAGGATCCTTAGGTGAGTACCAAATCTAGGTTGACTTCCTAATCAATCATAGAATTTAGACGAACTATTAATTCTAGAAGGAGGAGATCGATTTTGTTGAGCCATCTTCCTAGGTGAATAACTCCTTTGAGGTGTACGAGAACGACTCGGACTTACACTACTAGAAGTAGTATTCTGTGAAGGTCCCTGTCGTTTTGGTGTCTTAGATCTATTGTCATGAGTTACAATATCTGAGTCACTAGAAGCTCCAGAGTACATACCCTATTCTGGACAACTTCTTTTCCTGTTAGGACATCAACTATAAACATGACCTACTTCATAACAATAAAAACAAGATTTTTTAGCTCTTGCTTTCCTAGCCTTAACATCAAACTCAGTTGAAGTCATGCCTAAACATTCCTTAAGTTCAATTGTGGCTGACTCTTCTTTTGATAAACCAGTTGTCTCACTTTTGTCTGAAAAATGTACTCTCTTTTGAGAATTCTTATGAGTCGTATATGGAGTTAAGGGGACTCCACTAGACGTAGATTCATCCTTATTCCATACTTTATCAATCTTGTCATGATCTATCTTTTCAAAATCAATTTCATTGGATGTAAGAATAGTATCACATCCCTTCATTGTAAAACATTTAATGTTCTTATCGACAGGACAAGTTGAATTCACTTGACTAGATCCTATAAGAGCACTAGCATCATAAACTCTATTTTTAGGATTTACTGGTTTAACAAAAGAACTTCCAAGCTTATGTTTCTTGTTTAACTCTTTTATCTTATCAATCGACCTTTTAGAGGATTTAAGATCAACATTTTGGTTTTCTGAGACTAGTGGAACAACTTCATCAATTTCTATCTTTTCAGAAAGTTGCGTTAGAGGTTCTGTATAATTATCATTAAAATTACCTCTAACTTCTTTATAATCCAAACCCAAACCACCCTTATCTTTTGAATCCCGTGGTATAGGTGTTTGCAATTGCATTGATCTTATTAACTCAGATCCTCTAATTTGTTCCAATCTTGTATTAAGCTTAACTATTTCTAGCTTTGCATCAACTAATTCCTTCTCCTTCTTAGAGAAGTCTTTAGTTAGTTGAGCATATTGCTCATTTCCCACTTTTTCCATTAAGACTGACTCTTTTAATTTTTCTTTCAATGCAAGAATATCCTTATCAGATACACGAATCTTATCTTGATAAAGACTTTCTTGTTTTTCCAAACCAGAATTTTTGGCAAACAAAGAGTCGTTTTCTTTCTTGAACATGGAGTTTTGACTAGTTAAGTTAATAACAGATTTATTCAGAATAAACACCTCAAGTTTCAAATCTGTCACCATTTTACAAACGTCAACTATAGAAAACAAAGAACAAGATACCTTCCGATCTTCAGCCTTGCAATCTGCCATGTATGCAACAAAGTCTTCAGTTGTCATACCTTCAGGTATCACGAAGTTCTTCATTTGTTCTTCAATGCTCTTCATAGAAATGTCATCAGCAGGACTCGATGACTCTTCCTTTTCTTCAGATGCTTTCACTGCTGTCATAGGTTCACTCTCAGATCTTACAGTCTCAGCAACATTATGTACATTTTGCTTAACTATCTCAGATGAACTTTCTTCACTTGAGTATACAGCATAATCAATTGTTGCGGCTACCTCATCATATAATTCTACCATGTAGGCATGATTCGAGGTATCATCAGATTGTGTATCCCATTGATAAGTACCATCCGGATTTTGAACAACAACGACCTTTGACTCCAAAAATAGTGACGAAACTGGCTGTTGTGGAGTAGCAGGAAATGTAATCATTGCTTGAGTTTTCTGATTACTTGGAGTAACACCACCTTGATTGTAATTTTGACGACCAACAACGGTATTATCAATCCTCTTAGATCGTTGACACTCTCTTGCAAAGTGACCAAATCCATCACAGTTATAACATTTCACCTTGGATTTGTCAAAGCCTTTAGTGCCATTACCTATAGGTCTCCCAGTTCTCTGAGTGAATCTTCTGACCTTAATAGTGAGCATAGCTAGCTGCCATTGTAGATCCATTTCTTCCAAATCACCAGGATCTATCTGATTGTAATCCTCATCAATCACTGCAGGATCAGTAATCTTTCCTCCGATAAATGCTTCACGAGCATTGCAAAAGGTTGAGTAAACACTCATTCTACCTTCTGCAGAACTCATACTCATTGGCATAGAGTGAAAAGATTGTACATTGCTCTTGACATTCGTATTTGCATTTTCAAAAGCAACATATCCAGCAATACCTTCAGCATCTACTATTGGTGTAGCTTCTGCACCACTTAAAAATGCATTGTTCCTCGAGCTAGAACTTGCTAAATGAACAGACTTAGCATGATACAATGATGGATCTTGAGTGAAATCCGAGTGAGTATCTTTAATTCTTCTCTTCATGTCTCTGTTCTTCAGCTTGGAAACTACCTTTTCAAAGTCCCATGTACTGTATTCCTGATCATCTTGAAGTTGATGAACATAATCAGTCCATGTCTTAGGCAGTGAATCCAAAAACTTATCGACTAGCTCAGTTTGAGGATAAACAACCTCAAAATATGACAACTCAGTAGTCAAATGATTGAATCGAATAATAATCTCGTCAAGAGATTCTCCTTTCAGTCCATTGAAAGCTTCATACTGGCGCTTCAGAAGTTTGATACGATTCTTCTTCAAGGTTACATCGTCCTCACAATATCTTTCAAGAGCGTCCCATAAATCCTTTGAAGTAGTGTATTTTTTGAACAAGTGTACACTATCTTGAGGTAAGGCCATAGTAAGAGTGGACAAGGCCTTTCCCTCAATTGCATACCTTTTTCGTTCTTCAATCGGCATATTAGCATAAGTATACCTACCGATCACTCCATTCTTCTCATATGAAGGCCAATCAAAACCTTGAGTTATCAGAAGCCACATGTCCATGTCAGTGTGATGAATGTAGTCTTCAAAACGTCTCTTCCACATCCAGTAGTTTTCCATACGAAACAACTTTGGAAGTGTGTTTCCACGACCAACCTCATGATCGTGCATGATCATCTGGCTAATAAGTAGGGCATTTCGAATCTTTTGAAAACAAATCAAACGAAATAACATTTAGTTCGTGTGGCACGAGGTACATGTGGCACGAGGTACATGTGGCACGAAGTCAAACAAAGTCACGTGGCACGAAGTTGTATGACTTACACGAAGTAGACGTTGCACGAAGTGAAACGCGAAGTACACGCGTCACGACCTAAGTCACGAATGGTAGTTCGTGTTGACGTGGCACGAAGTAAAACGGAGTCACACGTGCCACGAAGTCCACGAAGTGACAATGATGTAAGCACTAAGCAAAACCTACTTCGTGCTTACTTCGTGCTAACGTAAGCACGAAGTGTCACACAAAGAAGAGCACGAAAATGCAAATTAACACGAATTTCGAACGAATTTGCAATCAGTAGCCAATCAAACGATCTTAAACCTTCTGGTAATCAACCTTAGGGCTCTGATACCACTTGTAAGGTACCCTATTGTTGCGTGGATCGTAATAAGACGTGATTCGTTATGTCAAGAGTGCGGAATCCTCTTGAGATAACTAGATTGCTATTGCCTTTTCCTGATTAATGAGTAAATAATCAACCCAAGGAGATGCACAAGGCTTGTGGTTCGTGTAGGAGGTCACACGAAGGAACAATTTACCTTAATTCGTAATTTCGTGAATATCTTCAAAATGATCAACTAAGATTAACCTAATTCCGTAGATTAGGTCTTGTATTTATTCTAGTTATGTATTGGATCGTGTGGGTTTAGGCCTTAATCGAAGATTAGGCCCGAAACAATAAACCAATCGACTTGCCTCGTGCTGACGTTAGCACGAGGTTGTTCCTTCATACTGATGACGTCAGCACGAGGGACGACCCTTTGGCTCTTTGTTTAGCTTCGTATGGCTCGTACATAACATCCAATCATCATTTAAGTGTTCTACGACACTTATAACCGTTGATTCTATGTTCTTGTACCTGCAAAACAATATATAACACACAAACACAATACAAAACATAAACAAATATAATATTGAAGTTCAAACGTAATCATTAAATATCAACACAAGTTCTTATTCAAATGATTGCAAACATAGTTTCTAAAACATAAACGATAATCAAATCTATGTTGCAATTGTCACAACGAATCTGCATCTACACTTGGTTCCCCAGTATTCACCTTTGGTTTAACCACAGGTCGATATTCAAAGTTGTGGTTTCTGCTTTTGTTTACCCATAGCAAATCCTTGTTTACAACTTTTCTTTTTTCCCATTAGTTGATACCCATTACTATCTTTTTCTTTCCCTTTCTTTGGCTGTTGTTTCACAACTTTTGCACATTGAGGAGTAGTATGTCCAAAAACACAACATAGAGAACACCTAGGCGGCTTTCATTCATATTTGACCTTCATAGTCTCCATAACATAACCCTCCTTATCCAGTTTTGGAATAGCCTTTGTTAATTCTCCCTTGAAATCATTTTTTACTGAAATTTCAATCAATGCCTTAGCATAACTACTTCTGCCTCAAGATTTGGTACACATTGAAGAAGTATAGGAATCGAGCAATTTTGGTGTTCCGAGTTGAAGCAAGTATACTCAATCCATCATCCGTGTATGCAGCAATGGGTATATTATGGATTTTAATCCATACAGAAAGTAGTTTAATATCCTCTTTTTTCAATTTTGTTGTAGGTGTCCATATATTAATAAACAAGGGCATATTGCGAATAAGCCATGGACCACCTTCCGTAACGGCTAGCATCCCCTTTTTATCAGCAAATTTGAAGAAAAAGAAACCATCATAATTCATCATCACTTTTTGAAGTCCATATTTCCCCCAGTTATTCCTAACATAGTATTCCTAATAGTGTATTTGCAAATTTATCTTGCATAATTCGAACAAAACTTCTAGGTAATACTACATAAACACCATCTTGTGTTTCTAGGTTCTCAAATTTCCTAAAGTTCACAGTAGCTTTAATTGAACCCGCTTTGAGTTTAGCAGCCTAAGAATGTGAGTTTGTTTGATTATGATCCGTAGGTCCTTTTCCCCAATTTAATTCACTTGAAATATCAACATGTTTATGAACAGGTTCTGCATCTAATGAATTGTTAATCGATATATCACCCAAATTCTGTTGTTGCAATGTCGATTCATTTATCTTGGACAATACCATCTCTTCAACAATTGGATGAGATTGATTCAGAGGTACAAGGAATTCAGCACCATTGTCAGCCCCCAAGTTTCCATCCCCTTGCTTCGTACTAGGGTTATTATCATGGACAGGATCAGATTGCACTTTCTCTTCTTGAACACTAGCATAACTGCTTGATCCCAATCCAGTCCTATAGCCATCGCTAGGAGTTTGAAGGGTGGCATTAGGGCCCCCACGTAGCTTATTCTCAACATTACTTTTAGTGGCATTTTTATCCAGCTTACCATCCTTCACATGAGACGTTTTTGGATTCTTAAGAATACTACGAACAAACATCTTTTTACCATCAACATTTTTATTTTACTCGCAAGACCAGGGGGATTATCCCTATTATTGCTACCTCCTCTCTCATTCGTACTCATTTAAGCATGCAAACCAGAAAACAAAATTCACCCAGAACCCACGGAAACCACATACAGCAAAAAATAAAAGAAAGTAAAGCTAAACGATGATCAGAAGCAGAAACCCTAATCACCAATAAGAAACCCTAATCAAGAATTAACTAATCTTTATCGATTATGGAGATTCAGCAATCTAGTTGACCTAAAAAGGTTAGCCGCGATCAGAATCAACGTAATCAACAAGAAAAGAAAACCTGGATTAGGATTTGCGACATGAAACAGGAAAGAAATTCGAACCCTAAAACGAAAAAACCTAACTCTAACATGCGCATCAACTCCCATTAAACCCTAACAGATTCAATGTTTGTGAGATGGACATATTTACAAGCTAGATTAAATCAAAATAGAGCAGCGAATTGAAGGAAAAAAGGAGGGCAGGAATCGCTATTGGTGTGAGAGAGTTAAGGCATTATTTCCCCTTGTATGTTAAGATGTATGTTTTCACAACTTGTAACACCTGTCGTTTAAAAATATTGATTTCCAAAAACTTTTGCCTAACAGCATTAAGAGATAGCGGAAACAACTTTAAGAGTCCAAACTAACAAAATCCGTTTGGTTCATTTATTAAATGGTGATCAAAATATGTTCGATTGGAAACCCATGGTTGCCTAACGTTAAACAACCGATCACAATGTCAATTCAAGACATAAACATCTTAACATAAAATAAATGTCTAGAATGAGCAGCCACAATGTCAATTCAAGACATAAACATCTTAACATAAAAAGGAGGCTCGAAATTCTTCCCATTTTCTTTATCATAACCAATGTAAGAAAGAACAAATTGTTAATTTATGTTTTGCAGATGACCTCTTCCTCTTTGCTCGTGGTGAATTACAATCTGTTTAAGTCTTAAAGCAAGGTCTCAAAGTCTTCACTAATGTCTCCGGTTTAACTCCTAGTTTATCACCGAGTACAACTTTTTTTTGTAATGTATGATCATGTCAAACAAGCTATTTTTAGCTTAATGCCATTTGATGAGGGCCAACTCCCAGTACGCTATCTTGGAGTACCTCTTATTTCATCACGGTTGGTATATAAGGATTGCAAAATTCTCGTTGAAAGGTGTAACACCCGTTATTAAAAAAACCTGGATTTTCAAAAACTTTGCCAAACAGCGTTTAAAATGTAGCGGAAAAGATCACTTTAAAAACTGCCCCATCCGTAACGGATGATACCTTTCATAAATGGTGTTACTAATGTGCATCATCAAAACAATAAAAGTAAAATCCAAGTCATGACACCAACATAAATGCCATCATTATTACATGCATCATAAACCATAAATAAAGTAGCCAAACAACGGCTAAAAGGTGAAGTCTAAGCATTCAATGTCTAATGTTAATCTTCTTTATTACTTCTACCCATCTCACCGAGCTAATCTTTTCCTAGCTCAAGCTTGCTTATCCTGAAGGCACAACATTTTCAAAAGAACAAGTGTTAGCTAATAAATTAGCTAAGTAAGATAACATGATTTGAAAACATTTGCCATTTCATAACATATTAACAAAAACTCATAAGAGTTATTATCACATACATAGCATTGCAAACAATAAACATAACACAATAGGATCATCATATACCTAATGTGCCTAAGTTTTCTTTTATGTCTTTCTTTCTTTACTTTATTTCTTTGCCTAAACATAGGCTAAGTGACTTATGCCACTTACATAGGGATGTGGGGTTGTGTGTAGGTGGTCATAGACCATACATGGAGTCCTCACACCCGACATGATTGGTAAACCATAAGGTGGTCCCTCGACGTCGTTAAGGAAAGACAATGTCTATCCAACTGAATAAACCGTTTATGCCTTTACGCATTGGTGGTTAGTTACTCCACCCGAAATATTCAAACATAACTATGCCACGGGAGGTATCATGATTCCCAAACCACGTGACCACGTACACACTAGCTCATTGGAACTAGCACGAGTTAAGCTTAACACACGACTTTACATATGCTCGAGACTTATTAATTATATTAGCTTAGGCTAACTTTCACCTAAACTAATCACATAAAATCATCTTTACTTTAGGGCCCTTAAACGTGCACGTGACATGGCAATCCTATTCATATGTCTAGTGACTAGATGTTCAAGCCAGGCAAACATTCATATAATCATAGCATTAAATCATTTAATATCACATGCATATTATCATACCGTTAAAAGATACATAACTTACCATTAATCATCAATGGTAATTACACATATCCCATGAGAACCTCCCATATAATCCCATAATCATAAAAACATGCAATTATATTTATTTGGGGGGTTTAACTTATAAAAACTATGTTTTGTTGTACCATCAGGTGACGAAAGATGTTATATTACCTCGAGTAGGATAAATATGTAAGTCAACTCGTTAATCCGTCAATGTCCAAATACCTATATAGTGTACATGATATTAAGACGTTATCATGATTTGAGCTAGTTAACATGTCTAGTTTACACATATAATTTAAATTAATAATACGTACTGTGATGCTCCTTTTCTTTTTATAATTCGACCAAAACCACAAAAAAAGCCAAAAACAATAACTTTTAACTTTGTTATCCAATTACTCGAATACAACAATTGAAACATTATTTAGTTTCTTTAGTTAATTTGACCAAGAAATCAAAACTATGTCAAAATATCTTAACTATTAATATTAAAATATATAAAACAACAAACAAAATAATATGTTTGTTTCTTGGTTTGGTCGACACATCAAAAGAGTAAAGAAGCTTTTGTTTCTTTTTGTAAGGTACCCTATTGTTGCGTGGATCGTAATAAGACGTGATTCGTTATGTCAAGAGTGCGGAATCCTCTTGAGATAACTAGATTGCTATTGCCTTCCGTCGATTAATGAGCAATTAACCAACCCAAGGAGATGCACAAGACTTGTGGTTCGTGTAGGAGATCACACGAAGGAACAATTAACCTTAATTCGTAGATTTACCAAACGATTCAAAACGATTCACTAAGGTTAACCTAATTCCGTAGATTAGGTCTTGTATTTATACTAGAAGATTATTGGGTTGTGTGGGCTTCGGCCTTAATTACGTATTAGGCCCGAAATAAGCATCAATCGATCTCCCTCGTGCTGACGTTAGCACGAGGTCAGTCCTACATGCTGATGACGTCAGCACGAGGTTCGACCCCTTGGTGCTTTGTTTGGCTTCGTTTAACTCGTACATAACATTCAATCACCGTTTAAGTGTTCTACGACACTTATAAACCTTGATTCTATGTTCTTGTACCTGCAAAACAATATATAACACACAAACACAATATAAAACACAAACAGATATAATATTAAAGTTCAGACGTAATCATTAAATATCAACACAAGTTCTTATTTAAATGATTACAAACATAGTTTCTAAAACATAAACGATAATCAAATCTATGTTGCGATTGTCACAACGAATCTGCATCTACAGACTCCCCCTTGACGATTGCAACTAGATCTCTTTAAAGTCTTCGAACTTGAACTTCAAAGCTATCCATTGAACAAAAGTCTTGTGCTATTCGCATGAATTCTCTCTTGCAAACAATGTGCGAGAATGTTGCGATAGCGCCTTTCTTCAACTCTCCAAAATTCCACTGCTGAACAAGGTGTATCCTAAAGTCTTCTCTGATCACCTCTTGACAAGTTGACAACCTGCATTGGATCATACATGCGTAGCAACATTTGTTCCTGTGAATCATCAACAAACATCTGTGCTTCGCCTGACTTGATATCTATTTGCCAAAATGTCATTGTCGTCAGCATATCTTGATCCCATCTGATAACGGGAACCTTCTTAACACATTTAATCCTTCTCTGGACAAACCGAAATGTGCCATCTGGATTCTTAATCTTCTTCTTCGGTGTAGGGTTAATCAACCTCTCTTCTGGCTTCAGACCTCTATCACTGAAATTTAGTTCTAATTCTTTCATCTCTGAATCTATTCCAATAGAAATCTGCAAGTCCATTTTGTTGAAGATTAACGAACCATCTTCTTCCCAAATCTAACATATCGGAATCACTAAGAGAGTGGAAATGTCTTTGACTCATTGACATATACTGGCATCCTTCTTTTCTCTTGATAACAAATAACTCGATTCTTTGATCATAAAACCAACTTTGTATCGCTGAGAAATACTTAGGTGCATCCTTGTTTGAGACAAACTCCCAAAACATCGATGGCTTATATGTATCACATATTACCAAACCAGTATGTCCTCTATAATCTGGAATCAGTCTATTAATAATAAACTCAGGATCTTGCTGCACCGGAGGTATATTAAATCTTCCAAGATCAACCTCTCGCGTAGCATCAATATTCCAGAATAGATCAAATACATTGTCATGTCCTTCATCTACTATATTTGCAGATACAGCAAACCTCAAACTTGCTGCATTCTTAGGTTCATCTGGACTTTCTCTGATTGGATTAAGATTGAGATGTTCCACTTCAGCTATTGGTTCAACTTGAATGACTTCATCTTCATTAAAGACGCGATCAAAGTCATAAGATATATCAAGCAACCTTTTTTTATCAGCTTCTGAAGTAATGAACTCTCCTTCTTCCATATCTTCACCATTGATACTTTCTAAATCATCTTCAGCATCAAGATCATCCAATGCACCTATCCTTTGAAGCTTATCTGCAATTCAAACAATTCACATATACAAAGATAAAGAACATAAATCATAAGTCAAGACATAATAGTATAAATACATAAAAGAATTTAAAATAAATAATACTATATCATAAATATAATGCAACAATTACATTAATATTTATCTTATAATCTTTATCCATTTTAACTTACAACAACAATATTATATCATAAATATAATGTAACAAATACATTCATATTTATCTTATAATCATTACAAAAACAAAAATCATTAGCACTAAGGTTCATAATCCGAATCTGAATCCGAATCTGACTCTGACTCTGAAGATGTATGAGTTAACCCTGACTGTTCTTTCATTTGATCCCTAAGTGATCCTGGATCATAATAGTCATCATAATCCATAATCTCCGCTCTAGCTCTCATATGAGCCTGTGGATCATAACCCAATCTCTTTTCTAGTCTATGCACAATCAATGGGTGCAAATCTGACTCTGTAAAGGCATTGGTAGTAGAATCAGTCTTAGTTGACTCACTATCCTGAGTAGATTTTCCTTTGCTAAGATTTTCTTTTTCTATATGATTATGAGGATCATTCACTAGCTTTTCTCGAATCTCCCTTTCTATTCTATTAGAATTAGAATCGGAGTTACCTGAATTGGAATCTTCCTCGTCATCATCATTTGGATCATCAGGATCTGCATATGGAGCAGCCATCACAGCTTTACCTTTATCTTGAGTCCTAGAAGTACTAGCACCAGCTGTACCAGCAATCTCCGACTCAATTTGTCTTGGCGACTCCCCCTGAATATCTGCAGTCTCTGTATCCATAGCATCATTAGCAGCATCTTGACCTTGACCCTGATTCTCTGGCTCACCAACTGTTGGTTGTCGTTGATGTGGATCTTGAGCTCGATCTTAATCTTCATGATCATCATCTCTTGTCTTCTTAGCAAGCTCATCATCCTTACAACCATCTTTATCTCCCCCTTGAGCCAAGAATTGGTCAAGTCTAGAACCAAGAGAATGAACAAGAACTGTCATTAAGTCAATCTCTTCTTGATGCTTGGTAGCTTGGAGCTTAAGCTGATTCTCCAAAGCTGTAACTCTCATCTCTAACATCTTCTTCTCTGAAAACAAACGACTCAGCTGCACTTGAACAGGAGCAATTGGACGTGATGTAGAAGCAACATCAGATGTAGAGGCATGAGGTGGCATCGTAGCTTCAAACGAAGGCATACGAGCACTGAAAGTTCCTGTGGGAGGCATCTGAGGTCTTTCCAAAGGAGCCAATAGACATCCCATGATTGTAGAAACAGGAACTGTAGCTTGAATAGGAGCAGACGAAGGCCTAGCAGCAACTGTCGGCTCTGGGTCTTGACGAACTGTAGACTCTAGAGCAGTAGGAATAGTAACAGTTGTAGCCTCAGTGACAACTTGTGCGCGAGAACCAATTCCTCGAATGATAAACTTTGGTCTCGACCTTCTCTCCCCAACAACAACACCAGCAGAAGTAGTAGACACAGAAACAGGAATCTCAGAGATAGAAGCTCTTAAAGCAGCAACTGATGGAGTAGCTTGAGATCTCTCCATAGCAGCTTGATATGCATCAAATTCTCTATCAACTTCAGCCTGAGATCGCTGAGTAGTTGGAAGTCTCTCCACAGCGTCAACACCTTTTCCTTGTTTTCTTCTTCGCTTCGGCAATCTTTCTGCCTCTTCTTCATCCTCTTCTGAGTCATCACCAGCATTAACAGTAACTGGTAATTCAGAAGGACCAACATCATCACCAACCGGAGCAGAGGTAGAAGTAGAGACTCCAGAAGTTGGTGGAACAAGATTTGCAGGATCATCAATATCCTCCATAAAAGCATCCATATCTGGATCATCCTCCAGATTTCCAGCAAACAAAGGAACATCATTGAGTCCCTCAAACTGATCAGCTCGCTCATCCTGAGGATTATCTTGAGCCTGATCATCAGCAGCAGCAGCAACAGGTTCTTCATCTTCCCAACCTTGTCGAGGAGCAACATAGTCAGGATTTATGAGATGTTCGAACAATGGTGGATTGGTAACATTATCAGGAACACCATGACCTGCAAAGCATTTCATACTCTCAACAAACACCTTATGAGTCAGATGACCTAGATTGAAAGTAGGACCATCAAACGGTAAATCTGCTATTCTGTGCCGAATGATTATCATCACAAATCTTGGAAACAGAAAGAATTTCTTATCGTTTCCAAACGCTCTCAACTGCTTAACAAATTTATCATATATGTACTGAGAAAAGCTATAGGGCTTGTTCAGCACAAGAGCAACCATCTGAGAAGCAGTAAAAATGTTCAACTGATCATGACCTGCACTCCGATGCTAAGGGACCTCAATAAGTAGTAGGCAAGCAATCTCCATTTGCCTAAAAGACAATTCTTGCGATAAGGATGAGTAATATCACCAACATATCCTATACGCCTGAGAGCACCGTCACAAAAGCTTTCTTCAAACTCAACAGGACCTTGCTCCATATCATCAGTTCCTAAGTCCAAAATAGTCCTTAAGTCTCCAGCAGTAAACTGAATGTTACGTCCAGCAACAGTAGTGCGAATCATAGTATGATCACCAACTTGCACCAATCTGGCTAAGTTCCAGAATTCAGTAATGAGACTTATGACCAACGGAGGATTCTCGGTCAAAGCAAAACGAATACGAGAGCGTGCTAAATACTGAAGGACACCGTGAATCTCTGGTGTGCATCCCGACTGCGTAATGCTGAGATCAATTGCAGCATTATGTTCCTTGACGAACACGCGAGCACCTTGTCCTGCCATACCTGCACAAAACAAACGAAAACGACAAGAAAACGAAAAGTTAGAAATAAAAATTACAAAAATTAGGGTTATTGGACGTCTACTTCGTGATGACGTCATCACGAGGAAGATCCTCTTCGTCGTGACGTCAGCACGAGCTTCAAACGAAACCCAGATTTTACGAACTAAAACATCTTCATATTCATGTTAAATCAAATTAAACAACTTGTTTAGCATGAATCTTGAACTTGTGTTTTATGTGACCAAAACACAATTATCTTCAATTAATCTTGATTTGACACTTGTTTACTTAAATTTTTGTTAGATTTAATCATGTATAAACATCAATTAATCTAATTTTAAGTCCAATTTAAGTCCAAAACATAAAAAATTGAAGATCTAATTATTGGTTCGTCCGAGTTATTGTCCACGCGAAGAAGATTCAAAACTTCGGGCATCATAACGACTTGAAATCGTTAAATCTTATGGTCAAAACATCAATAATCGATCACATATCGTGAATTTACCAACTAATCTGAGTGAAAAACACGAACTAAAGATGAAATCGATCGAAATAGGGGCGGATAAATAGTGGCACGAAGGAGAGTAATTCGTGTGATTAATTAGGGTTAATTTATGATTAGGGTAAACTAATGAAAGGTAAAAACCCGTTATTATATTCAAATCCTCATGGGCCGGGCCGAAGGACAAACTGCGTGGGCTTCGTGATGACGTCAGCACGAGGCATGCTGACGTCAGCACGAAGGACTTCGAATTTTCAGATTTTTTATTCACACAAGCTTCATTCCTTAGCCAAATGTCGTGAATTTTCTAGAATTCTAAACAAGGAAAAATTACGAAAATTTCAGAAACATAAACCTGTAGATACTCGTTACCAAAAACCTGTATCTACTCGAATATGCAATCGTAGATCATCCGTACTAACTTGTCATCATAATAATGTATCAAATAAATCTTACATTATTATCTTGACATAAAATCGATCATTTCTTCATTGTTGTTTAACTTTAAACAAATGCAAACTTACATTAAAACATATTTAATGTATAATCCATTACTGTGAAGTCCCTCACCGATGGTTTAACCCACGAGTGTAAAATACAACAAGTCAAGTATGCACTAGATGAGGACTAGTATTTACGTAAATATAAATGCAAAAATATAAATAAGTAAATACAAGACTTAAGCAATAAATAAGCAAGTTAAATAAAGGTAGAACACGAAAGTAATTTTCAATGTGTATTTTATTTATTGATGTATAAACAAAATACAAGGTTGTTGCGGAACCTAGATAATACCAAGGTAAGTATCTAAACAACCTTATGAATTACAAGTGATCTATACTTGCTAAATAATCTCCTTGATCGAGATACTTAAAGTTGTGAAGTATAACTGTTTGGATCGAGAGTATTTAGACCTTTACAAGGATAAAGTCACATTGATAGTGACTTGTCACCTTTTAGCCAACCACCTTCACACGCGTGTAAAACCTTTACAAGGGACAAAAGAGATATCCGGGTAAAAGCCTGTAAAGGCATAAAGTCAATTCCTCGTAATCAGTGTTTAGACTTGTAAGGTCTAGAACACTGACAAGGACTCCAGTTGTTGATCTGGTAAGCCTGCCAGTGGGCTCCGCCACATGTCAGTCTTCTTCTTCAAACTTCAGACTTTGTATTCAGTAAGAATGTTCTTCAGCGGAGTAGATCTGGACTGGAGTGAAGTTCAATAAGCAAATCTGGAGGACTCCAGATTTCCTGTACAAGTAGACGCTTACTGGACTTCCATAATTTCTGGACAAATCTTTAGGATTACTCCAGTTTTCAAGTCTGGAGTTAGTCCAGTAAAAACTGGACCTAACAAATTCCCCCTATTTGTTTAGAAATTATGCAAGGTTTTTCAAGCTTCTATCTATACAAATATATGCTTGAAAAACACTTGAGAAATTTGACTAAGTCTAAATTTTGTTACTGGAAGACACCTTATAGATCATCAGTGTTTCCAGTTTCATCTTTTCATACTATCTTAGACTTAATTTGATCATATAGTTGTGAAAATAAATTGCAACATTAATGACATTACATCTTTTGCAATAAGTTACAATTATATTTACAAACAACAAGTAAACTGAGAAAAAATAAAGAGTCAGGCTTGTCTCTTTGGAGCACTTCCACCAGCTTCTTCAGTAGCCTTCCTCTTAAAGCTTGGAGAGTCTTCTGGTTTCCTCATTCCCAGAGTGACTTCCATCATCATGATCCTGCCATGCTCCTTCTCAATTCTTTTCATAAAATACCTCACATCAACAGAAATAAGCTGAGGATTTTCTTTGAAGTATAAGCCAATTTCTCTGAGTTCAGACCACCCAAATGCCCTTACTGACGTACTTCTTCTTTCATCAGTGAAGTTTTCTTCCCTTGTCAGTTTTACATAGAATTTTGAGTGGGCTTCATGGTTTGTGGCCAATCTAATCTCTGCAGCAATGATTTTCCTGGCATCGGCTCTATAGTGCATTCTTTCATTGTATTCCTGCCTTACCTTTGCCAGTCTTACTTCTTCTTCAGTTTCTCTGAAAATGCCTTGTGAATTTGCAACTCTTTGTAATTGAGTCCTGCTTATGCTCCTGGACACATCCAGAGGAATGAAGTTGCTTAGATCAACATCTCTCTCTGCCTTTGTTCTCCTTGGTGGCATGGATACACCCTTCATCTTTTTCTTGTACTCATTTTCCAAGGCCAGAGCATTCTTTTTTGCTTTTCTCTGAAGCTCAATCAACTCATCCTTCCTGGCAGCAATCAATTCAAGTATACTAACCTCATAAGTTTCAGCATCGTACATTTGCTCATCTTGGGCGTATACAGAACAAAGGCGAACATCATCCATCACTTCCAGACACTTAATGACTCTGGGATCATTTTTTATGTATCTATACACATCAATGTGCACACTCAGACGGCCAGCATTAAAAGCATCCAGTGTCATTCTTATGTGCTTCCCAGTCATTCTTCAGATTTTGTTTCTAGATGTCAATTAATATGCACTCCTGCTGAAGTTTCCTTGATCTTTCTTCATCAGCATTAGGCAAGGAGGCAATAATATCGGTGTCTTCACCTTCTTCAGTATCTTCACCAGAAATGACATGAGACTTTCTTTGCTTTTTGAATGTAGCAAAATCTGGGAAGTCCTCAAACTGAGGTTCTGACTCACCAGCTTCAGTACTAGCATCCTCTTCTTCATTCTGCACACTAGCATCAGTACCAGTTGCTTTTTCCATATAGGCCTGAGCAATGGCTTCAGTCCCAAGTGCTTTCTGAACCATTTCTTCTTTTGTCTTGGTAATTTCATCAATACCAACCTTCAAACTGCTTTCCACCTTGGAATGACCACCAGTCCCAGACTTGAGGGCATTCCACACATCTTCCAGTTTGTTTCTATCAGAGGACCCAAAAGTTTTACATTCAGGGGTCATGATAGCCACAGAGGTTTTAAACTGCTCAAAGTCTCTTCTAAGAGTTTGGACTTCAGAGACCAAGTCCTTTGGCATTTCATCTTTTATCACTTTCTCAACTTGTGGCAACAAACTATCCATAATAGTCCTCAACACTAACCCAGATATTTCTTCAGTAACTTCCTTCAGCATGTTAGCTCTAAATTTTCTGGCAACCTTATCACTAATGTTGCTGACAACTGAATTCTGGTCAAGTGTTGGCCTTCTCTCCACATTTTCAACTCTGGTCATCAATTTCTGAACTTCATCAGTCAAACTGGACAAGGAACTAGCAACACTTGTTTGAATGGCAGTTTGCACTGATCTGACCAACGTTTCTTCCAAGCTCTGGACTGCCACTTTGATTTTCTCAGAATTGTTATTTATGGCCAGTACTAGTTCATCTAGCTTCTCAAAAACTACCTTCTCATTACCAGCAAAAACAAGCATTTCTGACCTCATATTATTTGAAAGTGAGGATTTAAAGTCAGAAACTACTTGTGAAGAAGTCTGGAGGGATCTTTCCAGGTCCACCACCTTAGTGAAAAGGTCTTGGACCTCGGTTGGAAAACTGGTGGAAAGATCACCTGGAGGAGTCAATCTGGTGGCCTGAGATACTGGAGCTTTAACCCTTGTAATATCTTCATTCTGGCTGACAGCCTCCAGTTCCACCAATGGTTTAGAAATTTGTTGAACATTTTGTGGAGAAGGGGGACTTGTTAGAGGTGGTGTTTGTATTGATGATTCTAGTGGTGCTTGACTTTCATTTTGTATTGGAGAGGATGGTGGTGGTGAAACTGTTGCATCTAATTCTTCAACAACTGTACTGGTGATATGATTGGGAGATCTTTCAATATTTAAGTCATCATCACGAAAGAAATCCATATCTTCATCAAAGTCTTGATCATAAATGGGAGACTCTATTTCAAAATCTGGCATTCCTTCTGTCAGTTGCTCACCTACACTTCTATTTAAATCAATCTGGGCTTCCTGCCCCTCAACATTCACCTGCACATATTCATCCACTTGTGGCTCAACCTGCTCCACAATCAAAGATCCATCTAGATTCATAATGTCACAAGCAGTAAAGTGTGGGACTGGAATCACTAGAGGTGAGGCTCCAGTGACACCAGTTTGTGAAAGAGTTGTGTCAGAAATTTGTCTTTCAATGTTTAGAACAGACACAGTGGTTGCTTGCAAGTTCTCCCTTTCCTGTTGAGAGGAATCTGGATGGTTGGCTTCAGTATTACTGGGAATGACCAAATTTCCCCTTCTTCTAAGTCTTCTGAGCCCAGTTCTTGGTCTAGAGGAGATGGATGATGGAATAGAAAGGGAAGACTGCTCTGGATTAGGAACCTCTTGAGTTTCTTGAGGAACCATTTCAGCATTTTGTTCGTCAGCAGTATTTTCATCATCATTTTCAACAACTTCCCTTCTAAAATTATTCATCATAGCTTCGGGAATATCAACCTCCAGATTATGTGACACCAAATGGTTCAGATCCCCTATATACTCAGCCATTGAAAAATGACTCGAACCACTTTCATAGCCCTCACCCAGTTCTCTCTTGAAAATGATAGACAAAAATCTAATAAATGGGACATTTGCTTTTCTTTTGTGTGTCCTCAGTCTATCTGCTAAATCATTGAACAAAATTTGGGCGAAATCAACCCTTAACCCATACTATAAACAATTAGCTATTAACAACTAGGTTTGATTAATCTGATCTAATCCTCCAGACCTACTTCCTAAACATGAAACAATAGGAGTAAAGAAGTATCTCCATGAGTCAGACAACTTACTCATATATATGGTACTTTTCTCTTAAGAGCACCATGCTCATCAACAATATCTGTGTGTCCCATCTCCCAACACACTTGCCTATGATTCACTCCAGTTGGAAGTTGAAGTGGCAACTCTTTCACAAACAAGTAATTCAGTCCAAGCGCCGTTCTGAATGAATCGACTATTAAAGTCAGAGGAACGCTTCCTCTCTTCAAAGTATAATGAATGGTGGCATCATCATCAGCCTGAAAGTGAGCCATGAACCAGAACTCACAAAGATAACCATGATACATTTTGCCAAGATTCATGGTTAGAGCTCCATAAAGAGGAGAACTGAGAAAAAATACATTTGTTCGGCCAATAAGCGATTAGGGGTCATGAGTTCCGGCCAACTTTGCCATCCAATTATGCATATTGATTCTCATTTTATCAGTATCGATAATAATGCCAGGAGCTTGTTCAACACGTTCAGGAGGATTGTATGTATTAGTTAAGAGGTTTCTTTCTGTGCTTGCTTGTCTGGGAGCCATTTGGAAATTGAAATTGAAATTGAAAGTGAAAGGAATTTAGGGTTTCGAAGAAAATGAAGAATTTAAGAAAGAATTGATGATAGGAATTTGCAGTTAATGAGAAAGAGATTGATGATTGAAATTGAAGGAAGAAGTAAATGAAGGAATTGTAAGATTTTGGGAGTAAGATTTTCGAAGTAAATGTAAAAAGTGAGGATTGGGGTATATATAGATGAAAGAGAAAATAACTATTGGATTTCAAAAGGTTATTTTGAATTTATACAAAACAGTTTTTCATCGGCTTTTGAGATCCGCATTAAATTCATCCATCAACAGTGACGTTTGACAGCCCACAAAACTCATTTTTCAACTTTTTAACTTCCCAAGGTAATCTATGCCACGTAGGATAAAGATAGTTTCCCACTAAAGAAAATGTTGCTTACGTGGCATCACAAAGACTAGGTATTAAAATTGTTATGATTGTCGAACCATGACTCAATTTAATGCATCTGGAGGATGACTAGTCACTCCAGTTTCACTGGTGGATTAGGCCAGTAGAACATGCATTAATGGTATACTGAAGGGACACTCCAGTAACTACCCAGATTTGACCATTCTGGTAATTCTCAAACACGCACATCAAATAATATAAACAAATGAGAGGGACACATTTACAAAGCAACTGAAGTTACTTCAAACATGCACATCAACTTGTCCAGTATTAATGAGAGGGACACATTTACAAGGTACAAGAAACATTTTTTTTTTTTAGAAAAAATTTGTCCAGTGAGAAAATAAATTAATAAATTCCCCCTGAAACTTAGATAAATAAAAAGAATGTGGTCTGAGTCTTTCCCCCTGGAATGGTGATCTATAAATCTATCAGTGCAAAGATAGTATCACAAAGGCGTTCGATAGCTTTACTGGTATAGATTTATAAATCTGGAATCAAAGAACCCTGTCAGTGTCACAAAGGCGTTCATAACAAAGGTTCCAAATTTATGGGTTCAACATTCCCAACTCACCAACAAGATAACGAAAAGTTTTCTCATCCAGAGGTTTAGTAAAAATGTCAGCGAGTTGTTTGTCAGTGGAGATGAAATGAATTTCTACGTCACCTTTCATAACATGATCACGAATAAAATGATACCTGAGATCGATGTGCTTGGTTTTGGAGTGCATGACTGGATTGTTTGAGATAGCAATGGCACTGGTATTATCACAGACATTGGAGATTTTGTATACCTAAGACCATAATCAAGCAACTGGTTCTTCATCCAGAGTATCTGAGCACAACAACTGGCTGCAGATACATATTCAGCTTCAGCAGTAGAGAGTGAAACTGAAGTTTCCTTCTTACTGGTCCAGCTTACCAGTTTGCCACCAAGGAAATGACATCCACTAGTAGTGGATTTCCTGTCTATCTTACAACCTGCATGATCTGAATCTGAATAACCCATTAAATCTAAACCTGAACCTTTGGGATACCAAAGGCCCAAACTTGGGACACCTTTAAGGTACTTCAATATGCGCTTTACAGCAAGCATATGAGATTCTTTTGGGTTAGCCTGATATCTAGCACATAAACATGTTGCAAACATTATATCTGGTCTACTGGCAGTCAAATACATCAGTGAACCAATCATTCCTCTATAGGTAGTGATGTTCACTGGCTTACCATCAGGATCTGAGTTTAAGTTCAGTGGTGCAGAAATTGGAGTTGATTTTGTTTGGGAAGAATTCATATCAAATTTCTTTAATATATCTCTAACATATTTCTCTTGATTAATAAAAATACCATCACTAGTTTGTTTAATCTGAAGACCTAAGAAATATGTTAATTCACCCATTAAACTCATTTCGTATTCTTTTGACATTATTTTTGAAAATTTCTTGCACATATTCTCATCAGTAGAACCAAAAATAATATCATCAACATAAATTTGTACCAGCAGAAGATTACCTTTTTCTCGAAGAATGAATAAGGTATTGTCAATTTCACCTCTTTAAAAACCATGTGCCAGTAAGTGTTTAGTCAGAGTGTCATACCAGTCTCGTAGGGCTTGTCTGAGACCATAAAGTGCTTTGTCCAGACGATACACCCAGTGAGGATGTTTTTCATTGATAAAGCCTGGTGGTTGCTTGACATAAACTTCTTCTTCAAGTGTTCCATTCAAAAATCCACTTTTTACATCCATCTGGTAGACTCAAAACTTGTGATGAGCAGCAAATGCTAAAAACATTCTGATAGCTTCGAGTCTAGCCACTGGAGCAAATGATTCATCAAAATCTTCTCCAGATTGAACATACCCCTGGGCAACCAATCTGTCTTTGTTTCTGATCACATGCCCATCTTCATCAACCTTGTTTCTGAAAACCCATCTGGTGCCAATAGGTTCTTTCTTTCCAGCAGGAAAGGGCACCAGATTCCATATCTTGTTTCTCTCAAACTGGTTAAGTTCTTCTTGCATAGCAATAACCCAGTTTGGATCTTCCATTGACTCGTCAATCTTCTTCGGTTCTATCAGTGATAAGAAGCTGACATATAAGCATTGATCACTGGAGGCACTTCTGGTCTGAACCCCTCTAGTGGGATTACCAATTATCTAATCAATTGGATGAGCTCTTGTCCACTTAGAGTAATGACCAGGATTATGAGCAATAACATCAGTGCAAGGATTCGATTGATTTCCCTCTGGAGTTACATCAGGTAGAGGGTCTTGCCAGACAATCTCCATATCTTCATCTAAATCTGTAAGATTACGATTTGCATCATAAAATTCATCATTTTGTGGCATTTCCTGGAGTACTGGATCAGTATCCTGGAGAGATTCAGAGTTCTGGAGAACTGGTATAGATTCAACTGAAACTGCTACTGGGGGTGTAGTACGAATATCTGATCCAATGGTAACTTCAGAGGGTAGTTTAAAGCTTACTGAAGGATATAACAAGGTACTACTGGGTGGTACAACCTTTTGAACAGGGTCCAGATCAGGATGACTGGAAACTTCTTCAGATAAATCTTTATTGTAGTTAATAGGATCAGATTTATCGAAGACAATTGGAAATACTGGGGTTAAATCAAGAATTGGGTTTTTATTGATTGCTTCATTGGATTCATCGAATGTGACATGAATTGACTCATGAACTTTCTTCAGTCTTTTGTTGTAGACCCTGAAGGCTTTTTGAATTTCTGAATAGCCCAAGAAAAATCCTTCATCAGTTTTGGCATCGAATTTGCCTAACTGACTTGAATCATTCAGGATGTAAACTGGACATCCAAAAACATGGAAATAGCCAATATTTGGCTTCTTTTTTCTGAGCATTTCATATGCAGTCTTCTTGTGTCTTTTAACATAAACTGATCGGTTCTGGGTGTGGCAAGCAGTTGCAATTGCCTCAGCCCAATAACTGGTTGGGAGACCAAATTTAGCAAGCATACTCCTGGCAACTTCTATCAGTGTACGATTCTTCCTTTCTACAACACCATTTTGTTCTGGCGTACGAGCTAATGAGAAGTTCTAAGAGATGCCAGTATCAGCACAAAATTTCTCTAGAGTTGCATTCTAGAATTCCGTTCCATTATCACTTCTTAGCTGACACACTTTATGCTTTTGTTTGATGTGACTGATGATTTCAGCAGCAGCATCACCTTTAGACCTTAAAAAGATAACCCAAGAGTATATGGTATATTCATCAACAATTACCAGGGTATATCTTTTACCAACAAGTGTCTGAACATTCACTGGACCAAAGAGGTCCATATGAAGCATATGAAAAGGTTCAGTTATGCTAAAATACTGCTTGGTCTTCTTAAAACTGGCTCGCTTCTGCTTTCCCTTTTCACATCCTGGACATGGTCTTTCCTTTATGAAGGAAACTGAAGGTATTCCATCTGCAAGTTGTTTTCTGGACAACTTGTTAATATTTTTGAAATTTAAATGGGATAACCTTTTGTGCCATAACCAGTTTGTGTCTTCATCAGCCTTTGAATAGAAACATTGCTCTGAAGGTGAGCTTTCCATATTCATTACATACACATTCCCTTTTCTGGGAGCAATCAATACTACCTTCCAATCTTTGTTAAATACGATGCCCTGAGAGATATTAAACAACACCTGGTAGCCATCATCACACAGTTGGCTCACAATTATTAGGTTATATTTCAAACCATTAACATAAGCCACCTGTCTGAATTTGACTTGACCATTATTCAGAACACCATACCCTTCAGTCTTTCCACAACCATCATTCCCAAAAGTAATGGAGGGTCCATCAGAAATGGTGAACTCCTCCAGCAGGGTCTTACATCCGGTCATAGTCCTGCCAGCAGCGCTGTCAAGATACCAAATATACTTCTTTCGATCGCCCTGCACATCCACCAGATTAGTTAGTTAGATTTGGGAGCCCATCGACTGATGGGTTCTCTGGATCCAGCCTTGTGGACCCCTGTTGGTATCTGGTCGAGCTCACGTTTTTCAACAATGGGTTTATCAAAAATCACTGGAACAGATAGTTCAGAAACCTTTTTCTTTTTCTCTTTGGAAGAGACATTTTTATTTTTCTTGGAAAACGGTTTTGAAATTTGTTTTGGACTAGACGAAGTACCCTCAAAATTGTTTAGTCTTGCATTACAACTTTGAACTTGACGAGCCAGTAGTTGAAACTGGCTTTCCAACCTTAACAAAATTTCATTTTCAGATGACTCCTTAGCCTTTCCAGATGACTGGATTTTCGGCTTAGAAGGAGGACTGGGATTCTTCTTAATCTGGGGATTTTTGGAAGCAGTCTGTGGCAAAGAATTTTTGACTTTCTTTTTGACTGGAGCAGTCATCTGGGGTACTCCAGTAGTAACCACTTGGATATCAGCTGGAATTATACATGCCTTGGGTGTGGTTGGTTCATCATAAATTGTTTTTGGACAGGCCTTCTCTGGTAATTTATCAAGTACAGGAATTAAGGCAGCAGCATGAATGTTTCCATCTTGAAATGCACGTTTTTGTGATGGATATTGATTCACTGCTGCATCATAGGGTTTTTTGGTTTCAAGCCAAGATTTTATGACTTGTTTTTCACTTTCTAAAACTCTTTCTAATTCCTCTTTTTCTTGACAAAGTTGTTCAGTTACCAACACCTGGGCTTGAAATGCCAGTTCAATATTTTGAAGTTCTTTTAGTTTAGATTTTAAAACAAAGTTTTCTGAGGAATCAGTTTCAATACCATTTAAGCTATCAAATCTGACAGTTTCCACAAAATTGAAATCTGAACTTAGAGCTTCAGCAATATCTAGTTTCAATTCTGGATCGGTTTCTTTATCATAATCACTAACCTTCTTGATCACAATGTCTACCCATCTGCCAGATGTGACATCATCCTTCACAAGATGCTCTTCATTAGCCAGAGCCATATAACAACAATCTCTTTCATCCTCTTCATCGACTGATGAGTCATCAGAGGGAATCCATTCTTCTTCAGCAACCATGCACTTATTATTATTGTTATTTTCCATTTGTTGTGCCATAACTGCAATCTGAGCCTTAAGCTTTTTGTATTTATTCTTATAATTATCTTCAGGCTTGCTATAAGAAGTTGGTGGACCAGATTGTGAGACATAATGACTGGACTTGCACTCTTTCATGAAATGACCTTTTCTGCCACACTTAAAGCATGTCAAATTAGTCTTATCAGTGGAAGAACTGGGTGCATTGTGTCCAGTGGGTCTATTGGCTCTTGCTTTGAAACGGTTAAATGTTTTAGCAATCATGGCCATCAGATCATCACTGTCATCTTCCTCACAATCTGGAGAGATGTTATTAGTAGCTCCAGATTCCATAAGATCAGACATCATCTTCTTCATTGAGAATACATTCTCTGAAGATAATAAGGCTGCACATGGTGGCCCAGAATGACTGGTCATAGCAGCATGGTCTGATGCATGGTTTAAAGCATCTTTTTCAGCCTCAATTCTTTGAGCTTGGTTTTCTTCAGTAAATCTAAAAGCACCATACAGAGTTGAAAGTGTATGTGTGTGAAGTGTTTTTCCTTGTCTTAAAACCAAAATCATATGAGACCATTTAGTGGGAAGAATATCACAAAACTTTTCCAGAAGTATATCCTTGTCTTTATTGACACCAAGAGCCCTCAACTGGTTTACAATTGACATGAATCTGGTATAAGTACCAGTTAATGATTCATTGGGCAAAGCAAAAAATGACTCATACTTCTTATTTAAAGAAACCTTTCTGGTGCCTTCATACTGGTTAACTAATTCATCCCATAATACTTTTGCATTGGGATAAAGAATTAGTGTGGGAATAAGAGTTTCTGGAACAGCCCCGAGGATCATGTTTCTGAGAAGTGTATCGTGAGATACAAGTCTCCTCTCCTCTTTAGACCAATGTTCTTCTCTCTTTTCCCTCCCAGTCCTTGAACCACTTGGATCAAGGATTGGATTAATAGGATTTCTGGGAATATAAGGTCCTTCATTTAAAGGTTTTAACATATTCCTATCAATACCAGTAACATGAAGTAAAACTCTTCTTTTCACGCACTAAATTCCTCATCAATCCCACTGAATTTGCGACAGGGAGTATTAGAATAATGCACTTGCACATGCGGAGAAACAAGAGGAGGAGGAGGTGGTGGATTATTGTTAACATTACGAGGTGAAACAGGAGGGTCAATATTAGCATTAGTTTCATTAGAGTCGGATCCAACACCTTGTGTATTTTCTGGGATTGCCATCAGTTAATAGCAGATCTAGCAATTATTTTAGCGACCTGCTCTAATACCAATTGTGAAGTCCCTCACCGATGGTTTAACCCACGAGTGTAAAATACAACAAGTCAAGTATGCACTAGCTGAGGACTAGTATTTACATAAATATAAATGCAAGAATATAAATAAGGAAATACAAGACTTAAGCAATAAATAAGCAAGTTAAATAAAGGTGGAACACGAAAGTAATTTTCAATGTGTATTTTATTTATTGATGTATAAACAAAATACAAGGTTGTTGCGGAACCTAGATAATACCAAGGTAAGTATCTAAACAACCTTATGAATTACAAGTGATCTATACTTTCTAAATAATCTCCTTGATCGAAATACTTAAAGTTGTGAAGTATAACTGTTTGGATCGAGAGTATTTAGACAAGTTCACCAAATTGTAAAAGTAATTTGAAAGAGGAAAATGACTTAGTATTTAACGAACTTTGGTATTTTCTTTAAATGCAATACTAAAAGTACAAGGATAAAGTCACATTGATAGTGACTTGTCACCTTTTAGCCAACTACCTTTACACGCGTGTAAAACCTTTACAAGGGACAAAAGAGATATCCGGGTAAAAGCGTGTAAAGGCATAAAGTCAATTCCTCGTAATCAGTGTTCAGACTTGTAAGGTCTAGAACACTGACAAGGACTCTAGTTGTTGATCTGGTAAGCCTGCCAGTGGGCTCCGCCACATGTCAGTCTTCTTCTTCAAACTTCAGACTTTGTCTTCAGTGAGAATGTTCTTTAGTGGAGTAGATCTGGACCGCAGTGAAGTTCAATAAGCAAATCTGGAGGACTCCAGATTTCCTGTACAAGTAGACGCTTACTGGACTTCCATAATTTCTGGACAAACCTTCAGGATTACTCCAGTCTTCAAGTCTGGAGCTAGTCCAGTAAAAACTGGACCTAACAATTACAATACATCAAAATATCATATCAACAACGTATCACATTACATCTTAGGTTGTGATCTTGATAATACAATTATAACCTATCACACTAAGTCTTAGGTTAATAAATACAAGGCGATCCATCCTTGTAACACAGTTCTTGTAATTTCTGAGCACCTTTTATTGTCCATCGCAATGCAATTCTAAAAACAAGCGAAAACAATTTTGCCTTCAATCACAAGCTGAAATTTTTGATGCCAATTTCATGTAAAATGAGTTTATTATCTGTAACCTGCACACTTAACAAACTTCATCAATGCATCAAAAACAATAAAAATAGCATAAATATGCAAAACAACCAAAATCTTAACCTAGCAATCATTACAAGATCTAAGGCAAGTCCAATCTTTGTCAAGCGTACTTATCAACCAAAAACAATTGAAATTTCAAAAATTTACTTGAAACACATTCAATTTTCAAAATCATTTCATTTTCTAAATTAAACAACTTATGTATTAATTAGAAAATCCATCTTTTGAACATACTTACCATAAGCAACAAGACTCATATAATTCACTAAGAATCATATAACTTTCTACAGAATCATTAGATGCTTATCAAATCTCTCGTGCAATAAGAACTAGTTTGACACACAAACTGACACTTATTACAAAAATAAGAATAAAAATAAAAATAGCTAAAATAAAAACTATACTTTATTTATTTATAAGAAATTTTAAGTTTCTGCAGATTAGATCAGATTAGCATTTATATAAGTTTGCAAGTGAGAAATAATTCTCTTATTATTAGTTATGAACAGTGACCCAACCACGATTACCGGTATATTTGTCCTCTTAAACACTCGGTACTTCCAGTTTCCTTTGAGTTATGACACTTTCGACATACCCTGGCCAAGGACAGTCACCATGTAACCCGAGTAGCCTAATATGCCACTAAATAGTTTGAGAACTTATGTGACCCACATTCAGATATACTTCCGTAATCGATACAAGCACTAAGATAACAAATATTCAATATATATTCAAAAACATCCTTAAACAAATCATGAGACACTTTCAGATAACAAAATTTAATTACTTTGTGATTTAACTTATTTACTTTTGCATTTCATTATTTATAAGGAACCCGTGATTTTCTATGAGACACATGTAGCGAACTTTCTGACAACCTATCCCAAGTTGGAAGCTTTAGCTAGGCTAGGTATACAAAGACACCCCGAGGACATACTTGTCCGAATCCCAAAGACCACATTAGCCCCTTAATTAACATTCATTTCATTTTCATAAACAATATCACATTTAACTTTCATGCTCATGAGTTGTAGAGGTTTTTGCCTATATTTTGAACAAATCCTATAGTAATGCTAGATCTTTCACAAAATTTAAGGACTAGATCAATTCATTACTAAAAAGCAAGCATTCTCAGCCATATATCTGAATATGTTTCACACAAGAACATTGTATAATTTAAGTTCAGATTAAGGAAACCTTGCTACTTTGTGTCTACCAATATATCCCAAATTGTAATCACTAAACTAAGCAGTTATATTACGATTAAGCAGACTTAAAAGCTAAGTATCCTCACTTCTAATCGTCTTACAGCATTAACTTAAATCTCTTCATATTTTTGTCATTTTCTCATTTTTCACATTTTTATGGTTTTTATGACACTAAGAACTCTTTTTGTATTTTTATGACTCTAGCTATTTAAAGACACAAACTTACAAAATTAGTTCTTTGAGAGATTTAATATGAATCAGCATTCTTCATCCCATTGAGAAGAATTAACTTCTCAAATCGAGCCTTATCAAATGCTTTGGTATACAAATCGGCTAAATTATCATCAGTTATAACCTTTTCCAAATTAATTAACTTCTTTTGGGCACAATCACGCAAGAAATGATGTCTAATATCAATATGCTTGGTGACCTTATGCATGACAGGGTTATTTGTAATGTCTATAGCTGACTTATTGTCTATTCTAATAGGAGTATCAAGAAAATCCATATCGTAGTCACGAAGTTGTTGCTGAATCTACAATACCTGGGAATAACAGCTACCAGCAGCCATATACTCTGCCTCACATGAAGACTGAGCAACTCATGTCTGCTTCTTGCACTGCCACGATACTAATCTTCCTCCTAACAACTGACAACCTCCAGTCGTAGACTTTCTGTCATTGTTACAACCGCCAAAATCCGAATCAGTATATGCAACAAAATCAAACGTTTCTCCCATTGGATACCATAGACCAAGCCCTTGAAATGAGACTCTCTCGGATTAGCTTGAAATCTAGCGCAAAGACAAACAGCGAACATAATATCTAGACGCGAAGCAGTCAGATACATCAATGAGCCAATAATAGCACGATAATAAGTTGCATCCACAAGTTCATCTTTCGGATCAAGAACCCCTAAACCATGATTTTGCTGAACAGGAGTACCATATGTCTTGGACTCTAACATTTGAAACCTCTCCAAGATGTCATCGACATACTTAGACTGGTGAATAAAGAATCCATCTTTTCTTTGATCGACTTGCAGTCCGAGGAAAAATTGAAGTTCCCCTATAGCACTCATTTCAAATTCATTTTTCATGCTCATTTCAAACTCTTTGCACATCTTTATATTAGATGAACCAAAAATGATATCATCCACGTAAACTTGTACAATTAGATAATCTCGCTTCTTCCACTTGATAAACAATGTGTTGTCTATCGATCCTCTTGTAAATCCATTTGTCAACAAATGTGTCGCCAACTTTTCATACCACACTATAGGTGCTTGATGTAATCCATAAAGAGCCTTATCCAAACGATATGCTCTTCTTGGATAATTCGGATCTTCAAACCCCGGTGGTTGGTGAACATACACTTCCTCTTTGACTTCACCGTATAAGAAGGCACTCTTAACGTCTAACTGATACACCTTTATACCTTTGAAACTTGCATAGGCTAAAAATAACCTTATAGCTTCAATCCTAGCAACTGGTGCAAAAGTTTCGTTATAGTCACATCCTTCTTGTTGTGCAAACCCCTGAACAACCAAAGGTGTTTTATTTCTAGTAAAGATCCCTTTGTCATCTCGTTTGCATTTATATACCCAACGAGTTCCAATCGGTTCTTTACTTCTAGGCACATCTACTAACTCCCAAACTCCAAGTTTTTCAAATTGAGCTAATTCTTCTTGCATAGCTTCAACCCAACATGGATCTTGAAGTGCTGCCTTAACATTCTTAGGTTCTACTTGTGAAATGAAACCAGAATACAAACACTCGGTTATCAATCCAGTGTCTTTCACTTCACAAAACAAACTAGTCAGATCCTTATTCAACTGATTTCTAGTTCAAACAGGTTCTGTAGCATTACCAAGAATATTTTCAACTGGATGATCCTTATTAATTCGATATTGAGGAACCGAATCAACATTCAGACTTTCCCCTAAATTTGTTCTAATCTGAAACTCAGGAGAACTAAAATCATCTTCCGATTCTTCAGAAATAGGCTCATCATCAGGGAGTGTAACCTTCGACGGAGTAAGTGGAATAGTGTTCTCGGGTTCATTATCATCTGAATCTGGTGTCTTATTCTTGTCCTTACCACTTTCATCAACATCAGTAGTAGACTGAACTTTGGTTGGAGTAGTATCGACATTTCGAGTAGGCGGAGATATAGGAGTATTATCCATGTGATCTCTTAAAATAATCACATCATCAACTGTCTCAGGATCTGAATAAGAATCAGGACCGTGTAGTGAACTAAACACACTATCGTAATCGAAGTTTTTGCCACTTCCAGAATGAATAGCGGGCTTATGACTAACAATCTTGACATTTGTTCCCAAATCAACTTTGTCGGTCTATTTGTTGTAAACCCGTCGAATTGATGTTCCCGGTTTATAACCCATGAAAAATCCCTCTTCAACCTTTGGATCAAACTTTGACTGAGGTAGATGTTAGAAATCCAAAAATAGTGATAAATTGTAATTTAAGTTAGTGGACTTACTTGGTGTTAAGTCATAGTAAATGATTTCTAAGGTTGAGGGAGTAGATGTGATAATTAGGATAATTGTATAGTTAGACTATAAATACCCCTCAACACCATAGAAATCATAAGCCTTTTCCCCATTCCATTTCATTCCAGTAATTTTATACACACTTAATCCCAATCTTTCCTCTCTTTCTCTCTCTCTCTAGAAACACACACTAAAACACCAAGAACACACACACACAAATCCACCATTGAGTCTGTGAATTCGAGGCTCAAATCGTGTTCATTACATGTGGTATCAGAGCAAAACATCATTCTGATATCAATCCATTACTGAATTCGATCACAGATTTCTCAAAAAAAAAAAAAAAAAAAAAAATCAAAACCGTTTTTATCCGTCATTTTTTTTCTTCAATTTTAGCCTCTCAAATCTCATGAAATCATAGATTTTTGTTCACCAATAGATTTGTGATAGTTTAATACACATTCCTGTCAAATTTCAAGTTCCAGTTCGATCTAAATCTTTAGTTCGAATTTTAGCTCTTTGGCGCGAATTTTGGGTTTAGAATCTGTTGTGTTTTGTGTTGAATTTTAGCTCTTTGGCGCGAATTTTGTTGAATTTTTGTTTGTAGATTTGTAGCAAAAAATTTCAAGCTCTAACTCCTAGTAAATCAAAAGTTATTGAAGCTTTAGTAAGTCGTTAATGGAGTTTATGTTTGAAACTGATGTGTTGATGAAGAAGATGATGCCAAGATGATCTTCACTAGGACGATCTTCTTCAGAATCGTCTTAGTGTCTGAGATTTCAATTTTCATTCTTGTGTGTTGTGGCTTGTAGGACGATCTTCACAAGATCGTTCTGTCAAGTGGTTGTAGTGTGAAGTGTTTGTTTGTGGCTAACTAATCCGTAAGGATCGGTTTGGTCAATTTAAATACTTGAAAAGTATTTTTCCTTAGAAAATTTTGAGACAAAATTCTAAGACGATCTTCCCCAAGATCATCTCATTTTCTGATCCTAGGACGATCCTGACCAAGATCGTCTTAGTTTCTCTCTGGAAGTTGGTGTGTTTGGTTGATTATTCGAAGTTGTTGTGATTGGGAATCACACACTTCTTGGGTAACTGATCTTCTAGATTGGTTTTGTTCAATTACATTCCTTCCATCTCATACTGAAATTATATCCAAATTTCTTCAAAACACTTAGATTTTTTTTTTCCTGAAAAGTACCTTAAGACGATCTTCAAAACAAGACCGTCTCATTTTCCTTCAAATTTACAAGACGATCTTCCTTCAAGATCGTTTCTTTTCCAAATCTCTCATCTTTCATTTTTCATTTCAATTTCCTTTAATTCAATTTCAATTCCCATTTCCCAAAAATCCAAAAACATATCTCAATTTCAATTTTATTTCATACTTAGACAAATTTCATTGAATTTCTTCCAAGACGATCTTCCATTAAATCGTCTTACTTCTTTCTTCAAATCTAGGACGATCTTCCAAAACGATCTTCACCTAGAACGATCTTCACCAAGATCGTTTCATTTCCTGATTTTTACAACTCTCATTTCATTTCAAGTTTCAAATCAAATCAAGTTCAAATGGCTTCTCGTGAAGCATTGGCATTAGGTTCCGATACAAGACCTCCAGTTCTCTACCGTGGTTCCTATAGACTATGGAAGAAAAGATTTATGGACTATGTGGAATGTCAACCAAATGGTCACCTACTTAAAGATTCCATTCTTAATGGACTTGCAGTTCATCGCCATCCCACTACTGGTGCAATATTGACTCTTGATCTTTTGAATGCTGAACAAAAAGATAGAACAGCTGTAGATAACAGAGCTAGATTATGCTTATACAAAGCTCTACCGGATGAAATATATGGCTCTGTTGATTCTTATGATACAGCCAAGGAAATATGGGATGAAGTGGCAAGACAAATGGAAGGATCTGATGTGACTTCAACAATAAGATTGACAAATGTGTTGACTGAGTTTGACAACTTCAGCAAATTGCCAAATGAATCTCTAAAGGCCGTCTACTGTAGATTCTGCAATGTCATAAATGAACTTAGGAAGAACAATGTCAAGAAATCAGAGATTGAGTTAAACATCAAATTCATCAAAGCTCTTGGTCCAGAATGGGAAGATTTTGGAACACAGATTAAGCAACATCAAAATCTGACCAAGTTCACCATCCATAATCTTCATGAATCTTTTAAACTCAATGAACATCAAGTTCTAAACAAAGCTTCATCAAGCAAAATGCCAGAAGTTGTATCTTCTGATCCTTTGGCATTGATTGTTGAAAAGAAGGTTTCTGAAGCTCTTAAAAGGCAAATGGTAGTTGTTTCTTCATCTGATGATGAGGGAGATGATATGATGGCTACAAGAGATGGTGTCTCAGATGAACTATATCAAGCTCTTGCCGCGGTAACTAAGCATTTCAAGAAGAAATTCTACAAAGCGAGGCCAACAAACAACAATCTCCGCACCTCTTCTACAAGTGCATTTCCAAAGAAGGAACACTATCATTCAAAGAGTTATGAGCATGGTGAAGGATGTGGATCAAAGCATGGTGAGATGAAAGAAGGATTTGAGAAACCAGTTGTTGAGAAGGGGAAAACATCAGACAAAAAGTGCTACAACTGTGGAATTCCTGGTCATTTTGCTATTGATTGCAAGCAACCTCGTAAGCGAAACTATGAGTACTACAAGCAGAAGATGTTATTAGCCAAGCAAGTGGAAGTCGGTCATGCATTGCTTGCTGAAAATGACAAATGGCTATTGCTCTCGGATGATGAAGATGAAGTTCTCTCTGCTAATGTTTGCTTTATGGCGAGGTTGGCCAAGGACAAGTTTTTTGAGGCTGAAAGCACTGATGATGAGTACCCGGATGATGAGGTAAAGAGTCACTTAATTTAGCTCTGTCTAACTTAACAACTCATAAGTCTTTAGCCAACAAAAAGTTGCAAAATAGTATTTCATTGTCTAAAAGTAAGTTTTCAAAACTTCTTGAAGAACATTCAAAATTACTTTTTGAACATGATGCTATTAAAGAAGACTTTCAATCATATAAAGACCAAGTGTTGGTTAAAGAATGTGAGTTGAATGCCTCTCTTGATTCTAAGTTATTACAAAAATGTCATAATCTTGAAAAGACCATTCAAGATCTTGAAAAAGCCAATCAAGATCTTGAAATTCAAAAGACCAGTGAATGGCTTCGGGCAAATGCTAAACAAATGGATGTTGATGTTCTCAATAAGAAGCTTCAAGAAGCTAAACCAAACAATGTTGAACTCGAAAGGAAGATTTCTGACTTAAATCATACTTGTTTTCTAAAAGGCGTTGAGATTGAAAATCTTGAAAAACAAGTTGAGGAATTTAAAAAGAATATACTTTTCTATCAAGAGAAGTTATATAAAGTTGAACAAAACCCTCTCTTGGATTTCACTGCCTATTTTAACAAGTCAAAAATTGCAAAAGATGATCTTTTTCTCGGGTTGGGATTTGAGGATATCACACCATTGCAAAAAGCCAAGGATGAAATAGAACATTTGTATGATGAAAAATTTCTTCGGCTTGGTATGGTACAACAATTTATTCGTCCATTGGATAACGAATTTGAGACTGATGAAGTTGAGAAACCAAAAGATGAATGTTTGGTTAATTATGATGCTCTAAATGCTTCTTATAAATCTAAAGAATCTTTAATTTTTAAATTGGAAGAAATAGCATCAAATTTTCAAAACCAAAAGTCCATTGGTGATTTACCTAAACCTACTAAAATGTATGTTCCATCCACAATTTTGGAAAAAAAAATAGAAGGTTGGCAACAATAGGTGGAATCTCAACAAAATGTTATTAATCACTTAAAGTCTCAAAGTCCGAATTCAGAGGATAAATTGATTGTTGTAGATACTAAGAAAGTTTGTGTGAATGTTTCTACTCAAACTGACCTTAAGTGCTTTAGTAGACCATTCTACCCAGACTACTTGTGTTTCATCTACCAATACCTCCACTCAAACCTTAACTGATTCTCTTGAATGTTCATGTCAAAATGTTGCTACTGTTATAGCTGATGATTATGTGCAATCTGATTTATCTAATGACGAACTTGCGCATAGTTTAGTTTTGATATGGTACTTTTATAGGTTTTTCACATGCAATAATCTTGATGAGTTAGTTGTTCACCCTAAGCTTAGTACTAGTATAGGTGTTGATACTTCTACTCAAATTTCTTGTGAGACCGAAGATGTGTCAGTTCAAGTTGACCTAATTTCCGAGACTACCTGTGATGTGAAGTTGGACACCAAGATTTCTAATTGTTCAAAACTTTTAAAAAAATCTAAAACAAATCACTCTCCAATGCAATTTAATTTTGCAAATGATTTCACTAAAGATGATTTTGTTAAATTCATGGAGGGAGAACATTTTTTTGATTCAGAAAAAGAAAAAAAGATTGAATCTACCAAAATCAAAGTTGAAACAAAAGAGAAACCTAAACCTCAGAATCCAATTTTCAGAGCTCCAACTTCATACTATTCAAAGGAACGAGTTAAGTCCAAACTCGTCAAGACTGAACCAAAGACCATTAAATTAGAACCAAAAGTTCCTACCCCAGTTAAACATGTCAAAAAGGAACAAGCTGAGACCACACCCAGACCTAAGTACACCAAAGTGAAAGTTCCGAAAGACAATCCTAATGTTTCTTCATCTAACTCTCAATCTAGCTCATTACCTAAGGTATCTAAGTCTAGCTCAGTTTCGCTAACTAGGGATACTTCAAATGGTGCAACTAGATATAGGGATAGATATGGGTGGTTTTCTCACGATAAACCAAAGAAACAAGAAGTTTCCCCACCTCCAAAAGCTCCTAACAAGATGAAAGTGTCTAATTCACATCGTTCTAATCTTCTTAGTTTCAATTCAACAGGTGGAAAGAGCATAAATAGTGATACTAAATGGGTAGCTAAGTCATTAGTACCTAAGATCACTAGTAAGCATGTTGAGGAAAAGAAGAAGAGGAGGAGGAGAAAGAATCATAATAGGAAGAAGAGAGTTCCTATTGATCTGAACAATTCATCTTTGAAAAACAATGTTAATAATACCAAGGCAATGCCTTGTGGGTCTGTAAACAATTTTAATTCACGTACTTGTGTGAATGATTTGAATGCTGATAGACATGTTACTTGTAATTCATGTGTGAATGTTCGTATTTTTATCCAAATATGCTTGTTGATGATGTGCTTGTTAATGCTTATTTTGACTATGGCTGTCATTTGGTGACTGTGTACTTGTGGTGACTGTGTGCTTTCAGTTTTATTGTGATTATTTATGTGTATTAGGGCAAGATGAAGTGATGGCGTTAACTAGTATCGCATAGCGATAATCATATAAAAACCTGATCAACTGTTCTATGATTACCGCCATGCCTTGCGACAGTTATTGACATTAGTGATTGCACTTGTAGTGAGAGTGTGGTAGCTACCCTGGTCTGCTTAATGGGTGTTGGTTAGGTGGAGGGTTAGCCGCTGGTACACCCTGTATACATACCCGACCAATACCTAGAGGGCATACCAGTACCGTGATCCGACTTTGCATTGGAGGTACTAGGGGTGTGGAGGGTTAGCCACTGGTACACCCTGTATTCATACACCACTAGTGCAACGAATGTAGGTGTTAGATTCGGACCACATTTTAATTGCGATGTAGGGTTATATATATATGTATTGCATTGACATGTATTGCGTGAGTAGTTTAGGTTCTAGATAGCATTCCTTAGACCATAAGATGAGAGAGCCTACTGAGAACATTTTGTGATGTTAACATCGTCGAGTGTATCCTTCTCCGATTAATGACATGTGGTTATAGGATAATGGCAAGAACAAGATCTAGTGCTGGAACTAGCGGCGGTCGTGGAAGAGGCCGTGGTGGAAACGAAGACTCTGGTCAAGGTCGTGGTATTGGCCGAGGAACTGGACGGAGTGGAGGACGTGGTATAGGTCGTGGCACTGGGCCTGAGGTAGTTTAAGGTGTTGGCTGTGGTACGGGCCGTGGAAATGAACAGGTTGGAGGTCGAGGTACTGGTCGTGGCGTTGGACGTGGTGCAGGCCGCGGTGGCGGCCGAGGTAGTGGTCGTAGACGCGGTCGTGGTGAAGCTGAAAATGAAACTGCTAATGAGCAAGCTGGAATGCAACCAGACCCAGCCATGATTGCCATGATCACCCAAGTGGTTAATACTATACTTGCACAAAATGCTCAAAATGCACAAAATGCAGAGAATGAAGATGCTCAGTATGATGATGCTCAGTATGAGGACGCAGGGGATGATCAGGATGGTGAATATTATGAAGACGTTGATCAAGGAATTCAACTTGGGAATGTGCCAAGGGGACCTAGAAGTGGCGTCAGGACTTGTACTTACAAAAACTTTAAGGATTGTGGCGTGCAAGAGTATGATGGTAGAGGTGGAGCAGTCAAGTTTATTCAATGGTTAGAGAAGATGGAAGCTATGATTGGTATTAGTGAATGTACTCCTGAACAAAGGGTCAAGTATGTGGCGAACTCTTTCACTAAAGATGCTTTGTCTTGGTGGAACACTCAGTACCGAATCAGAGGCAGATTAGCGGCAGAGGCGATGTCTTAGTATAACTTCAGAGAGTTGATGATGAAAAAGTTCTGCACAGCAACTGAACTGGTGAAGCTAGAACGAGAGTTTTTGGAACATAAGATGGTCGGTGCTGATCATGCTGGATATACTACCCGCTTTAATGAACTTTCAAGGCTCGTTCCACATTTGGTTGAACCTGAGAACAAAGGTACAGAGAAGTATCTTCGTGGGTTAATTCCTCAGGTTAGGTCGACTATGGCTGCTGTTCACCCACTTACCCTAGAGGAGGCTATATTGAGGTCTGAAGCTATGACAGAGGAGTTGGTTCAGTGTTGAACTATTACTGCTGTTGGGACAAAAAGGAAGGAAAGTAGTGAGACGAGTAATAATAAGAAAGTTTGGCGATCTGATGGGAAGAGACAAAACAGAGGCAAGGTATTTGCAGTGACTGATGCTGGCAAAAAGGAATATGTGGGTCCTCATCCTAAGTGTACCAAGTGAAATCTTTACCATGCAGCAAATCAGAATTGCTTAACATGCTACAACTGCAATAAGACTGGGCATTTGGCAAATTATTGCCGGGAACCAAGGACTCAAGTGGCACCATTGAATGTTGCACCATTGAATCAAAGGAGACCAATCGGAGTTCGTGGAGGATGTTATGAATGTGGGGCTACTGATCAATATCGGAACACGTGTCCTCAGTGGGTTGGGCAACAGGTTCAAGTGGCAGTTCATCCTAACCAGCTACAGATTACTGGACCCAATTAGAATAGAGTCAATCAGGCTCCAGCTGCTAGAGGTCGTGCTTTTGTTCTGAATGTTGCTGAGGCTCACAACGACCCGAACGTTGTTGCAGGTACGTTTCTTCTAAATGGTCTTTATGCTACTGTTCTCTTTGATTCTGGAGCCGACTATAGTTTTGTCGCAACTAGTTTCATTCCTTTATTGAGTGCTAAGCCGAGCCCTATGTATTTATGTTTTGACGTAGAAATGGCTAATGGTGGGTTAGTCAGATTAGACCAGGTCATTCGTTCGTGCACATTAGTTCTAAATAATCATGCTTTCTTTATTGACTTAGTACCTTTTGAAATCGGAAGTTTTGACGTTATTGTTGGTATGGACTGGATGTCTTGGGTCGATGCAACGATTCTTTGTAGTGCAAAAATTGTTAGAATTCCCTTACCAAATGGTGAGATACTAGAAGTTTAGGGCGAGGTGTCTGATTCTTTTAAGGGACGTGTCATGAGTGCGTCTGCTAAAGAGGTTAGCTTGATTGATGTCCCCGTCGTTCGGGACTATCAGGATGTCTTCCCTGATGAGTTACCTGGCTTACCTCCGTCTCGACAACTTGATTTTCGCATTAGTCTCGTTCCTAATGCAGCTCCTGTAGCAAAATCTCCCTATAGATAAGCAACAACTGAATTACAGGAATTGGGCACGCAATTAAAAGAACTTCAGGACAAAGGATTCATTAGACCTAGCCAGTCACCGTGGGGAGCACGTGTCTTATTCGTTAAAAAGAAGGATGGCTCTTTTCGCATGTGTATCGACTACCGTGAGTTGAATAAGTTAACAGTAAAGAATCGTTATCCTCTTCCTAGAATTGATGCTCTGTTCGATCAACTTCAAGGTGCGAAGTGTTTCTCAAAAATCGATTTACGTTCAGGGTATCATCAACTGCGTGTACACGAGGATGATATACCAAAGACTGCTTTTAGAACGAGATATGGACATTTTGAGTTCACAGTGATGCTTTTGGATTGACTAACGCACCAGCAGTATTCAAGGATTTGATGAATAGAGTGTGTCGACCGTATTTGGATAAGTTTGTAATTGTGTTCATCGACGACATCCTGATTTACTCAAAGACAAGGGAAGAACATGCTGAACATCTGAGGAAAGTATTGGAATTACTGAGAAAGGAAAAATTGTATGGAAAATTTTCTAAATGTGAGTTTTGGGTTGATGAGATACACTTTCTGGGACATGTCGTGAGCATGGATGGAATACACGTGGATCCTAGCAAGATTGATTCAGTCAAGAACTTGAGAACACCAGAGACACCGACGGAAGTCAAACAATTTCTTGGACTGGCTGGCTACTATAGAAAGTTCATTGAGAATTTCTCTAAGATTGCATTGCCGCTTATGCAATTAACTCAGAAGGATAGGCCATATGTCTGGGTGAAAAACAAGAGGCAGCGTTTCAAATCTTGAAGGATAAGCTATGTAATGCGCCGATTTTGAGTCTGCTTGAAGGATCTGATGACTTTGTAGTGTATTGCAATGCATCAGGTCAAGTATTAGGTTGTGTGCTCATGCAAAAAGGCAAAGTAATTGCTTACGCCTCACGACAAATGAAGGTCCATGAGAAGAATTACACAACCCATGACTTGGAATTAGGAGCAGTGGTTTTTGCATTAAAGTGTTGGAGGCATTATTTGTATGGAACCAAGTGTGTAATCTACACGGATCACAAGAGTTTACAACATATTTTCAATCAACAAGATTTGAATATGAGACAACGAAGATGGCTTGAGTTACTCAGCGATTATTACTGTGACATTCGTTATCACCCGGGGAAAGCCAATGTAGTGGCCAATGCCTTAAGTCGTAAGGAAAGGGTTAAGCCTAGACGAGTACGTGTTATGAGTATTACAGTGCAAAGGAGTGTTAGAGATCAGATCATAGAAGCACAATTGGTGATTGTTGGCGATAAAGATCTTCTTAAGAAGGAACTACGAGGAATGGAACAACATTTAGATAGAAGAGACGATGATGGCTTGTATTTCGTGGACAGACTATGGGTTCCTTCAACGGGTGATTTACGAACATTGATATTGAATGAAGCTCAGAATACAAGGTATTCGGTACATCCGGGCACCGACAAGATGTACTATGATCTGCGTGAGTTATATTGGTGGCCTGGCATGAAGAAAGATGTTGCTGAGTTTGTAAGTCGATGCTTGACATGTCTACAGGTGAAAGCGGAACATCAAAAGCCTGCGGGATTACTCAGACAACCAGAAATTCCTGAATGGAAGTGGGAGAACATAACTATGGATTTCATTACCAAACTACCTAGGACGAAGGAGGGTCATGATATGATATGGGTGATAGTCGATAGATTGACAAAGTCTGCTCATTTCTTAGCCATTCGTGAAAAAGATCCCACAGAGAAATTAGTGAGGAAGTATGTAAAGGAAGTCGTATCGAAACATGGCATACCAGTTTCGATTATATCAGACAGAGATACTCGCTTTAATTCTTAGTTTTGGCGAGGGTTTCAGAAGGCTTTTGGGACTAGGATAGACATGAGTACGGCGTACCATCCACAAACTGATGGTCAGAGTGAATGTACTATTTAGACTTTAGAAGACATGTTGAGAGCTTGTGTCTTAGATTTTGGTGGTAACTGGGATGATCATCTACATTTGATAGAATTCTCTTACAACAATAGTTATCACGCGAGTATTAATATGGCTCCTTTCAAGGCATTGTATGGACGTAAGTGTAGATCACCTGTCGCATGGTCTGACTTTGGCGATAGTCAGTTGGTTGGACCTGAGCTTATTGAAGAGACTGCCGACAAAATAATCCAGATAAAAGAGCGACTTAGATTAGCACGTGAACGACAAAAGAAGTATGCCGACGTCAGACGTAGACCTTTAGAATTCAATGTTGGAGACCGTGTACTTCTTAAGGTTTCCCCTTGGAAGGGAGTGGTTAGATTTGTCAAGAGTGGAAAGCTTGGGCCTAGATTTATTGGACCTTTTGAGATACTAGAAAGAGTTGGAGAAGTAGCTTATCGATTGAGACTTTCGGAAGAGCTTAAGGGAGTTCATGACGTATTTCATGTGTCTCACCTTAGAAAATGTCTAGCTGAAGAAGATCGTCATGTGCCTATGGACGAGATCCGAATTGACGATAAGTTGAATTTCGTTGAAGAGCCTTAAGAGATTGTGGACCGCAAGGTGTGGAAACTAAAGAAAACCAAGTATACACTTATCAAAGTTCGATGGAATTTAAAGCGAGGGCCTGAGTATATTTGGGAACGGGAAGATCATTTTAAGACAAAATACCCCCAATTGTTTAATGGGACTAGTTCGAGTTGAATTTCGGGACCAAATTCTTTTAACGGGGTAATGCTGTGACAACCGTCATCTGAGCGTACTTCCCGAAACACTTTCCGGTCACTTTAGTTCGTTTGGTTTATGTACGTCATTAGCCTTTAAGACTTTATCATGGAATAAGTGAATTTATTTTTGATTCGGGCCTTATGAGCACCT
Organism: Erigeron canadensis; assembly: GCF_010389155.1. NCBI lineage: Eukaryota > Viridiplantae > Streptophyta > Magnoliopsida > Asterales > Asteraceae > Erigeron > Erigeron canadensis. Next base: position 17,984,632 of record NC_057763.1, read on the forward strand.
AGACTTTAGAAAAATTGTACGTGGACTCGAGAACATGAGGAATACTAGTTGTCTTGTGGAAATGCCAAATTTAGTAAAATACTTAAAATTTAAATCAATTAAAGATTTAATAGATAAATATAGACATATTTATAACCGTTGGAAAGCTATTGAAAATTTTCATTTAAATATGATGACAAAATAAATTAACGAGTCTCGAGTTTTGTGGATTGGTCGAGTCAAACGAGTTTTGGTAGAGTCAAAGATGGTCAAGTTCGGTCAACTAGGGGATGGAAGGAACAAAACCTATTTTCTCCTAACCCTAACTATCCTCCTCTCATTTCACCCTTCCTCTCATCTTCTGTTTTCTCTCTTGGCCGTCTCCCCCCCCCCCCCCCTCTTCTCCTTCTTTCTTTATGGCAGCCACGAACCACCACCACGAATTCATTCTTCTTTTCTTATTTTCTTTGAGTTGTGGTAAGATTTACATAAATCCATGCATTAGATCGGTTTTTCTTCATCAAAATCATTTTTCTTCTTATATATTATGTATATATAATTCGGCCATGTATATATATATATGTATAGATCGGGCCTTCTTCTTCTTCCTTCTTTCAAAAATCATTATGTATATATATAGATCCGAAAATATTATTTATGTACATATATAAATCGGTTGTGATTATACATATAGATATAGACTCGAGTTTTTGACTAAAACTATATATATTTCAATTGTATATACCCGAAATTCTTTGAATCCGGGTTCTTGATCCGAAATCTCCTTAGATCCGAAAAGATATATATCCGAAATCTTGTTATAATCCGAAAATATGTATTGTTTTGGTTGTTTTTAGTTAGATCCGAGTTGAAGTCGCATGTATCACTTCGAAATCTTGTTCTTTTCCTCTTTTCGATCGGATCTAGGCTTGTGTTCTTGGTTTAGGGTCCGGTCAACACCGGTCAAACCTTGGTCAAAGTCAGATTCTTGTTTTGGTTAATTTGGGTTCTTTTAGTCAAAATTGATTTAAAGATTAGTAAAGTCAAAATTAGGGTTATGGTTAAAGTCAAACTAAAAATCAAAAATCAGATTCGTATTCAAGTTAAATAAGACATATTTTTTTTAATTCATTCCGAATTATTATAAAATATTCAAGTTTATATGGACAAATAATATATACATACACAAGGATTAATTTAATTTGGACTTATGACTATATATATATACAAGGACTTCGTAAAGACAATATAAATCATACGACTTTCCGAACATGACATAATATATAGTGACATCCACATGAAAATTTGACGAGATATAAACACTAAAACATGACATTATTCAAAGAATTAATTCATTTGGACATTTTATAAGGACAAAAGGCTACTATGTATATTATTACATTTGACAAGACATTATGGCATTTCCTAAGACATTAGTATAAGATATGGACTTGTGCAATTAAGTAAGTACTTACTGGATGACTTATGGACAATGTAGGGCTTTTGGACAGATAGTGTGCATGTTTCAGGTGTATCTGACTGTTCCTGTTCTTGTTCGTTGACTTAGGGTATTATACTTGTGCTGCTTTCAGGTGAGTTTCGCAGCCCCTCTTCTTACAAGTTTTGGGGTGGAAAGTATACTTATTTTTCAACAGTTTTCTCGATTTCTGTTTTGTGTTCAATATTGAGCCTGTGCGTATAGAGTTACTTGTTCCATTTGACGTGCTTTGATCTTATTGTATGTGTGTGATTATGTGTTTGTTTGTTGTGCTTGGATGTACTTATTGTATGAGTTGAGACTTGAGACTTGAGACTTGGACTAAGGCAGGTACCGTAAGGCCGGACTTTGAGACATTGAGGCATTGGACTTATTATGGCGTAACTCTGCTCGTTAGACATAAAAGAATCGACAAAATACTTATTTCTTTTATTAGACTTTTGAAATAAAACCTACGACCTCACCAACCTTTGTGTTGACACGTTTTAGTATACTTTTCAGGTGCTCAGGTTAATCAGGGATAGAGATTGCTATGCTAGACTGGACTTCGGAGATTAGTGCTCCTTATTTATTGTCAGACTTTAAGGCTACATGCCTTAGATTATTTCTTTATGGATTTGGTTGTAATAAGTTATTTTAGCACTATTATCACTTTGAACTCATGTCTTTGGGAATATATTTATTATATTCTATTTCATTTAGCAGCATCTATGTAATTCCATGTCGTGCTGTACTTTTCATGACACCTCATGTTTCCCCCAACGGTGGGGTGTTACAGATCGGGAGAATCTTGGAAAGTTCGAGAAGAAAGGTGATGAAGGTTACTTTGTTGGTTATTCCAAGACATCGATTGCCTACCGAATCTGTAACAACACGATTTTATCATTCGAATTCACATCAACAATGGCGTTTGGTTAGTGTGTGTGTTCTTGGTGTTTGTGTGTGTGTTGAGAGAGAATTGGGATCAAGTGTGTGTTATTCAGATGTAATGGTATGAAAAATGTGTCAAGAGTTATGTCTAGTGTTGTTGATTTCTAAGGGATTGAGGGCTATTTATAGTCAAAACAACCAACTGTGCTAATTATCACAATTAGCCTCTTAACCTTAGAAATCATCAACTCATGACTTAACAACAAGTCCATAACTTGAATTACAATGTATCACTATTTTTGGATTTCTAACATTCTCCCCCTTAGTGATATATTGTAAGGTCTGAAGTACGTGTTGTTTTATCTTGTAGGAATGAATTTGATGAGCCCGGTGATGAAGACAATTGGTGAGTTGAAACAAGTCTTCAAAGCTTTCTCATTGTCTTTGGAGAACTTAACTCAGTCTTGGTCTTGGACTTCTTGAAGTTAAATCATTTGTTGATTCTCAATGTTCTTTTTGAACAGAGAATGATAAGTGTGTGTGTGTGTATTAAATCTTCAAGGATTGTTGAATCAAAGATCAGAGTTGTCTTTTGAAATGCGGAAGGTATGAACTTGTCTTGAATTCTTCAATCTTCGAATCTTGAAGTCTTTTCTTTGAAGTCTTGGAATGAATTTTCAGAAATATGTACTCTCCCCCTTGATGTGTGCAATGTAGCTTTTGGTAAAGTGTTGTTGTGTGACTTGAAGATCTTTAAATTCTTTTTGAAGCATTTCTTCTTTTGTCTTGAATCTTCAGCCTTTTGTCCTTTGACACATCGTCTTGAACACTTTTGAGAGTAAACATTACAATAAGGTTTTAGGAAATTCTTTTATGAAAGTAATCATGTTCCTCCTCAATTCATAAGTAATCACAATCTTTGATTGGAGCATCTTTGAACTTTTTGTAACATCTTGAGTCAGCATCCTTTCATTATTGATCTTGATCATTCTAATTTCTTCTTCAATCAATATCAATCATACTATTTTCTCCCCCTCATAATGACAAAAACCAATGTCATTATGCAAACATTGATTGAAAAGAACGTCAAAAGAAATCAAAAGAACCATAGCTCAATGGTGTTTACACAAAGATATATAATGAACTAACAACTCATTAACCCGAACCATTAATCCAACCCAAATAACCCTATGGGTGATTAAAGTGTAAGGTTGAAGTTGTTGGTATAAGCATTTTATTATGGTGTTGGTGTTTTCTGTGTTGGGGTGATGAGAAAAGATACCGAATAAGAATGATCCGTTTGCATTCAAAAATCAAAAGGATTAATGAAATGACCGAAAGAAATGTATACCATTTATCGGATTTCCTATGTAGCATTGAGAAATGCACAAAGCAAACCTCTAACATAGTTTGGTCTTTTGGCTTTCCAACCTCAAGATTGCTTCAAAGAATGTAACCATGGTCAGTGTCACCTAAGCGTTCGATAACCATGTTTTACTATCCTTAAAGACTAGTAGAAAAAAAATCCAAGGTCACAATAGACTTCTTGTTAACTCAATAATTACACAAATGCAATTATGAGACCTACGTTCAAAGCTGGAAATGATGTTAGCAATGGTAGGATTTCCATTTGATCATCGTGAAATATCAATTAAGATATCACTACAAATGTTCCGGCTATATCACAAAGATAAGCATGTATATCACAAAGATATGACGCAAATGTGTCCTAAAGAATGAATAACGATCAAATTAATGATCAATCACGAGAGCTCTAGACACAAAGTGATCAAATGAAGTCGGGGACTGGAGCAGAGTGTCACCCTTTTTCAATATCAACGTCTTCCAAATGAAGAGTCAATAGTAATGAGAAAATCTCCGTGAGAAATAAAACAAGCATTTGTTAAGAAACACTTGAGTGGTTAGGTAAAGATGTGCATCGCTTCATTGGGTCCATGAAGGCTTCTTCAATACCGAGATATCAACAAATGACATCCGATAGAAATGTGTTTTACCCGGCAATTTGAGAATTTTAGGGAAGGGTATCAATTCTTTTAACCCTATTCTCACAACATTATCACCATAACTTCTCACTTTTCGACTGTACTCCCTCCAACTTAGTTGCACGAATTCATCATCACTCAAAAATACCCTTACTATCTAATGAAAGAAGTGAATACTCCGGGGTTAGAACTCATCGGCGATGATGAAATTCATGGAGTAGAATTTTGAGAAAAACCTAGTCGCTCATGTGCAAACTAAACACCGAACTTCCTGTGAAGCAAATGTTTTGAAAAAAATCATCAAATGTGAAAAAAAAATTTAATCAACACATTTGAAGTTTGAAAGAGATTTGAAATCACAAACTCCCCATAGATCAAAAAGATTTTCATAGTAAAGGTGGAGCAAAAATGATTTGTGTGAGATCAAAACAAGTTTATGAAAAGTGAACTCAATCAATTGTTCAATATGAGACAACTCAGGAGTACACAAAGGCGTTCAATCCTTTGCTTCTCATATCAACAATTGAGAGTTTTTGAAACAGGTGCAACAAAATTGCAATCAACATCTTGTACTACACATATACATTAATATAAGACCACTTGGAAGTACACAAAGGCGTTCAATTCCAAGTTATCTTATATCAATTTATATGTATAACAACATGAATTAATTCCAATTTTAAAACATAAATAATTTTTCTATTTAAAACCGGGTTGTATACAGAGTATATGCAGGCCATTATGAAATAAATAACACAAATAAGCATGGGTTATACACTGAGTGTGCATAAGCCACATTGAAATAAATAGTTCAATGAAGAACGGGTTGCATACAGAATATATGCAAGCCACTAGGAAATAGAAGAAAAGAAAGTTAAGAAAATCTTTTTGTTATTTTTCAAAATTTTTATATTTGTATTTGATTTTTGTTTTTCAACTTCTTATAATTTTTGAAAAATGAATCAAGAATTCCTTCCATGGTAAAGTGAATCAAGGATCAAGATTTAGCATACCAAGTTTAGAGATTAAGAAATTAAACCTCTTTTCGTCCAGTGGTTTTGTGAACAAATCAGCGAGTTGGTAGTCAGTTCCCACGAAGTAGAGTTCGATGTCACCTTTCTCAACATGATCTTTGAGAAAATGATATCTCACATCAATGTGCTTTGAGCGTGAGTGGTTGACTGAGTTGACAGCAATTGCAATGGCACTTTGTGAATCACAACAGATAGGGACACGATCATATTTCATACCATAATCGGTAAGCTGTGTCTTCATCCATAACACTTGAGCACAGCAACTAGCAGCAGCCACATATTCAGCCTCCGCTGTTGACAATGATACACAATTTTGCTTCTTGGATGACCAACTTACAATCTTATCCCCTAAGAATTGTAAAGTACCAGATGTGCTCTTGCGATCAAGCTTACAACCTGCATGATCTGCATCTGAATAGGCAGTTAAATTGAATCCAGTATCCCTTGGATACCAGAGACCAAGATTGGGTGTACCCTTCAGATAACGAAAAATTCGTTTCACAGCTTGGTAATGTAAATCAGTCGGAGCGGCTTGATACCTAGCACACATACATGTTGCAAACATTATATCTGGGCGAGATGCTGTAAGATATAACAACGAACCAATCATGCTTCTATACCTCTTTTGGTCAAATGGTTTCCCATTTTTATCAGCATTAATGTTTGTACGAGTAGCCATTGGGGTTGAAATTGAAGAACATGTAGTCATATCAAACTTTTTCAACATATCCTTTATGTACTTACCTTGTGATATAAAGATACCAGTTGGTAATTGTTTGATTTGTAATCCCAAAAAGTAATTCATTTCCCCAATCATGCTCATTTCAAAATGATTGACCATTGGAGATGAAAAGTTTCGGCAAAAAGTTTGACTGGTTGACCCAAAAATAATGTCATCAACATATATTTGGACAAGTAAAACATGCTTACCTTGCTTACGAATAAACAGGGTAGGGTCAATAGTGCCTTTGGTAAAGCCTCCTTTGAGTAAGAAAGTAGATAAGGAATCATACCATGCTCGGGGTGCCTGTTTTAAACCATAGAGAGCCTTGTCTAACCTGTAGACATGGTTTGGCTTCTTAGGATCAACAAAACCTTCAGGTTGCTCCACGTAAACTTCTTCTTTGAGTTCTCCATTCAAGAACGCTGTCTTCACATCCATTTGAAACACAGTGAAGTTTCTGAATGCGGCATAAGCTAAGAATATACGAATGGCCTCCATTCTTGCAACAGGAGCGAAAGTTTCGTCAAAATCCACACCAGGTTGTTGGCAGTAACCCTTTGCAACCAATCTAGCTTTGTTCCTTACTACAACTTCATTTTCATCCTTCTTATTCTTGAAAATTTACTTGGTGTGAATTGGTTCTTCTTTCCTTGGATTTGGAACCAATCTCCATACCTTCAGTCTCTCAAACTGAGCTAATTCATCTTGCATTGCTTTAACCCACTCTGGATCACTAAGAGCTTCAAAGACTGTTTTAGGTTCGATGTTACTCAGTGAAAGTGCAACAAGACACTCATTAACTGTGGTACGGGTAGAAACACCAGCTTGTGGATCTCCGATGATCTGTTCTGTAGGATGATCTTTGCGCATACGTGACCACTTGTTGTCATGAGGAAGAGGATCTTGTTGATGAATGTCAACATTATCTTCATTAAATCCAGAGTTCTATTGAGAAATGGAATCATAGCTCGGAAGAACTCTTTCCTCAAAATTTGGATGATCAAAATCCAGTGGTACATACACATTTGGAGTATTTGATGGATTTGTTGTTTGGGTGATTTGAGAAGGTTGTTCTTGAACATTCTTTTGAGAATAAATATCACTTGTAGATGATTCTTCTTGCTCTGAAGAATTTGAAGATAATTCACGATTGTTGTCAGGAACTGGTTCATTTGTTTGAATATGATCATTGTTCGGAATTGGTTCATTGATGACTTGAGATTCCTTTTCTTGAATCGGTTTTGAATTGTAGAATTCTTCGAAAAGAATAGAACTCTTCACTTGTTGGAGTTGGATATTTCTTGAACTTTGAAGCTAAGGTAGACGTCGTTGATGAAGCACTAGAAGTACTTGGATCACTAATTGTTGGTAGCAAACTTTCTTGTTCAAATATCATACCAGACATCTCGTCAAACCAAACATTCATGGTTTCTTGAATCGTGTTTGTTCGACGACTAAAGATGCGATATGCAATTGATGTCTTTGAGTAACCAACAAAGTAACCTTCGTCACCTTTCCTTTCAAACTTTCCAACATTTTCCTGATCATTCAAGGTATAACAGACACACCCAAAAATATGGAAGTAATTGATGTTGGGTTTGCGTTTGTTAATAACCTCATAAGGAGTCTTCTCATGACGCTGATTGATGATGGATCGATTTTGTGTGACAGGCAGTGTCGACAGCTTCAGCCCACATATTTGATGGTAACTTGGAATAAGCAAGCATTGTCCTTGCTGCTTCCACCAGCGTACGGTTTCTCCTTTCAACAACACCATTTTGTTGCGGGGTACGAGCAGCAGAGAATTGGTGAGTAATGCCTTTTGATTTGCAAAATTCATCGAAGATTGCATTTTTGAACTCAGTACTGTTATCCGAATGGATATAGCGGAGTGGAAGTGATGAAATCGATCAAAATTTGAGTTGTTTCATCTTTTGAAGCAAGGAACTTGACCCAAGTGTATCTTGAATAATCATCAACGATAACCAGAATATATCTCTTCCCATTTCTGCTTTGTACTTTCATAGGCCCACAAAGATCCATGTGAAGCAAATGAAGAGGTGCCAAAGTGTGTGGAATTTTCTTTGGTTTATGAGAAGTTCTCTTGATCTTCCCAACTGCACAAGAAGGACAGACATGCTCACTCTCATACTTGTAGTCAGGCAAACCTTCAACGAGTTGCTTGTTGACTAAAGCATTGATGGTTTGATAATTCAAGTGAGAAAGCCTTCTATGCCACAACCAAGAATTTTTCGAAGTAGCTTTTGAAACAAGACAGATATTATCAATGGGTTGGTTATCATCAAGATTAACTGTGAAAAGATTGTCTTCACGATCTCCGCATAGGATATCAATTCCATCTAGAGTTTGGACTTTGCACAAAGATTGTCGAAAAAGAACTTGAAGGTTGTTGTCACATAACTGTCTAACACTGAACAAGTTATGACTCAGACCTTCAACATAATGGACTTTCTTGATGACAATTCCGTTTCTTTCAATATCTCCATAACCTAGAATTGGAGCGAAATTGTTGTTTCCGAAACGAACAGTTCCCATGAATCTTTCAACAAAATTCTTGAGCAATGATTTATTGCCAGTCATGTGTTTTGAACACCCGGAATCGAGTATCCATACACAGATGGTTATTTCCTGCAATCAAAAATTTTAACCGACTTTAGGTACCCACTTAAAGACGGGTCCTTTGTGGTTAGTTAACACAAGCAGGGGGTATAACTTAGGATATGCATACAAACATGCTTTAGAATCAATATGAGCATTAACAAGCACACCATCAATAAGCACATTCGTATAAAAAGTACGCACATTCACATTTGAATTAAAAGTAACATGTTTAACAACATTCAAACAAGCATGACCATTATTATTGTTTACAGCCCCACAAGGCATAGCCTTGGATTTATTAACATTGTTCACTAAAGATGAATTGTTTAAATCAACAGAAATTCTATCCTTTCTGTTACCAACACTCTTTCTCCTCCTCTTCTTCTTCTTTTCCTCAACAGACAATTACTTAAAATTGATCTTAGGTTCTAATGACTTAGGAACCCATTTGGTCTTTCCACCTATTGAATTGACACTAAGAAAATTAGAACGAGGGGTTTTAGGCTTATTCATCTTTTTTTTGTCTCTTTTGGGGTTGTGGAAACTTCGTGCTTCTTAGGTTTGGTAATTGAAAACCATCCATATCTATCCCTATATCTAGTTACACCATTTGAAGTATCCCTAGTTAGCAAAACGGAGCTAGTCTTAGGTACTTTAGAAATTGAACTAGATTGAGAGTTAGACAAAGAAGCATTTGGATTATCATTTGGAAGTTTCACTTTGTGATACCTTGGTTTTGGTGAGGTCTCAGCTTGTTTCTTTTTAACATGTTTGTCAGGTTTTGGAGGGTTAGGACTTTTTTGTTCAGTCTTGACAGAAAGGGTAGAACTCTCTTGTTCATCCTTGACGAGTTTGGGTTTAACTCGTTCTTAGAAGTAATATGATGTTGGAGCTTTGGACACTGATTTTAGTTTTTGAGATTCTCCTTTTATTTCTTTTTGAAAATTTATGATTTTGATAGATTCAATTTTTTCTCAGTTTCTGAGTCAAAAACATATTCTCCCTCCATGAATTTATCAAAATCATCTTTGGTGAATTCATTCGAAAATGTAAAAATATCAGGAATCTTGTTGTCCAACATCATACCACGGGTAGTCTCAGGAATAAGGTCGACTTGGACTGAAACATCCTTGGTTTCACAAGAAAATTGAGTAGAAGTATCAACACCTATACTAGTACAAAGCTTAGGGTGAACAACTAGCTCATCAAGATTTTCGCATGTGAAAAATCTATAAAAGTACCATATCAAAACTAAGTTATGCGCAAGATCTTCATCAGATAAATCAGATTGCACATAATTTGCAGCTAAAGAAGTAGCTGTATTTTGACAAGTACATGCAGAACAGTCAGTCATGGTCTGGGTGGATGAACTTGTAGATGAATCACAAGTAGTCTGAGTGGAATGGTCTACTAAGAGTCTGAAATTATTTTGAGTAGAACCATTCACACAAACTTTCTTGGTATCAACAACAACTGATTCATTCTTCAAATTCGGATTTTGAGACTGTAAATTATGAATGAGTTTTTGTTGAGATTCCACTGTTTGTTGTAAACCTTCTATTTGTTTTTCCAAAAATGTGGATGGAATATACAATTTAGTTGGTTTTGTTGGGAGAAATGACAGATTCTTGGTTTTGAAAATTAGACGCAATCTCTTCTAATTCAAAAATTGTTGAATTTTTCGTTTCATAAGAAGTATTGATAGCATCATAATTAACCAAAAATTTTATTCTTTTGAATCTTCTTAACTTCATCAGTCTCAAATTCGTCATTCAAAGGACGAATGAATTGTTGTACCATACCAAGTCTCAAAAAATTTTCATCATACAAAGGTATAATTTCTTCTTTTGCTTTTTGCAATGGAGTGATATTTTCAAAACCCAACCCAAGAAGAAGTTCCGATCTATCAATCTTTGATTTATTGAAATAGGCAGTGAAATCCAAAAGAGGATTTTGTTCAACTTTGTACAACTTTTCTTGATAGAAAAGTATATTCTTCTTATGTTCCTCAATTTGTCTTTCAAGGTTTTCAATCTCAATGCCTTTTAAAAAACAATTATGATTTAAATCAGAAACTTTTCTTTCGAGTTCAATTGCTTTTGGTGTAGCTTCTTGAAGCTTCTTATTCAGAATATCGACATCCATTTGTCTTGCATTTGCCCGAAGCCATTCATTGATTTTTTGAACTTCAAGATCTTGATTGGCTTTTTCAAGATCAAAAATGGTCTTTTCTAAGTTATGGCACTTTTTCAATAACTTAGAGTCAGGAGACGCATTCATTTCACATTCTTTAACCAACATTTGTTCTTTATAGTTTTGAAATTCTTGTTTCATAGCATCATACTCAAAAAGTAGTTTAGAATTTTCTTCAAGAAGTTTTGTGTACTCCCCTTTTGAAAATAAAATGCTATTTTTCAATTTCTTGTTTTTGTTGGCTAAAGAAGTGTAATGATTCGTCAAGTTAGATAAGGCAATTCTACAAGACTCTTTATCCTTAATTGATGAAAAGGTAGAGTCGAGATTTACCTCATCATCAGGATATTCCTCGTTAATGCTGTCAGCCTCCAACATTTTGTCTTTGCTCAACCTTGCCATGAAACATACATTTGCAGACAGATCTTCATCTTCATCATCAGTCAGCAAAAGCCACTTGTCATCTTCAGCAATCAATGCTTGACCGGCTTCAACTTGCTTTGCCAAGAGCATCTTCTGCTTGTAGTATTCATAATTCTTTTTGGGAGGCAGCTTGCAATCCACAGCAAAATGACCAGGAATTCCACAGTTGTAACACTTTTTGTCAGATTTTTTCCTTTCTCCACGATTTGTTTCTCAGTTTCTGCTTTCTTATCTCCGTTCTTGGAACCAGTTGTTTCACCTTGTTCAAAACTCTTGTGATGATATTGTTACTTCTTTGGAAATGCACTTGTTGATGAAGTACGAAGATTGTTGTTAGTTGGCCTCGCTTTGAAATACTTTTTCTTGAAATGCTTAGTCACAACGGCAAGAGCTTGGTAGAATTCATCAGGAACACCATCTCTTGGAGCCAAGTAATCTTCTCCCTCCTCATCAGACGAAGAAACAACAGTCATTTGTCTTTTTAGAGCCTCAGAAACCTTTCTTTCAACAACCAATGCCAAAGGATCAGTAGATACAACTTCTGGCACTTTGTTGAATGAATATTTGTTTAGAACTTGATGCTCATTCAATTTGAAAGATTCATAAAGAGTATGAATGGTGAATTTGGTCAGATCTTGATGTTGCTTGATTTGAGTTCCATAATCTTCCCACTCAGGACCAAGTGCTTTGATAAATTTGATGTTCAGCTCAATTTCAGATTTCTTGACCTTGTTCTTTCTCAGTTCATTGATCACATTGCAAAATCTGTAGTACACGGACTCGAGAGATTCATTTGGTGATTTCTGAAAATTGTCAAACTCAGTTAAGACATTTGTCAGTCAGATTGTTGAGGTTACATCAGCACCTTCCATTTGTCTAGCAACTTCATCCCAAATCTCCTTTGTTATGTCATAAGAATCAACTGAGCCATAGATCTCATCAGGAAGTGCTTGGTACAAGCATGACCTAGCTCTGTTGTCAGCAGCAGTACGATCTCTTTGTTCGGCGTTCATGATTGAATCCTTAAGCATGTGACCATTAGTCTGACGTTCCACATAATCCATGAACCTTTTCTTCCAAAGTCCATAATTACCACGATAAAGAACTGGAGGTCTTGTATCAGTACCCAGAGCCAACGCTTCACGAGTAGCCATTAGAAATTGATTTGAATTGAGAAATGAATTGATTTTTGAAGAAGGAATGAAACGATCTAATTTGTAATGAAATGAAACGATCTAAATTGGAATGAAATGAAACGATCTAAATTAAAATCGTTTTAAGAAAGTGAAATGAAACGATTTAGAAGAAGTGAAAATGAAACGATCTAAATGTGCAGGAATGAAACGATCTTAATGAAATGATCTTGAGAATTTTGAAGAAAGAAAAAAAAAAGAAAATTCTGAATATTCAGAAATGATTTGGGCAGAGTTTTGGTATGAATTGGAATGAAATAAATTGAGCAAAACCAATCACGAAGATCAGTTACCCAAGAATATTATGATTCCCAAACACAACTCTTCACGAATTACTCAAACCAGAGAATGTTTAAGTAAAACTTGAAACGATTTAAAAGAGATTGTTCTGGTTTCACATAAACTGAAACGATCTAAAAGAGATCGTTTTGGTTTTCTTCACAGAATTTTACTAAAACTTGATTATTTTCAAGAATTTGAATTGACCAAAACCAATCCAAAGGATCAGTTAGCCACAATCAACTCTTCACACCACAACCACACTTGTCAAAACGATCAAATTTGAATCGTTTTACAAGCCACAACACTGAAATGTAAGTACCAAGGAAAGAAAACTGAAACGATCTAAATGAGATCGTTTTAGTTTCACAAAGTCGTCTTCAACCTCTGAACATGAACAACTTGCAAACTTCAATATCTTTTGATTTTCTGAGAATTGGAACATGAAACCACTTGCAAACAGTTTGTTTTCACCTTAGCAATGATCCGATTAACACAATTCAGCTTATAACACAACAGAATCAAATCCCAAATTTTAGCGCCAAAAACTCAAAATTTGAACTTTTGATCCAGATCGAATTAGAACACGAAACTTGAGAGGATTATGTATTTAACTATGAGGAATCGAACGGTGAACAAACATTTGTGATTTTATGTGATTTGTGAGGTTATTTTTGAATTTTTTTCAGTGATAAAAAAAACGAACAAGAACAGGATAATAAATCAGAATTAAAAGGTGATTGTTTGACGAATTGTGATTGAATTCAATTATGGATCGAGATTAAAACGATGTTTTGCTCTGATACCACATGTAACAACACGATTTTATCATTCGAATTCACATCAACAATGGCGTTTGGTTAGTTTGTGTGTTCTTGGTGTTTGCGTGTGTGTTGAGAGAGAATTGGGATCAAGTGTGTGTTATTCAGATGTAATGGTATGAAAAATGTGTCAAGAGTTATGTCTAGTGTTGTTGATTTCTAAGGGATTGAGGGCTATTTATAGTCAAAACAACCAACTGTGCTAATTATCACAATTAGCCCCTCAACCTTAGAAATCATCAACTCATGACTTAACAACAAGTAAGTCCATAACTTGAATTACAATGTATCACTATTTTTGGATTTCTAACAGAATCTACAATCGCCGAACAAATACAATTCAAGAAACAATGAATGTTTGGTTTGATGAGATGTCGGGCATGATCTTTGAACAAGAAAGTTTGCTACCAACAAGTAATGATGCAAGTGCTTCAAATACTTCTACAAGGACTTCTACTTTAGCATCTAGATTCAAGAAGTTTCCAACTCCAACAAGCGATGAATTAGATATTCTTTTTGAAGAATTCTACAATTCCAAACCGATTCATGATGAAGAACCTCGAGTCATCGTTGAACCAATTCAGACAAATAATCCTGTTCCTAACAACAATCATGAATCATCATCAAGTTCTTCTGAGCAAGGTGCTACATCTTCTAGTAGTAGTTCTTCATCCTCTTCTAATGATTCTTCTTCACCACCCTCTCCTGATAATTCTTCTCAAGTAAATGTTCAAGAACAACCTACCCAATTTACTCAGACAACAAACCCAATGAACACTCCAAATGTGTATGTGCCACTTGACTTCGATCATCCATCCTATGAGGAAGCAGTTCTACCAAGCTATGATTCCATCTCTCAACAAAACTCAGGTTTTAATGATGATGATGTTGATGTTCAACAACAAGATCCTCTTCCTCATGATCACAAATGGTCACGTATGCTGAAAAATCATCCTACTGATCAAATTATTGGAGATCCACAAGCCGGAGTAACTACTCGTACTTCAGTAAATGAGTGTCTTGTTGCACTTTCTCTCAGCAACATCGAACCCAAAGCTGTCTCTGAAGCTCTTCGTGATCCAGAATGGGTGAAAGCGATGCAAGAAGAACTCGCTCAGTTTGAAAGACTGAAAGTATGGAGATTAGTTCCAAATCCGAGAAAAGGTGAACCAATCGGAACAAAGTGGTTTTCAAGAATAAAAAGGATAAGAATGGAGTGGTAGTAAGGAACAAAGCTCGACTTGTTGCAAAGGGTTATTGCCAACAACCTAGTGTTGACTTCGATGAAACTTTTGCTCCAGTTGCAAGAATGGAGGCCATTCGGATTTTCTTAGCTTATGCCGCATTTCAAAACTTCACGGTGTTTCAAATGGATGTGAAGACAGCTTTCTTGAATGGTGACCTCAAAGAAGAAGTTTACGTTGAACAACCAGAAGGTTTTGTTGGTCCTAAAAGGCCAAACCATGTCTACAGCTTTCAGAAGGTTTTGCATGGTATGATTCCTTAACTACTTTCTTGATAAGAGGTGGCTTTACCAAAGGGACAATTGACCCTACCCTGTTCATTCGTAAACAAGGTAAACATGTTCTTCTTGTCCAAATATATGTTAATGACATTATCTTTGGGTCAACCAGTCAAATATTTTGCCGAAATTTTTCATCTCTTATGGTTAATCATTTTGAAATGAGTATGATTGGGGAAATGAACTACTTTTTGGGTCTTCAAATCAAACAATTACCAAATGGTACTTTTATATCACAAGGTAAATACATAAATGATATGTTGAAAAAGTTTGATATGACTTCATGTTCTTCAATTTCTACCCCAATGGCTGCTCGAACAAACATAAATGCTGATAAAAATGGGAAACCATTTGACCAAAAGAGATATCGAAGTATGATTGGTTCATTGTTGTATCTCACAGCATCTCGCCCAGATATAATGTTTGCAACATGTATGTGTGCTAGGTATCAAGCTGCTCCAACTGATTTACATTTTCAAGCTGTGAAACGAATATTTCGTTATCTGAAGGGTACACCCAATTTAGGTCTATGGTATCCAAGGGATATTGGATTCAATCTAACTGCCTATTCAGATGCAGATCATGCAGGTTGTAAGCTTGATTGCAAGAGCACTTCCGATAATTTACAATTTTTAGGTGATAAAATAGTGAGTTGGTCTTCCAAGAAACAGAATTGTGTGTCACTATCAACAGCTGAAGCTGAATATGTGGCTGCGGCTAGTTGTTGTGCTCAAGTGTTATGGATGAAGACGCAACTAACTGATTATGGTCTGAAATATGATCATATCCCTATCTATTGTGATACTCAGAGTGCCATTGCTATTGCTGTCAACTCAGTAAATGACTCTCGATCAAAGCATATTGATGTTAGATATCATTTTCTCAAAGATCATATTGAGAAAGGTGACATCGAACTCTACTTTGTAGGAACTGACTATCAACTTGCAGATTTGTTCACAAAACCATTGGACGAAAAGAGGTTTAACTTTCTTATCTCCAAGCTTGGCATGCTAAATCTTGAACCTTAAATTATTTTGTTCTTGATACATTCTAGAAAAACAAAATACAAAATTTGAAAAGATAAAAACAAATACAAAAATAGAAAATCTTGAAAAACAAACAAAAAGATTTTTTTTCAAAGTGGTTTACGTATACTATGTATGCCGTGCTTCATTGATTTATTTATATCACAATGGCTTATACATACTCTGTGTATAACCCATGCTTCATAGTTTTATTTATTTCCAAAAGAGGCTTTCATGATTTCTTTTTAAGATCATGGGCAAGAATTATTTTTCCCGCCAAAAGAATTTGTTACTCTCTATTGTTAAACAAATTTTTTTTCCAAAACTCTCAATTGTTGATATGAGAAGCAAAGGATCGAACGCTTTTGTGTACTCCCTAGTTGTCTTATCTTGAACAATTGATTGAGTTAAAATTTTTTGCTTAAAATGTTTATTTGCATCTAACTTGTTGATGTAAGATGTGAAGGATCGAACGCCTTCGTGTACTCCCTAGCAGTCTTACTATGAACACTGTTGTTGAAGCAAAACTTTGTGTTTCTTAAAATCTTGTTCATGTTAGACTCTCAAATTTTTCTGTATATATCACAACAAAGATTTTGCTCCTTTTGATTTCACAAAAACCAATTTTTGCTTCACCTTTCTATGAAAACAAATTTTAATCTACTTTTGTATAGATTAAGGGGGATTTTGTGATTTCAAAACTTCAAATGTGTTATTAAATCTTTTCATACACACATTTGATGATTTTCATATGACTTTTCATCAATTAAAGTTCGGTGATTAGTTTGCAATTAAGCGATACGTTCACTCCATGAACTTCATCATCGCCGATGAGTTCTACCCCCGGAGTATTCAATTCTTTCATTAGATAGTAAGAGTATTTTGATTGATGATGGTTTCGTGCAAATAGGATGGAGGGAGTAAAGTCGAAAAGTGAGAGGTTACGGTGATATGTTGTGAGAAAAGGGTTAAAAGAAATGATACCCTTTCCTAAAATCTCAAATCGCCGGGTGAAACAAATTTCTATCGGATGTCATTTGTTGATATCTTGATAAAGACTTCATGGACCCAGTGAAGCGATATACATCTTTACCTAACCACTCAAGTGTTTCTTAACAAATACTTGTTTCATTTCTCACGGAGATTTTCACATTTCTATTGACTCTTCATTTGGAAGATGTTGATATTCAAAAAGGGCGACATTCTGCTCCAGTCCCCGACTTCATTTGATCACGTTGTGTCTAGAGCTATCTTGATCGATCATTAATTTAATTATTATTCATTTCTTTAAGACACATTCGAGTCATATCTTTGTGATATTATTGCTTATCTATGTGATATAGCTAGAACATTTGTAGTGATATCTTAATTGGTATTCTACGATGATCAAATGAAAATCCTACCAATGCTAACATTTTTTCCAACGTTGAGCGTAGGTCTCATAATTACATTTATGTGATTATTGAGTGAATGAGAAGTCTAACAGTGACCTCGGATTTTACTAAAAGTCTTTAAGGATAATAGATTGTGGTTATCGAACGCTTCGGCTGTACTAACCATGATTTATATTCTTTGAAGCAATCTAGTGGTTGAAAAGCTGTAGACCGAACTATGTTAGAACATTGCTTTGTGCATGTTTCAATGATACATAGGAAATCCGAAAAATGTAACACATTTCTATCGGTCATTTCATTAATCCTTTTGATTTTTGAACATGTTAACGGATCATTCTTATCCGGTTTTCATTTCTTATCTCACAAACACAAAAACCACCAACACCACTCTATAACGTTTGTATCAACAACTTCAACCTTACATTTTAGTTACCCTTAGGATTCTTTGGGTTGGGCTAATGGTTTGGGTTGATGTTTTGATGTTTGATATTTCTCCATGAAAATCTAGTTTTCACTTGTGATATTTTTTTCGCATTTTATCAATCAATGTTTGCATAATGACATTAGTTCCCAACTTTGTCATTATGAGGGGGAGAAAAATATTATGATTGATTGAGAAAGAATATTTTTAGCTTGATTTAAGAAAATTTTGAGCTTGATTTGTGCAATCATGGAGTTAGTGTGAAAAGGTTGTATTGATTGGGTGTTTGGAGGTTGAAGATGGAGTTGAGAGAAGGGTGGAGAAGGATATTTATACAGTTGACCTATGTTGTCCAATATCCCCTCCATCATTAAACTAATTAGAGTGAATTGGAATGATTACTTTCAAATCTAGTTTCTTATCTAGTTTCCTCAGATTAACTTATCAAAGATTTTCAAAACATTTCAGTCAATTGAGCTCAGATTTTCACTAGATTTTAGTTGATTGAGTTCTTGATTTTGAAAAAGAAGGAAATCTACATTGATTACAAAGATAAGAATGAGACCAAAGATGAAAGGATATTATCTCAAGTTGGAACAAATGTTCAAAGATGCTCCAAAATGCTTATACTCATGGATTGAGGGGGAGCATGATCACTTCGTAAGAGACTTATTCAAACTTCATTCAAATGTTTACTCTCCAAAGTGTTCAAGTTAATGTGACAAAGATCAAAGCTACAAAAAAGTTGAAAGATTGATTGGAAGATTCTAGACATAGAAGTAAAGCTTCACAAGAGTCTTCATCAACATATTCCATTCAAGATCTTCAAGTTATACAATTATACTCATTTAAGAAGCTCCAATGCATACATCAAGGAGGAGAGTACAAGTTCATGATACTTCATTCCAAGAAGATGAATTTCACTCAAGAATCAAAGATTGAAGAACCAAAGCCAAGTTTATACCTTCCGCACCTCAAAAGACAACTCTGATTCATGGTTTAACAATCTTCAAAGAATCAAGAAAGAACACACACTTGTTCTCTGTTCAAAAAGAACATTGAGAATCTCTTCATGATTTAACTTCAAGAAGTCCAAGACCAAGATTGAATCAAGTTCTCCAAACACTTGTTTCAACAAACCAATTGTCTTCACTATCGGGCTCATCAAATTTGTAACACCCCAACTAAGGCGGAACAATGAGATGTACAGAAAGTCGAGTATTCAAAACAAAGGATTATAAATAACATTCACCATAGTTTTATTTGATAAAAGAATTTACAAATGTACAAGCATGTGAACCAATTTCCAAGTACAAATGCGTCCACCGTACTTGAATATTAAGTTCACGAAACAAATTACAAGCACATGAAGTAGTATACTACAATGATCAAGGCGGATTCCATTGCCTATCACAAGGTTTGATCTTTGACTCCAAAGGGCAATGCAAATATTCATGAAGCATATAAATCCTCAATGCTTAAGCTTATTTCCTGAAAAGCATGAAGAAAAAGTGTCAACTACGAAATCGTAGTTGGTGAGTGCATAGGTTTTTATTTAAATCTTGGTACATCGTCGTTTTAATACTTAGAAAAACTGATTGCTATTACATTTCGAAATATCCGAACCATATGATCGACAAAGTTTTCATATCATGTTATCAAGTTTCCAAATACCATAATGTCATATCAAGACTTGGAGAATCTATAGTAAAATTTCAGGTTCTCATTTGTCAAATCATCATGAGAGAAAAAGTATATAAATTGATTAATCGTATATCATACCAAAATCATTCGGTTACCAAAATCATTTCAATATCACCAATTTCAACGTCTTTCAAGATATCACATGAGGGACGATACCCAATCCGTATGTCCAAACAATTTCCAATTATCAACAATATTAATATCCCTTTCACTTAGCCACAAGGGCATAATTTACATAATTTTGATGAGTAAATGCTTGAGCCACTACTACTACCATTTTATTCAAGTCCAATTACAATCCAATAATTCAATTCATAGCACAAGCTGTCAATCAAGTGCCGTAATAATAATAACAATAATGATAATGGGTCGTGCCATGGAGACGCCCGATTATCTTAAGGTAGTTAGAACACCCGGGGGCCAGACTAGAAGTGGAGGTTGTCACGAAGGCAACCAACCTTCCAACGGTACGCTTTGGGTGGGCGGACGAAACCTAGTTGCGCAACTAACTAACTACAGGCCTCCACTTTCGGAGTAAATAGTAGTGTACCGAACGCCGCGGTTTGACAGAACTCAAGCTCATCACATAAATCCTTTATTATCATTTCATACTCATATATCAAGAATCATTCCATATAACAAACTCTCTTTCAAGAAACATTGCATATATAGAAAGTAGTTTCATTTATCATGCTTTTCACCCCGAAAGTAAAACACATAAAAGAGTTTGAAAGGGGGCTATGACTCACCTTGATATGCCGCATATTATACTCATCTATCCAAAATGGGTACTTCCCATCTATAGCTTCCTTGACCATATATCCATTATGTTCCTCCATCATATTTCAAGCCAAGACTATCCCTAAGATAGGACTAATACACGTAAGTTCCTATCTTAAGCCATCACTTAGAAATGCCACTTTCATTATGTTGCTATCAATTGTGGAATCCAAGTATATTGCCAACATTCGCATTGTTTTGGTTGTAGCGATTGATGGTGAAAAAGGTTACTTTAATGACATGCGTAGTTATAAGTTGTTAGATTTTTGGTAACTTGGCTTCATTTGTGGTTTCACTTGGCATCTTAGGTTATCATATAGAAATATCATCTTAAGTTATGTTATCCTTATTCATCATTTGTTGTGTAACCGATTTTAGCGTGAATTAACATTTGTGATATCAATATATATAGCTTGGTTAACATAATTACTTATGTCACTCTCACTTAATTATCTTTGTTTTATTTTCATTACACTTATCTCATGAAATTCGTCTAAGGGTTATGGGCCATTATCAATTGGGCCAAAATGTGATGAGTTTTTAAGTGACTTGGACTTAATTTAGTTATTGGGCTTAACCTTAATTGGGTTATGTGCTTAATGGGTTATATTGGTTATTGGGCTTTATGGTTTGTTGGGCCAAGTGGGCCTACTGATTTATGGTTCTATGGGTTAGCCCATTATGGTTAGCCTATTATGGTCTTTAGTGCATCTTTTAGCCCACTATACAAATGGTTAGTTTCCTTTCAAATTCTCTATTTTTAATTCAGATTTTTATGAAATGTTGGCTACCAATTTGAGGTCAAGCCGAATTATTTGGACCTTCATGATTTTTACACAGTGACTTATATGTATCTAGTATTTTTGTGAATTTTTGGTGAATTTTTAGATGATGTTTGGTGTCCTTAAAAATTATCCAAACACAAACTATCCCGAATGGGCACTACTTGCGACATCAGAAGTTTTATAAAAGTTCTTGATGTTCTGATTGTTAGAAAAATCCCATGATTTTATTTTGAGTTCAAAATACATTGAAATTACTTTCCACCAAGTATGACCTCCTGGAACTTTATGGATTAGGAGATACAAATTGTTAAAATTTATAAAGTATTCATACAAAATTACAGTTTTGACCAGTTTTAGTAGAAAAATCATATCTTTCGTTTAGTTCAGTATTTTTGAGTAATTCCAGTTGGAGGTTAATCTTAACTCATTTTTCTACAACTTTTATTTTGAAAGTTTCTCTTGAAAATTTCCTCACATGTTCAGTTTACCCGTTCTAAGACAGGAGATCAATTCTGTCAGAATGTTTATTGGTTATATCAACTCACCAATGGTTTTGTTTGCTTGCTTTAACCTCTAGATTCCCACTAACAAAATTATTACTTTATTTTGTATCTCTTAACATCAAATATGCAGATTTCAATCAAATTTCAAGTTCATCAATCATCCTTAAAAGATCCATCTCAAGTCCCATATCAAAAATCAAATTAAACTAGTGCAAATCTAAGCATGCATGTAATCATCTCATCATATTAACAACAAATCTTTATCCATCTTCAATTCATCAACTTAAAAACATATTTTTATGAAAAACTCCAGAAATATATTCATCAAAATATATAAAAATATGACCATATTTCAAAGGAAAAATCACTTTAAAAGTTATTTAATCTATAACAACACTTTTGGGTCTTAAACTTGTTGAATCCTTGAATCTTTCTTCTAGATTTCAACATGCATGAGCATGAGGAAGAAGATTCTATCAACTTGCCTTCATCAAGTGTATTTTCAAGAAGAAAATCAAAGAAAAACATGGTCTTTGATAAAGATCTTTTAGTATATACAAGAACAAGATAGATTAAACAAAGAGATGAAGATTTATACCCTTCTTGCACTCGGATTTGAGAGTGGTTTTAGGCAGAAAATTCGTGGTCCTCTAAGCCCCAAATGAACCTTAATCCAAGCTTAAAATAACCCATAAATCTATCTTGAATTAATCCTTGCTTAACCCCCTTTTAAATCCTTATTATTATTATTGTTTAGATATGATTTATGTTCTTGTTTTCTTGCTTTCTTTGGGCCGAAAATGAAGAGGAAGAAGGAGAGGGATGCAGAATTTTGAGAGAGAATGAGAGAGAAATGGGTGTGTGTGTTGGAAGTGTAAGGAGTTATGGGTGTGTAAGAGTTGAGTGCATGTTTGGTCTTGCTTTTTCTTGGGGAATAAAAATCTAGGTAAATTTTGATTGGGTGAGGGGTGTTGGGGAATGGGGGCCGGTTTGGTTGGGGTAAAATGGGAGGGGATTTTGAATTTTTGGGGTATAATATAAGTGTATGTATATTTGTATGTAATGTAGGTTTATTTGGTGTAGGTACATGCATGTAATCCTTGACTTGCTAGTTGATATTGGTGCTTTCAAAGCTAGTTATGTGCATGTATGTGTATGGCCGTGAATGTATGTATGTATATATTTGTTGTGCCTTTAATTTTTATAGCTTAACTCATTATTTATAAACTTGTATTTACAATAGACATATATATTTACTTACTATTATTCAAGCTCACTTTTATGTGCATAATAGTTTAAATTTATTATTTAGAGAGGGTTATTATATTTTTATGTCCATTTGAACTTTAATTAGCTTGGTGTTGAAATTGTTGGACATTTATAAGAATTTTCGGTTGTTATCACAGCTTATGAACCTTGCATTCTTATTTGTATAATCCCAACTTCTCGAAATAAGATTTTTGGTTCATTGACATTTCGCCAAGTTTGATTAGAACTAATTTATACTTTGGGATTGTATTGAATGATTATAGTTATTGTTTATGGCATTTCTAAGATAGCTAGTCATTTACGGTGTTTTATTGAACGAGAGGGCAACTATCATTGTGCCTTGAATGTCTAAATGGTCAATTCTCTTAATAAATCTCTAGGGATAAAGACCCAGATAAGTCCAAGTAAATTATCCTAATCGAAATTTTGAGGGTTGTTACAAAATTCATTCCTACAAGACAAGATTAACAGGTACTTCATTCATTATAATATATCACTAAGGGGGAGAATGTTAGAAATCCAAAAATAGTGATAAATTGTAATTTAAGTTAGTGGACTTACTTGGTGTTAAGTCATAGTGAAATGATTTCTAAGGTTGAGGGAGTAGATGTGATAATTAGGATAATTGTATAGTTAGACTATAAATACCCCTCAACACCTTAGAAATCATAAGCCTTTTCCCCATTCCATTTCATTCCAGTAATTTTACACACACTTAATCCCAATCTTTCCTCTCTCTCTCTCTCTTTCTCTCTCTATAAACACACACTAAAACACCAAGAACACGCACACACAAATCCACCATTGAATCTGTGAATTTGAGGCTCAAATCGTGTTAATTACAGTAGATACTTCAAGAAAGTACACGGTACACCAAATGGTTCAACATTCTGTAAATTTGGTGTCTTCTTATGTAGAAGCTCATAACATGTCTTATTATGACGCTTAACTACGGTAACCCTATTTAAAATATGACAAGCTGTATTCACTACCTCCCCCTAAAACATAGTAGGAAGCCCTGAATCTACAAGCATAGTTCTGGCTGTCTCGATTAGAGTCTTATTCTTTCTTTCAGCAACTCCATTTTGTTGTGGTTCATACAGAGAACTGTATTGATGTTGGATTCCCTTTGAAAAACAAAAGACATCCATCACATTATTCTTGAATCCAGTTCCGTTGTCACTTCTGATTCTCTTAACACGAACTCCATAAATATTTTCAGTTTCGACAAAGATATTTATCAAAATCTGCGGAGTTTCATCTTTCGATTTAAGAAAGAATACCCATGAGAATCTCGAGTAATCATCAGTAACCACCAAACAGTAATACATCCCACCGATACTTCTTACATTCACTGGACCAAATAAATCCATGTGAAGTAACTCGAAAGGATTGGCAATAGAATTTTCTTGTTTCGGTTTATGTGCAGACTTTTGCTGTTTACCTTTCAGACACGGTACACATTTGTCTTCCATTCCAAACCGTTTCATGGGAACACTGTCAACAAAACCATGTTTGACAATGTCATTCATCTTTCAAAAATTGATATGTCCCATTCTTCTATGCCATAGTAAAGATTCAGATTCATTTGCTTTCGATAACAAACAAACAGACTCTTTTGGATCATCAACACCTAACACAAGGCCATAGATGTCTCTCTTCCTAGGAGCTTTTAGTAGGATCTAGTCTTCAGGAATAACATATCTTGGTTTCAATATAAGTGCTTCTTTTTCAGTAAAATGGACATTGTTTCCCTTGTCACAAATCTGAGAAACACTTAATAAATTATGTGCTAACTGTTCCACATAATTGACTTTCTCCAGCGTAATCTTCCCATTGACAACATCACCTTGGCCCAAGATGTTGCCGCCCTTGGGACCTGCGAAACTAACATACGAACCATTTACATCTTCATAATTGGACAAAACATTCTTGTCCCCTGTCATGTGCCGAGAGCATCCACTGTCAACATACCAAAGACTGATAGGCTTCCTTGGTTCTCCCTGCACATCAGACAATAAGATGGTTAGTTTCTGAAGGGAACCCAAACCTTTTGAGGTTTAGGTTTTCCGAATTCATCTCTAATGATCAATTCGGTCCAATATCCATCGCTCTGTAAAGGAGCCTTGGATGAAGATGGTGTCATTGACTGTTTCTTAGGTGAAGTGAAACGAGTCTTAGGAGGTGAATTCCTTGGTGAGTGAGTACCAAATCTAGGTTGACTCCCTAATCGATCATAGAATTTAGACGAACTATTAATTCTAGAAGGAGGAGATCGATTTTGTTGAGTCATCTTCCTAGGTGACTAACTCCTTTGAGGTGTACGAGAACGACTCGGACTTACACTACTAGAAGTAGTATTCTGTGAGGTTCCCTGTCGTTTTGGAGTCTTAGATCTATTGAAATTAATCCCTTGATCTGTAACAGTAGACTCACCATATGACACATTTTTAAGTAGCTTAACATAATCCTGTGCATTTTTATTATCAGGATGTATTTTTGCATACCCCTCATAATAATCTCTTTTATATGCACTCATAAATTGTGGTGAAGCTACTTGTTCAACTAATTTACCCTTCCCTTTAGTATTAAGAATATCACCAACATCCTTTGACTTGACTTGACTGTCATTCTTAGGATTCTTGACCTTTCTATTTGGACATTCAATAGCTATATGACCTTTCTCACGACAAGTATAACACTTCTTTGCTTGTTGTTTTCTAGATTGACCATATTCTATTTCAGGGATTGGTATACCATACTCCTTCATTTCATTTATGGTATCAAGTGTCTGTATTGCTTCTTCCATAGTTCTTACTGGTTTAAAAGGAGCATAATGTCTATCCTTATAAGGAACTTGTTCAACTAACCATTCTTCTTTATTTTCTACACACCAAACTTTATCAATTTTCGATTTAGGTTCAATCCTATTTATAGATACTTCTGTATCATAGAAAACTGTATCACAGTCTTTCAATGTGTAGTATACTACTTCATCTGGATTAAAATCTAATTTCTTTTGTTGGTGATCTCTTTGTAGAAGTAAATCAGAATCTTTAGTCACGTTACTTTCCTTCTTAAGAATAACATTTTCAGTAGATAAACTAGTTAAATTTTCTTTTAAATTTAATACCTCAAGTTTCAAATCTGACACCATTTTACAAACGTCAATTATAGAAAACAAAGAACAAGATACCTTCTGATCTGCAGCCTTGCAATCTGCCATGTATGCAACAAAGTCTTCAGTTGTCATACCTTCAGGTATCACGAAGTTCTTCATTTGTTCTTCAATGCTCTTCATAGAAATGTCATCAGCAGGACTCGATGACTCTTCCTTTTCTTCAGATGTTTTCACTGCTGTCATAGGTTCACTCTTAGATCTTACAGTCTCAGCAACATTACGTACATTTTGCTTAACTATCTCAGATGCACTTTCTTCACTTGAGTATACAGCATAATCAATTGTTGCGGCTACCTCATCATATAATTCTACCATGTAGGCATGATTCGAGGTATCATCAAATTGTGTATCCCATTGATAAGTACCATCCGGATTCTGAACAACAACGGCCTTTGACTCCGAAAATGGTGACAAAACTGGCTGTTGTGGAGTAGCAGGATATGTAATCATTGCTTGAGTTTTCTGATTACTTGGAGTTATACCGCCTTGATTGTAATTTTGATGACCAGGAATGGTATTATCAATCCTCTTAGGTCGTTGACACTCTCTTGCAAAGTGACCAAATCCATCGCAGTTATAACATTTCACCTTGGATTTGTCAAAGCCTTTAGTGCCATTACCTATAGGACTCCTAGTTCTCTGAGTGAATCTTCTGACCTTAATAGTAAGCATAGCTAGCTGCCATTGTAGGTCCATTTCTTCCAAATCATCAGGATCTATCTGATTGTAATCCTCATCAATTACTGCAGGATCAGTAATCTTTCCTGTGATAAACGCTTCATGAGCATTACAAAAGGCTGAGTAAACACTCATTCTACCTTCTGCAGAACTCATACTCATTGGCATAGAGTGAAAAGATTGTACATTGCTCTTGACATTCGTATGTGCATTGTCATAAGCAACATATCCAGCAATACCTTCATCATCTACTATTGGTGTAGCTTCTGCACCACTTAGAAATACATTGTTCCCCGAGCTAGAACTTGCTAAATGAATAGACTTAGCATGATACAATGATGGATCTTGAGTGAAGTCCGAGTGAGTATCTTTAATTCTTCTCTTCATATCTCTGTTCTTCAGCTTGGAAACTACCTTTTCAAAGTCCCATGTACTATATTCCTGATCATCTTGAAGTTGATGAACATAATCAGTCCATGTCTTAGGTAATGAGTCCAAAAACTTATCGACTAACTCAGTTTGAGGATAAACAAACTCAAAATATGACAACTCAGTAGTCAAATGACTTAATCGAATAATAATTTCGTTAAGAGATTCTCCTTTCAGTCCATTGAAGGCTTCATACTGGCGCTTCAGAAGTTTGATACGATTCTTTTTCAAGGTTACATCGCCCTCACAATATCTTTCAAGAGCGTCCCATAAATCCTTTGAAGTAGTGTATTTTTTGAACAAGTGTACACTATCTTGAGGTAAGGCCATAGTAAGAGTGGACAAGGCCTTTCCCTCAATTGCATACCTTTTTCGTTCTTTAATCGGCATATCAGCATAAGTATACCTACCGATCACTCCATTCTTCTCATACGAAGGCCAATCAAAACCTTGAGTTATCACAAGCCACATGTCCATGTCAGTGAGACGAATGTAGTCTTCAAATCGTCTCTTCCACATCCAATAGTTTTCCATACCGAACAACTATATGGCAATGTTGTCAAGAACAAAGAAAGATTGGTTTCCAAGGGTTATTGTCAAGCAGAAGGTGTTGATTTCGATGAAACTTTTGCTCTAGTTGCAAGACTTGAAGCCATTAGAATTTTCTTGGCTTATGCTGCTCATTTGCAATTTAAAGTCTTCCAGATGGATGTCAAAAGTGCATTCCTAAATGGAAAGTTGGAAGAAGAAGTGTATGTTAAGCAGACTCCAGGTTTCTTGAACGAAAAGTATCCTCACTGGGTATATAGACTAAACAAAGCTTTGTATGGTCTTCGTCAAGCCCCAAGAGCCTGGTATGACACTCTAACTAAACATCTTCTTAATAATGGTTTTCAAAGAGGTGCAATAGATAATACCTTGTTTATCTTGAAAGAAAAAGGTAATATCTTGTTGGTACAAATTTATGTTGATGACATTATATTTGGGTCAACTGATGATGGAATGTATAAAAGGTTTTCAAAAATCATGTCTCAAGAATATGAGATGAGTTTAATGGGTGAATTAACATTTTTCTTAGGTTTACAAATTAAACAAACCATGGATGGTATTTTTATTAACCAAGAAAAATATGTCAGAGATTTGTTAAGAAAATACAAATATGATTCTATCCCATCTAAAACCACACCTATTTCAGCTCCATTGAATTTGGATTCTGACCCAAATGGTAAACCAGTGGACCAAAAGGAATATCGTGGAATGGTTGGTTCACTGATGTATTTAACTGCCAGTCGACCAGATATAATGTTTGCAACATGTCTATGTGCCAGATTTCAGGCTAATCCAAAAGAATCACATTTGCATGCTGTTAAACGCATTTTCAGGTACCTGAAAGGGTGCCCTAGCCTTGGTCTTTGGTATCCCAAAGGCTCAGGGTTAGATCTAATGGGTTATTCAGATTCAGATCATGCAGGTTGTAAGATTGATAGATTGTCTACAACTGGTGGTTGTCACTTCCTAGGGGGAAAACTGGTGAGTTGGACCAGTAAGAAGTAGACTTCGGTCTCAATGTCAACTGCTGAGGCAGAGTACAATTCTGCGGCCAGTTGCTGTGCCCAGATTCTTTGGATCAAAAACCAGTTACTTGATTATGGTATGAAATACACAAGAACCCCAATCTTTTGTGACAACACCAGTGCAATTGCTATATCTCACAACCCAGTGATGCACTCGAAGACAAAGCATATTGACATCAGGTATCACTTCATTCGTGATCATGTTATGAAAGGAGACATTGAAATACATTTCATCCCCACTGATAAACAGTTAGCTGATGTTTTTACAAAACCTCTTGATGAGAAAACTTTTAAACATCTCATCAGTGAACTGGGTATGTTAAATCCTCATTAAACTGGAGAGGCCCTCCAGTTGAGGATGGTCCAGGTGATCCTTGATTGGTCGGAGATTGAACGCCTTGAT
This sequence comes from Erigeron canadensis, assembly GCF_010389155.1. Classification (NCBI taxonomy): domain Eukaryota; kingdom Viridiplantae; phylum Streptophyta; class Magnoliopsida; order Asterales; family Asteraceae; genus Erigeron; species Erigeron canadensis. Next base: position 18,013,939 of record NC_057763.1, read on the forward strand.
GTACTCAAAGACTAGTCATTGATCAAATGGATCACATTTTTAGGGGGAAAGACTCAAAATATTTTTGCAATTAAAATTCGTTTTATTTTGAAAAATGCAACTGGTGAATCTCTCAGTTGAAACTGGCATCTGGAAAATCTCTCCAGTATGCTAGTTTGGTCTTGTCTTAAACTGGTGGTCAACCAAATTTCATAACGTTATGTTTTACTTGGTAAATACTTGTGACACGTGATGATACTCGAGTGTTTGTATCGCACTCACAAACGTCATCTGACATGTATTACGTGTCAAGACTTTTTGCTGAAAAATATTGCACTTTTTATGGGAATTGTTGAAGTTAATGGGCGAGTGGGAATACCAACCGTCATAGCATTAAATGCTTGATGGGAGGTATTAAATGTTTTTGAATTCTCAAAATTACTAAAAAATTAAATTTTGAAATTGTGTGTAAAATTTGGGGATTAAAATATCTTTTCGTATATATTGGTAATATTTTACTGCCTTTATATACCCCACTAAATATTTTTTTCTCATTTACTTCGCACAAAATTCCTTTCATTTACTCTTCCAATCATTCACAATTCGAGATCCCTTTCTCTCTTTCTTCTTTAAATCCAAATCCCTAAATCCAAAATCTCAAATGGCTCCTAAATCTTCATCTTCTTCATCTCGCTCTCGTGATGTGAATCTACTCACTATCGAGTATAATCCATCCGAAAATGTTTCTCATGCTGTTGGTGCCCCCATAAGTTCAAAATTAATAAAATTAAATCCAAACAATCCAATGGCATCTCTTCAAGGGCATCAGGTCGCTGATTCTCTCATTGGGAAAATCCAATCCTTTCTTCGGGATTCTCCCCTCAGCGATGCTTTTTCTTTGAACCCAAACAAGTTATTTCATGATTACTTGTGCGAGTTCTGGTACACGGCGTCCAATTCTGATGACTGCTCATCCATTTCCTTTACTCTAAAGGATGGGTCAGTCCCGTGTACCATCACCACTGAGACATTGAGGGAGGCCCTTAACCTCAATTACTGGAGACAAGATGAGAGTCCAGTGGTGATTTCTCCTAATATCAACTTCCGCCAGGTCTTCCTTGACATGGGGAATAAAGAAGTCTTGGAGGGAGGTGTACTGAAGACCAAAGGATCAATTACTATGAGAGGGCTTTCACCATCCTGGAAGTACTTCATGGTCCATTTGGTGGAAAGTTTAGGTGGGAGTTCAAGTGGTTTGGAGCAGATAAACTCTTTCCAGGCAGAGATGGCATACGGCCTGTGGAATGGACTAAGGGTGGACTTCGCAAACATCCTGTTCAGAAGCTTGGTGTTTAAGTTAAAAGGCAACAGGGGTCCTTGTATCCCATTTTCGCGATTTCCATCCCTTTGTTTCACATTAATTCTGGGCAAAGAGGAATACAATAACACGCAATCATTATACTCTGTGCCAGAATTATTAAGAAATCTGGACAACCTTGTGTCCACATCTGATGAAGTCCAGATTTCTCCAAGAATGCTACTGGCATTCTCTAAAACTGGTGCACCTCCACCAGGTGAGTCAGAAAGACAATTGGGCGGGCCTCAAAATAATGAGGGACCCACCAGTTCGTCTGCAGATGCTGTGACTATTGCAGAACCTGGAGATCTCCCCTCAGGCATCCAGGCGGTTCCAAAAGCAAGAAGATCTACCAAAAGCAGAAGAAGATCTAGATCAGGACTTGCTATATCTGACCAGTCACAGCCCGTGATCGTGGTCTCTGAATCACATGCCCATGATATTGCAACTGAGGAAAGAGCAGTTGTAGTTGAGGCTCCAGTTACCTCTTTTCAGGGAGAAGATGCTTTGGCAACGGATCCTATAACTGATGAAACCATTGAGGAAACTCAAACTGGTCATCAGGAGTCTGAACAACCTGTTCAGCCACCCCCAACATTTATGGATCTTGGCATAAATGAGGGTGAGTTTCAGCTTGAATCTTCGGATTCATCTGAGAGTGAATCTAACCAGGAGATGGCTGATGCAACTGTACTTGATCAGCTCCCTTCTCTCCTTGGTCAGCCCCAAGAACCACAAGTTTCAGTTTCACCAATTGACTTCTCCTCCTTACAAGAAATTCCAACTTTCGCCTCTCGACAACTACTTTCATCCATGAATGTGCCTAGAAATAGACACATTCTTACACCACCGTCGCCGACGTTCACACCTGAGCATTCTCAGCATGAACGTCACATTGAATCTCTTTCCCTTCCTTCTTCAACAACTTCTATTCCTTCAGCTGGTGCAACAACAACTAGAGAACCTTCACTTAATGTACCTCCTTCAGTTGTATCTGTTACATTCCGAGCAGGTCCAGTGGCACCTTCCCCTCCGTCACTGGACAGCCAGTTTGTGTCTTTCCAAACTGATATCTCAAACCTTTTAACAAGGGTGGAGGATATTCAGAAGACACTGGACAAGAATACCAAGTCCCTCTCCAAATACCACAAGGATCATATTACCAATGTAAGGGTGGTTGATTTGGGGATTAACAAGTTCTCTGGCAATGAGGACTTGGTGTTCAGGAAGCTCAACGAGTTGGTCATCAGCTGCAATTCACTGGCTACTTCTTTAAAGGAAGCTTTTGACTTAACTCAATCAAAGGTACACACATCCATCACCAACCTGCTGAATAATACTGTCAGATCATCAGAGGTTGAGTTGAACGAATTAGAAAGACAGGTCAAATTACTTGTTGAAAAACCTGGTCTGGATGTTGTTGAGCTTGGCAACCAGTTGGCCACTTCAGTTGGTCAGAAAATTGAAAATACCTTGGCTGAAAAGGAGAATAATTTGATAGAAAGGGTGATATCACCAAGACTGCAGCGCCCCAGGTTGATCTCACCCTCATAACATCTGAGATCAATCAGTTGAGGTGCAGTCTGGATAAATTAGCCAGCAAGGTATCTGATCACACTACTTCAATTAAAAAACTAACCACTGAAGCTGGCAAAGAAAAGGAAGAAGCAGTTGGAAAGGAAGCACCGGCAACTGGGCTCTCCCCAGATGATTTAAATATACTTCAAGCGAATCAAAAGAGTCAAGACACCACTTGTGGAAATGTCATGACTCAATCTCATTAGATTAATCAACTATGGAGGACAGTTCGCATGTTTTTTGGAGTCTTCAAAGAGTGCAAGAACATGCAATCGTGGCAGCCTCTAGATCGCTTGCCCTCCAGTCATGTCGATTTTGAAGCTATTAGGCAAGGACTAGATGCTGCCAAGGGGGAAAGGTCTGTTCATGTCCCTCGCACTCTAGTTGAAGCTTCAGGTTCAGGGAAGAAGATGGTTGTTGCTACCAGTACTGAGGCTGGTGAGCAGGTAATTGAATCTTTTGATGATGTGGTTAGGGGGAATGTGGATAAAGGAAAGGCCATTGCAACTGATGACTCTAAGAAACCTGCCGCCGATGCACCTATTTTGGAAACTGGCAATATTGATCAATTGCCTCCAGTTACTGAAAGCGAAAGTCAGAAATTAGCAAGGGTTGGGTATCTAGTCAAGGAGAGGAAGAAACAAATGAAGGCCAATCAATTTGAATCAGGAAAAAATCTTCCAACCCCTCTTGTTGATGTAACTGACGCACAACTCCTTGGCTTGGAACTGTTGGAATATAAGAAAATAAAAGAAGATCCAAGGATTGTCAATGCCCTGAAGGAAATGCTTGAAGTAGAACTGGACAAACACTACCAAGATGATGAAGCTGGTCTTGATGCCAAGTGTTTAAATGTATCGGTGGAAAAGGCTAAAGAGATAAGGTCAGAAGGGATTCTCAAAAGGATTGAACAAGTTAAGAAGGTGGTCAGCAAAGTATTAACTCCACCCAAGTCCAAAGAAAGAAAACAGTATGCCTTATCAAGAGATGCAAATCTGAGGACTTGGGTAGAACCATCTGAACCCACAACTGATGATATTCGAGCTACTACTCACAAACTGAGCACGAGTAAGATCAAGCTGACCAATGAATCAGAGGCTTGCACTTACTTATCTGATGTACCGCATCGAAGGCGCTACTCACAAACTGAGCACGAGTAAGATCAAGCTGACCAATGAATCAGAGGCTTGCACTTACTTATCTGATGTACAGCGTCGAAGGCACAATAAAGGTAAGATTACTGATGTGAAAGTATCGATCAAACCTGGTGCGAAACATTTTGTTGTTGAGGTTTAATACTTTGGTGGACCCAAAAGAACAACTGAGAACCCTGATGTCCATTAGTATGGTCATTCAGAGCATGTGGAGATGTTGAGCTTGCTGGAGAGTAGGCAGCGAAAGAACAAGGTTGAAAAAGGCTGGGAATATGTATTGCAAAATCTGATCAAGTTCAAGGAAAACATTGAAGAAAGATTAGGCCTTGATCTTGAAGACAAACAGCCAATCTCATCTGTTGCCAAGAGAAGGAAAACTGGCGAATGGCCATCTGTTTAAGTTTTCCTTCTATCTATCTACTTGTAATTTCATTTAATTTCTTGTAACTTCATTGTAAAATTGTGTATATACATGTTGCCAGATTGTAATTCACAAGTTAGATAACTGATAAGATCTACAAACAATTAAAATTAAACCCAAGGCATTTGATGATCTATAAAAATGTCTTGGAAATTTAATAGGTTTTATCAAACTCAAGTATCTCAAACTTACACTTGTATGGAAACAAGTATGAAAATACTTGGCAATATTTTAGGACAATTAGGGGGAATTTGTTAGGTCCAGTTTTGGCTATAAACTGGAGCTCTCCAGCTGCATCTGGAGAGCATGAAGAATTGTCCGAAATATTAGAGTCCAGTTGCATTGTACAGTTTAAGCAACTAATGACTTCCTCATGTTGAGATCTGAAGACTTAAATCTGAAGACCTTCCAGTTGAAGTCGAAGACAATAAGTGGAAGAAAGGAAATGGCAATGGCAGCGAAGCCCAGTTGACATTTCACCAGATCAATCAACTGGAGATCCTTCAGTGTAAATGCCTTTACAAAGCTTTACACTGATTACTAGGAAGACCTTTTACACTACATCCTTTTACCCGGACAATAATCTTGTCTGTGGATAAAAGTGCAAAGATGTAGAGTGGTTGAATAAAGTAACTTTTTGTCTTACTTTATGTTGATGCATGTTGATGTGACAACAGCAACTTAGATTTGATATGTCGTTTAGATTGAGACATTATGTTAATTTATGTCGTATCTATATATGTAATTGATAGGTTATGGACTTTATGTTTTGGTAATGATCGATTACATGTTTTGGTGTTATATATATGTGTGTTATGTATGATGGTTGTTGTGTGATATACAAGTACAAACATAATATGTGTTAGGATTCCTTAAGATGAAATACTTAGGAATATAACTAAGTCTTGTATCTAACGAAGATAAGGTATATCTTCGTTAGAGGCAAATGAAGATAAACTTCGTTTGGTACAAACGAAGATTAACTTCGTTACATGGGCTGGGCAGCTAAGTTCGTAAGAACAAAGCCCAGTTCGACCTGAAACATATATATACGAACGAATACCCTAAAATAAACGAACACGTTCGACATACAAGTACACCAGACACCTAAGTTCGTTCTATATCTTATAGAAACGAAGATAGTATAATACGGCTGATTATTTACTTGATAATTAGCGATATACCAGTTTACTAATCAAACTAGTTATCTCGTGAGGATTCCGCACTCACGACATAATCATAGACGATCTCGAGAGCGATCTATAGCTATCGAGGGACTCACAAGTGGTATCAGAGCTTTGGAGGATGATATTTCCTCAAACGAGATCTGAAAATTAGGTTTTTGATGAAGAATTTCGACCAGATCTGCTAAATTAGTTTCATCTCACGAAGATAGGAAACGAATTTAACATTAAATTCGTTCTAAGTTCATCTCACGAAGATAGGAAACGAATTTAACTTACGAAGTTAGTTGTTCTTACGAACTTAAGTCTTAACTTCGTACAGATGAGGTCTTCACCTTACAAACTTAACCCAAAATAGCCAAAAACACCTCACGAACTTAACCTTTTTCACCTCACGAACTTACACTTACGAACTTAGCATTTGGTTGCAAAGTAACTTTGTTCTTACGAAGTTAGATTGCACTTACGAAGTTAGTTGTTCTCACGAACTTAAACTTCGTTTCATGCAGACTTAGTTCTTACGAAGATAACATCTAAGTTCGTGCTGATGTCATCAAGAAATTAGTTTAACTGAGAGTTGATGTCATCACGAAGATAGTCGTTCTAGCTGAGACAAGTTCGTATATGGTTCTTATCAGACGACGAAGATGTTCTCAAGATACTTTAGAGGTTCAGTGTGTTTCAACATCAGAAGATCAATTACATGGAAGCACACAACAGGGTAGTTATAAAAAAATAAAAATAAAAAAAATAAATAAAAAAGAAAAATTTACTTTCTTCTATGGTCTTAGAAGTAGATTTTTACGTGAGATTCAAAATTTGGTAATGGTCGAAAAATTTTGGTCCGTTTTCGCGCATATTTGACACGGTTTCGGCACAAAATTTCGACAATCATCAAATTTTTCCTAATTTACGTGAATACCAATGTTTCACGTAAAGGTGTTTTTCCCAGAAAATTTGGAGGGAAAATGGTGTACCCTGTTACCGGCGAAGAGTTTGCAGTTGTTATATGCTCTAGGCCATTTGAAACCTCATACAGGATAGGAGATACCTAAGACAGGCTGAAGTTCAAGATTTTTGCAGAGAAATGGGGGGGATAAAACTTTCAGTCCTCGGTATTTCTAAGCAAAAATATGAACTACTCGACATTCATTGAAGATCAAAGGTTATTCTGTTCATTCATTCAATTTAACGGTTGATGGTGATTAAAGTATTATAATGTTCGAGTTTGAAGATCATCATGTTATTATTGGAATATTATTAGAAGTTGATCTTTTTGATATAGCGGTTTGAACTGTTGAAGTGTTGGTGCAATGAAGCTGGTTACTTGTTGTTGAGTATTTGAAGATTGAATCTTATCTATATTCCAAGACATAAAGATGATATCAGGTGACTGAGAGGAGCAGTCACGAAGATAAAGATCTTTGTATATGGCAGCGTATACAACTGAAGAGGATATCTGATTAGAAAGGCTTCAGGTGATTGGTAGAGTTGTGAAGATACAAGACAGAGTCAGACACTGCTAGATGAGACAGGATTCATGATACTACAGTTTGTGATTCAAGCTACAGAGTTTCTTATTTTTGTGAGAGCTGATTGATTTGATGTTGATTGTTGGAAATTCAACTCCGCTATTACATGCCAATTAAGCAAGATGAGCAGAGTCTCCGGCAATAAATCCTAGGGTGGAAGATTGCTGATGTTTAATTTGGAGGTGCTACTACTGAGGGGGAGAACTACAGCGAGAAGTGTTGGGATGGTTAGTTTTCATGAAGATATAGAGATTTTGCAGGTTGAAGATCAGATTGCAGTTTCAGAAGATCGAGTCTCAACATTGAAGATCCGATATCTCAAGTTAAGGGGGAGGCTATTCATTTAGACTTTCTATAATTAATATCGGTTTGTGAAGAATTGATTGCACCGGCCAAGGGGGAGTTTGTTAGAGCACATAAAGTGCACAATTTGTTGTCCGATGCAATAATTCTAAAAGGCTGAGAAATTCGTACAATTATGCTTACGAAGTTTAAATTCGTAAGAACTATTAAGTTAGTAAGGCCCAGCCCGTTTGTACGAATTTGACAGCCCAGTCTGTTTGTACAACCTATAAATATAAGTCTTAGGTCACGAATTTAGGTTGATGATTTAGTTGCAACATAAAGTCATTCACTAGGTTCTCGAGGTAGAGATCTATACCTCGAGATACCGCCCAAACTATCACGATTCGTCTCAATGATTGTAATCCGTAATCATTGTAGATGTTGTTCATACGGATTCATCTTGTAATCATATGATTAATGATAGTATTTTTGTGTTTATCTCCTGTTCTTATTATCTTCGTGTGTGTTTATCATGATAATCATTAATTAACCCTAAAGACGATCATAGACGGATTCCGCACATCTATGATTGTTAGATCTCGTGTTAATCGATCCGGGAACGTGCTGAAACACGTTTTCACACATTTGATGAATCAAATAATGCAATCAATAAAAAGCCAACCCTTAATTCTCTCCCAGAAAATCCAATTATCTTTTGTGAATCAGATCCTATCAACTACAATAAAGATTCATCTGAAGAAGTTTCCAGTCATCTAGATCTAGAACCTGTTTTATCTGGAAAAACCCCCAATATTACTCCTTTTTATCCTTTAATAAGTTTCAAATTACCCTCTGAACTTGTTATTGGATCATATGTCCGTACTACTCCTCCAATATCAGTTTCAGTTGATACTGAACCAGTACTCCAGGAAATACCCTCAACTGAAGAATTTCATGATGCAAATCGTGATCTTACTGATTTAGATGAAGATGCTGAAATAGTTTGGCAAGACCCTCTTCCTGAAGCAAATTTAGAGGGAAATCAACTGAATACTTGCACTGATATTGTTGTTCGAAACAATCTTGGTAATTACTCTAAGTGGACAAAAGCTCATCCTATTGATCAGATCATAGGTGACTCTAGTAGAGGGGTTCAGACAAGAAAAGCCTCCAGTGAACAAACTAATAGAACCGAAGAAGATTGACGAGGCTATGGAAGATCCAAACTGGGTAATAGCTATGTAAAGCCACACCAGTTTGAAAGGAACAAGGTATGGTACCTGGTCCCTTTCCCAGTTAGCAAGAAAGAACCAGTTGGAACCAGATGGGTCTTCAGGAACAAGGTAGATGAAGATGGCCACGTTTGGGTAGACTGGTAGCACAAGGGTACTGCCAGTCAGATGTTGATTTTGATGAATCATTTGCTCCAGTGGCTAGACTTGAAGCAATCAGAGTTTTCTTAGCATTTGCTGCTCATCATCAATTCAAGGTCTACCAGATGGATGTAAAGAGTGAATTTTTAAATGAAAAATTAGAAAAAGAAGTTTATGTCAAGCAACCACTAGGATTTATTAATGAAAAGCATCCTCACTGGGTGTATCGTCTGGACAAAGCACTTTATGGTCTCAGACAAGCCCCACGAGCCTGGTATTATACTCTGACTAAACATTTGTTGAAACATGGTTTCAAAAGAGGTACAATTGACAATACCTTATTTATTGTTCATGAAAAAGGTAATCTTCTACTGGTACAAATTTATGTTGATGATATTATTTTTGGGTCTACTGATGAAAACATGTGCAAGAAATTTTCAAAAATCATGTCCTCTGAATATGAAATGAGTTTAATGGGTGAATTAACATATTTTCTAGGACTCCAGATTAAACAAACAAATGATGACATTTTTATTAATCGGGAAAAATATGTTAGAGATCTTTTAAAGAAATATGATATGAAATCTTCACCATCTTAACCCACTCCAATTTCTGCACCGCTCACTCTGGACTCGGATACAGATGGAAAACCAGTGAACACCACTGTCTAAAGAGGCATGGTAGGTTCACTGATGTATTTAACTGGCAGTAGACCAGACATAATGTTAACAACGTGTCTATGTGCCAGATATCAATGTAATCCAAAAGAATCTCATATGCTTGTTGTAAAGCGCATACTAAAATACCTCAAGGGGGTTCCCAGTTTGGGTCTTTGGTATCCCAAAGGCTCAGGCATGGATCTAGTGGGTTATTCAGATTCAGATCATGCAGGTGTAAGATAGACAGACAGAAAATCCAATACTGGTGGATGTCATTTCCTTGGTGGCAAACTGGTCAGCTGGACCAGTAAAAAGCAAACTTCAGTTTCATTGTCAACTGCTGAGCTGAGTATGTGTCTGTGATGCAGAAATGTCCAGATTCGTTGAACTGACCCTTGCCAGTGAGATGAGCAAATCGACTAAACTGACCAGAATTTCTAAGATAAAAGAAGATTCTGAAATGAAGTTAAATTCTGAGTTGAAGTCCATTTTTGTGCTATAGCAAAAATCTGAGCCAGTGATGTCATCTCAGCAAGCCATGCTAATTCTGCCAGCGATAGCCCATTTCAGCCACCAGTTGTAATACTTCTCCAGTGGCAAGAGGCTCCAGATACAACCATCAAAAATCCATCAGTGATGTTCTCCACTGAAGCCCACCAGTCCACTGAAGCTCTCCAGTGACCAGTTCTAGTCTCCAGATGGATACTCCAGATGTACGTCTCCAGTGGAAGTCCAGATTTCAGTTTTTCCAGTTACCTTAATAAAGTGTTCTGACGCATGCTTGTGGGGTCCAATAAAGGAAGGATGACAGCTGACCAAAGATGATGACAACAAAGGAATGAGTGCCCATGTTATTTCTAATTGTTTGTGGGCCCTCTTGCAAAAGGAATCTTTCTAGAAGCTTTATCTGTCCATTTCCAATTGGCTAATAAATTAGTGGTTGTCCTTTGCACATGACAACTTTTAGATTATTTTATTATTCTTTCAATAACTCGTAGGAAATAGTTTATGTGGCTATAAATAAGGGTTGTATTTCTCATTGTAAAATCAGTTTTTGATATTGAACTGAATGAAATTAATAGAGCAGCCTCTATTTCTTATCCAAAATCTTCATATACCTTTATAGATCTTTGATCTTGGTGGTTTGGAGTGATCCCTTTATCTATATTTGTGGTGGTTCGTCCTTTATCAAATATAGTGGTGAGATCTTAAATCTTTGATTCCTATATTTGTGTTTGTGGTGACGCGATCTTTATCAAACATAGTGGTGGGTTGTAGTGTTTCCTTTATCCTTGACTCCGGTGGCTTGGCCTTTACGAATCTTGGTGGTGAATTCTTTTACTATCCTTTTGTTTTATTGTCTTGTTTCTTGTTTATTTCATAAAATTCAGAAAATACCAAAAAATATCTAATTCCATTTTGTTTAATTTCCGATGTGCTTGAGTTATTGCGTGTTTTACGCATCAAATTTGGTATCAAAGCCAAGTTTACAAAAAGGTTTCTTAATCTTTTAAGCCTTGGTTATTGTTTGGTTAGTTGGGTCAGATTAGATCTGTTGGAGTTGTAGTTCGTTTTGTTTAGATCTGTTATTGTTGGTGTTGCTTTGTTGAAGATTAATGGCTTTTAGAAGAAATATGACATTAGAAGAAGCTCATAATGCTAGGTGGGATAGGCAGATTGAAGATCTACAAGAAACACTTGGTAGAGTTCTTAATCTATTAGAAAATGGTGGTTTAAGGTTGAATAGAGAATGTGTTGTAGGTGAAAGAGATGATGAGTCTCAAGGTCCTAGTGAGAGATCCGACTATACACCTAGATCTTCTAGTGATTCTGATGAGTCTAATCAGTCTAGAAGAAGGTATATGAGGCACAAGGTTGATGACACGAAAGATATCAAGATAGATCCACTAGATTTCGTTGGTTCTTCTAACCCAAAAGAATTCTTTGAATGGGTTCAGGTTATGGATAGAATAATGGAAATAAAGGGTTATGATGATAAAAAGAGTTTTAAAGTTGTCATTATTAGGTTGAAAAAGTATGTTTCATCTTGGTATAATAATATGAAGTCTGGAAGAGAATATAAGGGTAAAAGCAAAATTAAGACCTGGTCCAAGCTGAAAGAAGTTATGCAGAAGATATTTGTTCCCCAGTCGTACAAGCTGAAAGGAATGAGTTCACACGTTATTTCTAACGGGTTGTGGGCCCTCTTGCAAAAGGAATCTTTCTAGATACTTTATCTATCCATTTCCAGTTGGCTAATAAATTAGTGATTGTCCTTTGCACATGACAGCTTTTAGATTATTTTATTATTATTTCGATAACTCCTAGGAAATATTTTATGTGGCTATAAATAGGGGTTGTATTTCTCATTCTAAAATAATTTTTTGATATTGAATTGAATGAAATTAATAGAGCAGTCTCTATTTTTTATCCAAAATCTTCATTTACCTTTATAGATCTTTGATCTTCGTGGTTTGGAGTGATCCCTTTATCTATATTTGTGGTGGTTCGTCCTTTATCAAATATAGTGGTGAGATCTTAAATCTTCGATACCTATATCTGTGTTTGGGGTGACTCGATCTTTATCAAACATAGTGGTGTGTTGGAGTGTTTCCTTTATCCTTGATTCCGGTGGCTTGGCCTTTACGAATCTTGGTGGTTGATTCTTTTATCTATCATTTCGTTTTATCGTCTTGTTTCTTGTTTATTTCATAAAATCCAGAAGATACCAAAAATATCTAATTCAATTTCGTTTAATTTCCGTTATGCTTGAGTTATTGCGTGTTTTACGCATCACTATGGCTCCATTCTTAGTTATCATTGCCATGGATGGCCTTACACTGCTATTAATAATTTAGCTAGTAATGGTATGTTCACGGGAGCTAAACTTAACCAGGTCACGATCTCACATTTATTCTATGCCGATGATGTCATTGTGTTGGCGAATGGTCTGAGAAAAATTTGAATAATATGTCGAATGCTTTAGGATTCTTTTATGGTGTCTCGGGTCATAAAATTAATTTTCAAAAATCATCTATCATTGGTGTCGGGGTGTGTCAAGAGGAGATTGGTCGTCTTGCTTACTTTATTGGGTGCAAAGCTCAAAATCTGCCATTTAAATATCTTGGTATCCCCATTGGTGGTAGTGCTAAAAGAGTTTCTTTCTGGGAGCCTGTCTTTAATAAGTTTAAAAAACACTTTTCGGGTTGGAAAGCGATCCTTTTCTCTATAGGTGGGACATTGACACTAATCAAATCTGTGCTTGGCTCTTTAGGAAATTATTTTCTCTCCATTTATCGTATGCCTAAATCTGTTGTTAAGACATTGGAATCCTTGAGGTGTTCTGTCTTTTGGGGAGGCTCGTTGAACATAAGGAAAATTCACTGGATAAATTGGAATACGGCATTGGCAAGTAAAAAAGTTGGTGGGCTAGGAATTGGCAGCTTAAATGTTTTGAATTTCTCTCTTTTGTATAAGTGGAGATGGCGGGGTATAAATTACCGAGACAGCTTATGGGCACAAGTCATTCTGGATATTCATGGAAAGGAATGTTTTTATAATATGTCTGCAAAATCAAATGGTAATTGGAATAATATTGTGGCAGCTAATAAACATGTTCATACAATGTATTCGCTTCCAATTGATGTGATCAATCATTTCTGTCGAGATTTCCAAGACTTTTTGCTATTGAACTAACCAAGGAATGTTTGGTTACTATTAGACATTCAAGTGCTGGTTGTGTTTGGAATTGGCGTAGGGGTATTAGATCAGGGAGCGTACAGGAACAACTTCATAGCATGGTTGGCCTGTTGCCTAGAGATCTCGACAATAGTGACGATAGATGGAGAATTTCGATGGTAAGTCTCATTTTCTTGTTGCATCCATTCGTAAATTCATTGATAATAAATCTCTCCCCATTAATGATTTTCATACTACTTGGAACAATTGTGTCCCAAAAAAGATTAATCATTTTGTATGGCGTCTTCTTCGCAATGGCATCCCCACGAATGTGAATCTTTTTGGGAAGGGCGTGGATATCTCCACTGTTCGCTGTAATCTTTGTGATAGTGGTATTGATGATACTAGTCATTTATTTCGACATTGCCCGTTTACATGTGATCCTAGATCTAAAATCAACCCGTGGGTGCATCATAATATTCCTGATGAGGATCCTAAGGACAAATTGAATTGGTACAAGGGTCTTCATCTTACTAATTTCCAACGTCAGGTGCTTGAAGCTATTATGCTTATGTGGTGGTGGCATATATGGAAAGAAAGAAACAATGGTTTTCACAACGGTCATCATACTAGTGTCGACGACACTTTTACTTCTATTGTTTCTTTATCCTTTTTGTGGGTTTCTAACCGTGACTGGAGCATTCTTTTGATTGGAATGAATGGAAAGTGAATCCTTTAAATAATGGATGAGGTTGTTCACTGGAGACTTTTGGCTCTTTTGTTTCTTTTATTGCACATGGTGGTATGCTTGAGATTGGTACTGCTTGATGGTTTCTTGGCTCTTTGGTATATATTTGGACATTCGGGTGGGCTGAAGATCTTGGTCAAAAGGGTGAGGTCGCATGGTTGTTTTTATTCTTTGATATTGTATTTCAGCATGTATATTATGATTGTGACGTGTCCCAGAAGCATGGTTGGGATTACACCACGAAGTGAAAACCGGTGGTTGTGCCTTCGTCGGTTGGGAGTTTTTCTCGTGTACGTCTTGGGCCCGAGTTTTGTCACTCCTTTTGTAATCCTCGCAGTTAATGTCTCAAGAAGAGTCTAGATCTGTTGTTATTTCGATTGTTGATATCTCTAGATTGTTTGTGTAATTGTACTTTCGCGCAACTAGCGCCTCACTCGCTAGGTTGTCTTCATATATATATATATAATTTTTTGCCCTTCAAAAAAAAAAAGAAATGCCTAGCATGTAGAGCAACTTAGATGCACCAACTTGGAATCGATGGGAATTTTACTTTGCTCTTGATTTTACTCATTACTGATCTGGAAAAGGGTCTGCTCTAGTTCATGAGATAGTCATATTCTTTTAGTTTATGCAATTAGGTTCAAGAAAATCCTTCCTTTTTATCACATACTTCCCCAATATTGAGTCTTTTCAAATTTTGACAACAGTTTAAAAACACTGCTGTAATTTTAAAGAAACCCTTTAGGCGATCTATAAGAATGGCTACATTTATGCAGAGGTAAGAAGGATCCTTTGTGGTGGTTGAAATTATTGCCATTTTTAAGTTATTTAAAGCTTTATACAAGAAAAATATTTTGTACAAAGAAGAATTACAGTAGTTTTGGTTTTACATGAGAATTGAAGATCATAAAACACAACAGATTTCGTGCTTCTTTCTTAATCATGCCAAGATCAAATGCAGAATATCACCATTGAATTTGAAAGATTTCTCAGTTTCTTCAAGACAATGATTCTTCTCGTCTCTAGTCCAGTTCTGATCACAACAAATGTATTAAATCATAGTTAAAACACACCATTGTCTTAAAAGGTCAAACTTAGTTTTTTTATTCAGCTTCAAAATCATAGTTTTATCTTTTCACGAATTTAATATCTATGTTACCTCAGCGACCCTGTTCAGTTTCTCCCTAACATTGTGCAATAGATGCGGAAGATCACTATCCCATTTGTAGAACTCCAGCTCTTTGCCATTTAAGATCTTTGCAGCCACCTATACCAAATTAGAAAAATATCAGGCTAATGTTATATACGATGCTTGACTTTAATTTTGCACTTCTGCTAACCATTTCCCTCGAGATTTATTCTAAGTGTAATCTAACCTTTTTTCCGATCATCTGACCACCTGCAGTGTGTGCAAAGTATGTGTTGTAAAAGTGGCAGATAAACGCGTGTGGGTCGGTTTTTGACAATCCTTCAATATAAAGTGAGTAGTCGAGCCCAGGTGATAACGGTTCAGGAATAGAATGACCTTCTTCTTTGAACCATTCCAAATCTTTCAACAAATTTACTGTCCGTTCAAGCCCTGTATTCTTAAACTCGGCATCTGCAAAACAAAGATTACCAAGAAACAGCACAAGCATATTATAGAGATCCCTAGAAGCTCAGTTTTTCTTTAAAATAACATATTGTATATGAACATTAGATATTTATGACATAAATATCAGAAATCCCAAAAGTATTTAAAAGAAGCTAAAACAATTCATATTTTCTTGTATATAAGACTAGTGTTTTCATATGATCACCCAGGAAAATTTGTTGATGATTTAATCATTCAATATAGTTCTTTTGCCAAAAGACTATATATTTCCATGATCTTGAACTATAGAAAGAAGTTATAACTACCATAATGATCGTATTTTAATCCTAACGAGACAAAGTACCCGCACATTGCAATGGTGAGATGGTGGGGGTGATAGGTCATAGAGTATGATAGATAATAGGAGGTGATAGTTATAGAGGGTGATAACCAAATGTATTAGCCGTCCGGGCTCCGCCCTCGAATTTAAAAATTCGTCGATATATCGAATGACATATCTAAAGAAAGAGCATGAAATTTTAACTAATACTCATATATTTTTTTTATAATTTATCGATATATAGCTTTTGAAATAAAAGATTTTAAATAAATTAGAAGGATAAAATGATTTATGGAGAAGAGAGAAAAATAAATGGTTGAGATTTGGGGAGAGAGGAAAAAAATGAGTGGTTGAGGGTTTTTTTAAAGGTATTATATGAATGTTGAATATTGAATGTTGAAAAGTTGAAAGTTAAAAAGTGAATTTGTTGTATAAAAAGTAAGTAAGTAACTGCTCAGTGCCGCCTTCCGCGGGTTTTGAGCCCCAATACCTCGACGGTGTATGGGGGAGGTTAAGATGTAGGCAGACCTTACCTCTACCAAAGTAGAGAGGCTGCTTCCAATTTCTACCTAAATGGTAGAAAAGGCCCTCCAACCTTTGCTTTATAATATAGTATATAGATAGATTAATAACCAAGAAAGCTAGATTAATAACCAAGAAAGCGGAGTTAGAATTTTAACAAATGATTGGAACTCTAAAAACAAGTTATAACAGCTATAATACATCATAAGGCCTTGGCCAACGGCTCTTCGTGAGCCTCTTCCTCAACCGTGTTGACGAGGACACCATTGGCAACAAGCTCTTCCAAGGGCTTTTCCTCAAAGCCCTTCGTTGGAAGGAATTATGAGGACGAGGAGAGGTGGGTCCAATTTTGTATAAATTATATGTATGTGTGTGTGGCTTTTATATAGATTATATTATATATATTTGAGGAAGAGGTGAGAAGAGGTATGGTTGGTAGTGAGTGAAGAAAATGTGATTTAGGAAAGGGAAAAACTGATGTGGCTGTGAGGAAGGGGGAGGAAAGTGTCGAGAGTTGGTTGTGGCCTGATACAATTCTAAAACTTCTTAGGCAGGCGTGTTCAAGCAATTAAAGTTAATACAAATCAAAGTGGATCAAATGCTACTTGCTCTACCAATTGCATAAATACTTGTTATCTTTGTGTGTAAAATTATGAAAGGAAACTCACATTCAGGGAAATCAGCCTTATCAACAATCTTGTCAAAAGTATCATAAACAAGCTTACTATCCACCAAGAACTTTAAGTAACCATCAATATTTGGCTCCCATTTAGGCCATGGTTTTCCTTGTGTTTCTTTTTCTCCTCCTTTAGATTGATCTTTACCATGTAGTTTCATAGCAACTGACCTCATCTCATCAACAAACCCACCAGTAGACTTCTTCTTAGACCTCTCCTCTTCCACGGACACCGTCGTTGCTACCACGGTCACTACCATTTTTTCCCCGACTCTACAAACAAAACAAAGAAACTACGATTCAATATTTGATCTGGGTTTTCTCGAAAACAGAAAAAGATTTTATCTTTAAGTTGAATTTGAGATGGATATATTGTTTAAAGATTAGTTACAATTGGAGGGTTTTTTGTGTGTTTGTTACGTATCATATGGTTAAAGAAATAGGTGTGGAACTTATTATTAAAGACAACGTTTGAGTGTAAAATTGTATTATTCAAATATGACGACACAACTAGAGTCTATATAGAAAGAGAAATGATAATTGTACCGCTATATTTGATTAATTTATTATAATGTATATTTTTTTAGTATATTGTATAAGTCAGTAATATATATATATATATATGATACATGTATGGTACAAATATCATTACCTATATAAAATGGGTGTTGATTGGTTTGTGAATAGTTTGCATTAATAAATTGTAACGTTGAAGTTAAAGATAGTGACTTTATGATTAAATAATAACATAGTGATCCACTTTTGGATATGGCATTATTGTTGTCAATTGGGTTTGTTTTGATGTGTTATATATTTTATAAAATTTGCACTGAAACAAATATGGTATCTTGTAGAATTTATTGGAAAGTGTCTAGGAGTGATGTATGGATGGGGTTTTGATTGTAAAGATTTTATGAGTATTTGGATGTGCATTTTCTCGTCATGTATTGGCCCTTTATCTGTGACTCAACTACTATTCTGGTAACTTGAACAAACTTATTGCAGCAACCGTCACTACAAAATCCTTTTCATACATATTTGTACACTGTGGACTTGATGGTTAACAGTGTACTTTTGTTTTATTCACTTATTGCAGCGAGGAACTGTTAACCATCAAGTCCACAGTGCACGGGATTTCTATATATGTAAACGCTTCGCTCGCAGTGTCATTTTCATACTTTGTTTTCGCATTTATTTCACACATTCCTTTTACGTTTTCATCAGGTATGTATATATATATATATATATATATATGTTTATTAAATTTTCAATATATATAATAGGTGTATATATGTATGTTTTATTTAATTTTTCATACTATTTTTGCTTTCAAGTATATGTATATATGTTTAAATATAGTAGGTATATATATATATATATACGAGCATGGTACCCACGCAATGCGGCGGCGGTAGTGTAGAAGACGATCTAGTAGTGGCGGTAATGGTACTGTTGGTAGTGGTGACGGTGTCAAGTGGTATAGGTTGATGTAATTGTGATAGTGAAAAGTTTTAGAAGATAAGGGCTTAACGTGTCAAGTATTAAAATAAAGGGTTTATGGTGTAAATTAATTCATGGGCAAAGTTGGTAATTTATAAAACTCTTTCCATAGTGGGTTTTTATTAAGGGGCAATTTGGTAATTTCGCATGTGACATATGAGTAACTATTTTTATTTTGAGGGGGTGCATAATCTTTAATATGGAGTATATATATATATAGTAGTTATAATACCCGTATGATGTACGGATTGTTTAAATATATGTTTACATATAGAATTATAGTTATTGGTTATCTACCATGAACCAAAATAAAAGGCACAGATGGATATCTACCATGAACCAAAATAATATTTAAATAATAAAGATTCTAAATAATACTTTGGGAAAAGTTGGTTGTCAAATATGTTAGCCGTAGTAAACTTAGAGGTTTTAAAATGATGATATTTTAAATTTTTTAAAGATGTTAGTGTAGACAAATTACTACATCAAGTTATTTTTACCGCCGCTCCCTTTTAAGCCCCATGTTATCCTCCACCATGGTTTACGCGAGTCTTCATTACCACTATCACCGCCATGGTAAGTAGTCATTTATACTGCAAAATACAAATCATATTATAAAAATATATATAACAAAATTATCACATATTTTATTCAATGTAACAAAATGATCAAGTTTAAGAAAAGATCCAAAATTAGCACATATAACAAAATTATCACATATACATATAACAAAATGATCAAGGTTAAGAAAGATCCAAAATTATCACATATTTTATTCAATGTAACTTATTTTTTTATATTACTTGTATATATATCTTTTCAATTATATTCTTTGTATATACTTTTTATGCAAATGTTTATTCAACTTTATAATAAATTTTAGAACTTCGTTTATACAATATATATTGACTTTTATATTTTTAATTTTATTCTTATTCTTTTTACTTATATATTTACTTGTGTTTTATACTAATATAGTTTACTTATATGTTTTTTACGTAATGTTTAATATTCTTTTTATACTAATATACTTTACTTATATCTATGTTTTCATATTAACTTTTTAAGTAAACTTTTTATACGTCATATTTTTTAACTTAATTTTTATATATAGTTTTATCTATATTTTTGTTAAACTAATTTTTTATACGTTTTAAGTAGTTTATTTTAATAAAAAATTTTAAATAATTATGGCTATTTAGTTCTATACATATATTTTTAACATAATCTTGGCTATTTATTTTAATTAATTTTTTAACAATTTTTTTCTACGTAATTTTTCATCTAACAATATATTCTAACAAATAACTAAAAGACCTAACACTA
The DNA here is from genome assembly GCF_010389155.1 of Erigeron canadensis. NCBI lineage: Eukaryota > Viridiplantae > Streptophyta > Magnoliopsida > Asterales > Asteraceae > Erigeron > Erigeron canadensis. The sequence goes on from NC_057763.1 coordinate 18,033,824, forward strand.
ATCATTAAATATTCTAATAAATATTCTTACAAATCACTAACAAAACAAATTAGTGGGCTCCTAACAAATTACTAAACATTGTAATATAAATCACTAATTTATCAACAAAACTAAACTAACAAACCTATTAAAATCCTAAAGTAAACTATTAATCCTAACAAAACTAATATGTATACAAAAACTATACTAACATACCAATATAATCAATTAACTATCAAAAACACATAATAACAATCAAAAAGCGGAAAATACATACCAGAATTTGTGATGGCCGGAAAATTTGGGGGAGGAGACCCGGAAAATCAAACGGCGGCCGAAAAATAGTGGGCTCCTAAAAGTCCAGATGTCGCTGCTAATACTTCGCTGTAAAAGGGGCCGGATGGTCGGAAAATACTACCCACGGCAGTGGTGGCTGGCGGTGGTGGCTGACGGGGGTGATGATCCCGAAGTTTCGTGGTGGCCGGATTGTTAGAATAAGGGGACTGGATTGTTAAAATATGAGGTGTTTTGGTAGTGTCGTGGTGGCCGGATTCTTAGTAGCCAAAGTGGCTGGATTCATTTTTTAAATCTAAGATTAAAATGATGGAATGGATGGGTGGATAGCTTTTATTCTGAAAACGAGTCCCACTTCATTTATTGCAGCGACCCTCGCTGCAATATCTGCATTTAAACCGGTCAAACCAATAGAGGCGTCGGTAGTGGAAAGCTGACGCGGCTATAGTTTTTGCAGTGACCCTCGTTGTAAAAACTGGGTGGTCAAAATACTAAATAAGGAGGTCGTGATACGGAGAGCGTTTATTTATCATATATACATAACGAAACTAGGTTGCATTTACTGCTTATTTCTGTAGTTTAGAAATAATATGCATTATTATTTAAAAAAAATATATACACATAACAAGAGTAAAGATATCAAAACTGAAACCAACTATTTTACTCAAGTTAAGGGGCAAGGAATACATCTCGGGTACGCTATCAGTTTGGCTACACCATTTCAAGCCTTCGGCCCAAAGGCTTCGGGTAGAGGTCGGGTACCATCAATCGGGTATTAGTTTGAGTATTGAAGCCGACGTGCGGGTAGCTAATTTCGACTGTTGCTTTGTGGTGGCCTCCCCTCCCCCCCGAAAAAAAAAAAAAAATCGGCTACATGCTATTATTTAAAAAAAAAAAAAACCTTTTCTCCATCTATATGTACACTTCACATTTTATTTTAAAACACACAACATACACACAAATTATTCACATACCAGCACTACCATATAATCAACACTTTTCTACAGTACAACTTAACAATGTCTTCAAGTTCTTCGGAATCTCGGTGTGTCGTTGTCGGATCGGAATCGTCATCCGAGTCCGATGGTGAGCTCTTGCAAAACGCGATTCAATGGATGCAAGACATCAACGTGTTGAACCAATCCAACTTGTATCTTACGGAGCGAAATGGCACGACACGGGGCACATCATTTTATGTTAACAACTGCTATTACAAACGCGGTTATTATCTAACCGATGACATCTAAAACAAGTACTCGACGTTTGTAAAAGCATACTCGTATCCTACTGATCCGAAGGAGAAAGGATTCAAACTCATAATAAAAAAGATATATATATATATACACACACATTTACCTATATGAGTTGTATTCATGAGAATCCTTAAAAAGTGGGGAACTCCAAGGGCCACATCTCAGCCCTTGGATCAACTATCATCTATGGTCAAAATTAATATGAAAAAATATATAAGGAAGGGTATTCTAGTAAAATTGCACATAAAAAGAAACCACTCCTCTCTCTCACTCTTCGTCTTTTCAGATCCAAAACACACACACACACACGGTAAAACACACACATCAATTCTCTCTCTCTCTCTCTCTCCTTCGGCGTCCTACGGCCACCATCACCACCTTCAATGGCACAATCATGTTGCCTTTGTCTTCGTCATCATCTCCATCATTCATCATCAATTGATTTTGAAGATGTTAATAACAATGAATGATGTAATGAATACGAATATTACTACTTTTTGTTATGTAAATTCGAATTTTCTCAGGTAATAATCAAATGTAATTTGATAATATGTGATTAGATCTATTCTAACATTTGAGCTTGTTAAATTTTATTAGTTATTCAATTGACTTTGTTGTTTGTTACAATATTGCATACAAGGTGTTTGATAAAATGTCTAAACCAAAGTTTATTATATATGATTTAATATCAAATCACATTTTATTGAGTATTACATAAGGTATTTGATAAAATGTCTAAATTAATGTTTGATAATACGATTTAATAAACTTATGATTAAAAATTAAATTTTTTGGTGTATAAGTTTGTGGATATATACTCCATTTGTTTTGTGGAAATTTATGAGTAACATTAAATACAATTTGTTATCTGTTATTGTTTACTTTTATGTTCATAAACATATTTGATTATGTATATAGAGATTTATGTTTTTGTAACTGTATGTAAAATCATATTTGATTTTGTATATAGATTCTATAGATTTGTGTTTTGTAACTTTGTTCATAATCATATTTGATTATGTATAAAGATTATAGAGATTTCTGTTTTTGTAACTGTATGTGTAAAATCATATTTGATTTTGTATATAGATTCTACAGATTTGTGTTTTGTAACTTTGTTCATAATCATATTTGATTATGTATAGAGATTATAATGATTTCTGTTCTTGTAACTGTATGTGTAAAATCATATTTGATTTTGTATATAAATTCTATAGATTTGTGTTTTGTAACTTTGTTTTGTACAATCAAATTTGATTTTGTATTGAGGTTTTAGTTATTGTGTTCTTATGCCTAGAATCATATTTAATCTTACTTTTACAGTGTGAAAATCCTATATATTATGAACTATTCAAAATCAAAAATGATTTTACGCATACATTGTTAAAAACCTATTCAAAATCAACTATTCAAAATCAAAAATGATTTTACGCATACATTGTGGAAAACCTATACAAAATCATATATGATTTTTTATAACACATTGAGACAAAACCAAATGAGTTCCATACAAAGAAAACCATTTAAATAAAAAAAATGATTTTACCTATAGTGTGTCAAATACAAAATCATATATGATTTTATTCATACATCTAGACAAAAAAAAGGGAGTTCGGTATCATTAAACATATTCAAAATCATATAAGATTTTGTATATGCTTTTCTACAAATAAACTTATTCAAAATTAAATTTGGTTTTAAGCATACACTATGAAAAATTTATTCAAAATCATTTATGATTTTACGTATAAATTTGAGATAAGACAAAGGAGTTCTATACAAATAAACCTATTTAAAATTAATTTTGATTTTATGCATACAGTGTGAAAAACTTATGCAAAATCATATATGATTTTACGCATACATTGTCAAGAAAATATACAAAATTATATATGATTTTGTGTAGCACATTGAGTCAAACCAAATGGCTTCCTTAAAAAGAAATTTATTCAAAATCAATTTTGATTTTACTCATAAAGTCTGAAAACTTATTCAAAATCAACTATTTAATATCAAAAATGATTTTACACATACATTGGGGAATTGCTATACAAAATCATATATGATTTTGTATATAGCAACCTGAGACAAAACAAAATAAGTTACATATCAAGACACCCATTTAAAATCAAAAATGATTTTTAGCATACAATGTGAAATACCCATACAAAATCATATTTGATTTTATTCATACATCTAGACAAAAGAAATGTGTTCAATATCATTAAACCTATTCAAAATCAAATTTAATGGAATTTCATTTGTTTGTGTAGATATATGGAATTTCATTAAACCTATTCAAAATCAAATCCGAAGGAGAAGTGTTATCACGAGGGCCTTCGGCCCAGCGCTTTAGTTTAGGGTTTGAAGTCCTAGGCTAATCCTACAACTTCAAACCCTAAACTAAAACTTAATTTCTAATAAAAAATGATTTCACATGTATAATGTTAAAAATCAATGAAAAATCATTTTTGATTTTATGCATACAATTTAGAAAAGTTGCATTTTAAAAACCCTAAAAGCTAAACCCTTGGGGGCAAAAACTAATACGAGGGGGAAGTGTGATTACGGGGGCCTGCTGCCCGCACTATAAATTATAGTTTGAAGTCATAGGGTTAACCTAACGGCTAACCCTACAACTTCAAACCCTAAACTAAAGATTAATTTCTAATCAAAATGATTTCACATGTATAATGTTAAAAATCAATGCAAAGTAATTTTTGATTTTATGCATACATTTTAGAGAAGATGCATTCTAAAACCCTAAAAGCTAAACCCTTGGGGGCTAAAAGCTAATTCGAGGATGAAGTGTGATCATGGGGGCCTTCGGCCCCGCGCTTTAGTTTAGGGTTTGAAGTCGTAGGGTTAGCCGTTAGGTTAATCTAACGGCTAACTGTAACACCCCAACTAAGGCGGAACAATGAGATATACAGAAAGTCGAGTATTCAAAACAAATGATTATAAATAACATTCACCATAGTTTTATTTGATAAAAGAATTTACAAATGTACAAGCATGTGAACCAATTTCCAAGTACAAATGCGTCCACCGTACTTGAATATTAAGTTCACGAAACAAATAACAAGCACATGAAGTAGTATACTACAATGATCAAGGCGGATTCCATTGCCTATCACAAGGTTTGATCTTTGACTCCAAGGTGCAATGCAAATAATCATGAAGCATATAAATCCTCAATGCTTAAGTTTATTTCCTGAAAAGCATGAAGAAAAAGTGTCAACTACGAAAACGTAGTTGGTGAGTGCATAGGTTTTTATATAAATCTTGGTACATCACCGTTTTAATACCTAGAAAAACTGATTACTATTACATTTCGAAATATCCAAACCATATGATCGACAAAATTTTCATATCATGTTATCAAGTTTCCAAATACCATAATGTCATATCAAGACTTGGAGAATCTATAGTAAAATTTCAAGTTTTCATTTGTCAAATCATCATGAGAGAAAAAGTATATAAATCGATTAATCGTATATCATACCAAAATCATTCGGTTACCAAAATCATTTCAATATCACCAATTTCAACGTCTTTCAAGATATCATATGAGGGACGATACCCAATCCGTATGTCCAAACAATTTCCAATTATCAACAATATTAATATCAATTTTACTTAGCCACAAGGGCATAATTCAATATCAATTTCATTTAGCCACAAAGGCATAATTTACATAATTTTGATGAGTAAATGCTTGAACCACTACTAAGACCGGTTATGTCCAAAATAATAAGAAGCACATGCCGTCAATCACGTGCAATAATAATAACAAAGGGGTCGTGCCATGGAGACGACCAATAAAGTAATAGAAGGGGGTGTGGTATATGATTGATCACTGATATAGTAGTTAGAGCACCGCGTGGTCGGACTGGGAATGATGGTCGTCACAAAGGCAAACCAAACATCCCACCGTTACGCGTTGGGTGAGGGGACAAGTCCTAGTTGCGCAACTCTCAAACTACAGGCCTCTCGAAGAGTTAATAGTAGTGTACCGAGGTGAAATAGTTTGACAGTACTCAATCTCATCATATAATATATAACATGTTGCACATACAATATAATTTCCATATCATAATCATTCTTTCAAATATCATTTCATAAAGCAATTTTATTTATCATGCTTTTCACCCCGAAAGTAAAACACATAAAAGAGTTTGAAAGGGGGCTATGACTCACCTTGATATGCCGCATATTATATTCACTTATCCAAAATGGGTACTTCCCATCAATCGCTCCAGCATACATTCGTCACATTTCTCAATCACATTTCAAAGCCAAGACTATCCCTACGATAGGACTAATACATGTAAGTTCCTATCTTAAGCTATCACTTAGAAATGCCACTTTCATTATGTTGCTATCAATTGTGGAATCCAAGTATATTGCTAACATTCGCATTGTTTTGGTTGTAGAGATTGATGGTGTAAAAGGTTACTTTAATTACATGTGTAGTTATAAGTTGTTAGATTTTTGGTAACTTGGCCTCATTTGTGGTTTCACTTGGCATCTTAGGTTATCATATAGAAATATCATATTAAGTTATATTATCCTTATTCATCATTTGTTGTGTAACCGATTTTAGCGCGAATTAGCATTTGTGATATCAATATATAGCTTGGTTAACATAATTACTTATGCCTATCTCACTTAATTATCTTTGTTTTATTTTGATTACACTTATCTCATGAAATTCATTTAAGTGTTATGGGCCATTATCAATTGGGCCAAAATGTGATGAGTTTTTAAGTGACTTGGGCTTAATTTAGTTATTGGACTTAACCTTATTTGGGTTATGTGCTTAATGGGTTATATTGGTTATTGGACTTTATGGTTTGTTGGGCCAAGTGGGCCTACTGATTTATGGTTCTATGGGTTTAGTATTTGGACTGGGTTCACCCATTATGGCCTTTAGTGCATCTTTTAACCCATTATACAAATGGTTAGTTTCCTTTCAAATTTTCTGTTTTTAATTCACATTTTTATGAAATGTTGGCTACCATTTTGGGGTCAAGTCGAATTATTTGGACCTTCATGATTTTTACACAGTGACTTATATATATCTAGTATTTTTGTGAATTTTTGGTGAATTTTTAGATGATGTTTGGTATCCTTAAAAATTATCCATACACAAACTGTCCCGAATGGGTACTGCTTGCGACATCAGAAGTTTTATAAAAGTTCTTGATGTTCTGATTGTTAGAAAAATCCCATTATTTTATTTTAAATTCATGACACATTGAAATTACTTTTCACCAAGTATGACCTCCTGGAACCTTATGGATTAGGAGATAAAAATTGTTAAAGTTTATAAAATATTCAGACAAAATGAAAGTTTGACCAGTTTCAGTAGAAAAATCATATCTTTCGTTTCGTTCAGTATTTTTGAGTAATTCTAGTTGGTGGTTATTCTTAACTCGTTCCTCTACAACTTTTATTTTGAAAGTTTTGCTTGAAAATGCCCTCACATGCCCAGTTTTCCCGTTCAAAGACAGAAGATGGATTCTGTCAGCTTACTTTGTTTGCCCAATGCATGCCTTTACTTTATGGCTTCACCCAATACTTATTTTGGCAAACCCAATACATTTTGTTCATCCTAATTCATCTCTTAATCTTTCATTAGTGTTTTCTCCAGATTTTATTTCATATTTTATGGACAAATCATGTGATGAAAGTGATGAATTTATATTTGTGTTCTTGTGATTTCGGTTAGTGATTTTTATGCATAGTTTTGTCTTGAATTCTTATAAAATCCTTATTTCTTGTACTAACTTCATAAATCTCAGATTATTAACATGTATTTTAACATCAAAATATATATGAAATCATCAATTAAAGACCCATCTCAAATCCCAAATCAAAACAACTCAAACTAGTGCAAATCTAAGCATGCATGTTAAGATCTATTACTTTCACTATAAATCTTTCATCCATCTTTCCTCTAACATATAAAAGTTACTTTTTAATAAAATTTCCAGAAAGTTCTTTATCAAAAATACTTAAAAATGCATCAATCTTTCAAGGAAAAAGTCACTTTAAAAGCTACTAATTTATAACAACACTTTCGGGTCTTAAACTTGTTGAATCCTTGAATCTTTCTTCTAGATTTCGACATGCATGAGCATGATGAGAAAGATTCTATTGCCTTCATCAAGTGTGTTTTTCAAAGAATCAAGAAGAAAACATAAACTTTTGATAAAGATCTTTGAATATACACATAACCAAGGTTAATCTAACAAAGAGATGAAGATTCATACCCTTGAAGAGCACGGTTTTGATGAAGAAAATATGGCAGAAATTTCGTGGCTTTGATGCTCCAAATAACCCTTATTTCAAGCTTAAAATAACCCTTAAATCTTACTTGAATCAATCCTTGTTTAAGCCTTTCAAAAACCTTTTTTATTATTAAAGTTTAATATGATTTTTCCTTGTCTTTTTGTTGATTATTTGAGCCAAAATGGAGAGGAAGAAAAGAGGAGGAAGTGCAGAAAATTTGAGAGAAATGAGAGAGAAAGTATTGGTTTGTGTGTGTAAAATGAAAAGGGATGTGTGAAGTGTGGGGTGTGATGGTAGGTTAAGTTAACCTTGGGAGTTTAAGGGTATCATGTGGCTAGTTAAATTGGGATTGGTGGAGTGCACATGGCTGAATTTTTGCAAGAAAAATTAGAAATTTTTTAAGGAACAATTGTATAAAAGTCTTACACTCATGTCAATATGCATATATATGTATGTCTATGTATGTATTTGTATTGGGTGCATATATTAGTTCTTGTAAGGATATAAGTGTATGTATATGTTCTTGTATAAATATTACTAGTTATGTAGTGTTTCTAAGACATGGTTTATGTACATATATGTGTGTATACGGTGTGTATATATATATATAGATGTATGTAAATATATATATATATATTTTTGTGTTTTAATTTTATTACTTATCTCATTATTTATAAACTTTTATTTACATTAGATATATATATATAGTTATTATTATTTAAGCACTATTATGTACATCATAGTTCTATAAATATATTTTTAAGATGGTCATTATAGTTATGTGTTCAAATATACTTTGTTTACAAGATGGATATTGTTTACAAGTTTAATTTGATGGAAAGAAGATGTGAGTATATGACCCAGATATAAATGGAAAATAGAAGTTAAGGGGATATTATATACAGATTATTTAAATAAGAAGAAGAAGACCCATCTTATTATATATTTTCTATTTTACACCTTAACAATTATTGAGTATTTAACTTACATCTTGTACTTTTAAAATTTTACTTTTTAAGCCTAAACATTTATGATCAATTTAGTTGGATTAGAACACTACGAGACGAGTATATACAACAGAAGTATTTTTCTTTTATAACACCTTATGTTGTAATTTTATTCAGAAAGCTTAACTCTGTATCATGGAATACAGTTTTGAAATATTATTTAAAAAGTTTAACTAAAACTGAAATGTTTTAGCTATAAAAGTCTGTTTAAATTCAAGTATACGATCGATATGGTTTTTAGTAGTATTCTAGCCTTTACACATATTATTATATTAATTTAACAAAAACAAAAATATCTAAAGGTTAAATTAAATGAGGTTATTCATTGAAACTTTTTAAAAGTAAGTTATCAACATACAACAAGTATTGATTGTGAGTTTGTTACAAAACTATTGATATATTTTTTCTTAAAAATGTAATGATCATTTTAAATTGTTTATGTTGAACTAAACTGTGATATTTTGTTTATGTGGTAAATAAAAACCGTGAAAATAAACCATTTAGCTTGACTATGTTTCAAGACCTAATAATATAATATGCTTTTTGTTAATTTATAAATTTAGCAAGGGCATTGTTTGATCGTCTTGCCCGGGGCATCAATAAACTCAGGACCGGCCCTGCTAAAATCGTTATTGATTTTTACTCATTTGTTTTGTCTCAATGTGTGTACAAAATCAAATTTGATTTTGTATAAGTTTGACACCATATGAATAAAATCAAATTTGATTTTGAATAAGTTTCTTGATGTGAAACTTATTTGTTTTGTCTAAATTATCTATACATAATCAACTTTGATTCTGTACATAAAGTTATATAAACTAAAATCACTACAAATATCAACACATAATCAAATTTGATTGTAGACATTAGTCACAAACATAGGTAACTATAAACTCAATACAAAATCACTCTGATTGTACAAACAAAGTTTCAAAATCTCTAAAATCTCTATAGATAATCAAACTTGATTCTAGACATAAAGTTGCAAATATATAAATCACTAAAATATCAACACATAATCAAATTTAATTATAGACATATAGTCACAAACACACAGGTAACTAAAAACTCAATACATAATCAAATTTGATTGCACAAACAAAGTTACAATACACAAATTTAACAAATTCAAATTTTAGAATAATGTACACTCAAGTATGATTGACTGTACAATCAGTAAATATGTATATAATCAAATTTGATTTAGTACATACATTTTGGTTTAGACATTTCATCAAACACTTTGTGGGCAGAACTCATTATAAATATTTAAACAACAACAACCAAAGATCCAACTTCTTATCATATAAAAAACAAAAATAAGAGAAAAAAAACTACAAATCATGAATAAAAACGGTTTGTTTATCCATTTTTTATATAAAAAACATAAACTACATAAAATATAACTCTAATACCATCTTAAACATCATCTTCCATTTGTTGTTGTTGTTACTAGTGGTTTGAGATGAAGATCCATATTGTAGTGGTGGTGGAGGCGGCGGCGGCGGTTGTAACAACCCTCAATTTTCGACTAGGACAATTTACTTATATTTATCTAGGTATCTATCCCTAGAGGTTTATTAAGAGAATTAACCTTCTAGATATTGAAGGCATAGTGATATTTGCCCTCTAGTTCGATGAAATACCATAGATGACGAGTTGCCTTAGAAATGCCATAAACAAAAACTATAGGCATCCAAGAAAATCTCATAGTATAATTAGTTCTAATTGAACTTCATGAAATGTCAACGAACCAAAATTTTAATCTCAAAGAGTAAATCATAAAAATAACTATGCAAGACTCACAATATGAGATAACAACCAAAAATTTCTTATGAATATCCAACAATTCAAACACCAAGTTAATTAAAGTACATTTGAACATAAAATACAATGACCATCTTAAAAGTATATTTATAAAACTATGAGGTACATAAAAGTGCTTGAACAATAATAAGTATATCTATATAAGTGTAAAATAAATACAAGTTTATAAACCAAGAACTAAATAACAAGTTGTAACACAAAAATTATATATACACATATATGCATACAATCATGTCCTAAATTACAAAATAAATAGTAAATAAACCCTCATACATGAACCTATACTAAATAATACTTACACTTTAAACAACTAACTAATTTAAATAATTACACTACACACATATATATTTATACATACACATGTATTCATACATGAATCTAGACCAAAATACAACCATATACACCCTAAAAATTCAAATTCACACAACACATACCTTGCCTAGCCAATGGGCTTCAAGCCACCACTCAACTAGACCAACTAGCACTCCCCCAACTCCTTTTCTCTTCCTCCATCACGTGGGTATGCCCCCTCCCCCTCTCATTTTTTGAGTTTTCTCTCAAACCAACACATACACATGCAACTACACTCTCTCCAACGCTCTCAAAAATTCTGCACTCTTTCTTCTTCATTTTCGGTTTCACCAAGGCAAAATGGAGCTTGAATCTAACTAATCTAATGTAATAATAAGTTCCATTGATCATCTAATAACTAGAGTCATGTATGGTGTAAGCATGGAGTTGATTTGGAGGCAACAAGATCACGAAATCAGCCCCCAAAGAGGCTGATCGGACAGCAGTAAAAACAGGAGGAAAACATCTCCAATCTTCTTCTTTTCTTTTGATTCTTGACCATCAAAGGGTACCCAACATGTTCCTTTATTTGTTCTTCATATTTTCCTTCATTTTGTAGCTTATTTTCCCTTCTTCTCAAGTTTCTTTCAGCCATGAAACACCTCAAGAACAGCCATGGAATGGAGACCCAACAACACCCTCAATCTTGTTCTTTTCATCTTCAAAGGTTGACAACTTAAACTCTTTTGATTATCACATTCTTTATCATTCATTTTATCACAAAATACACATAGATCTTCACATGCATGCATATTTAAAAGATTGATCTAGAAGAAATAATTATGAATGCAAGAGATAATAATGGATTTAGGGTATGCATGATAAGATTTGAATTAGTTTAGGTCTATCTTGATTTGGGATTTGAGATGGATCTTTTGATTGATGAGTTTATGTATATATAAATGTTAAAATACATGTTAATAATCTGGGATTTATGAAGTTAGTACAAGAAATAAGGATTTTATAAGAATTCAAGACAAAACTATGCATAAAAATCACTAACCGAAATCACAAGAACACAAATATAAATTCATCACTTTCATCACATGATTTGTCCACAAAATATGAAATAAAATCTGTAGAAAACACTAGCGAAAGATTAAGAGATGAAATAGGATGAACAAAATGTATTGGGTTTGCTAAAATAAGTATTGGGTGAAACCATAAAATAAAGGCATGCATTGGGCAAACAAAGTAAGCTGACAGAATCCATCTTCTGTCTTTGAACGGGAAAACTGGGCATGTTAGGGAATTTTCAAGAAAAACTATCAAAATAAAAGTTGTAGAGAAATGAGTTAAGATTAACCTCCAACTGGAATTACTCAAAAATACTGAACCAAACGAAAGATATGATTTTTCTACTGAAACTGGTCAAACTGTTATTTTGTCTGAGTATTTTATAAACTTTAACAATTGTTATCTCCTAATCCATAAGGTTCCAGGAGGTCATACTTGGTGGAAAGTAATTTCAATGTGTCGTGAATTTAAAATAAAATCATGGGATTTTTCTAACAATCAGAACATCAAGAACTTTTATAAAACTTCTGATGTCGCAAGCAGTGCCCATTCGGAACAGTTTGTGTTTGGATAATTTTTAAGGACACCAAACATCATCTAAAAATGCACCAAAAATTCACAAAAATAGTAGATACATATAAGTCACTGTGTAAAAATCATTAAGGTCCAAATAATTCGGTTTGACCCCAAAATAGTAGCCAACATTTCATAAATATGTGAAGTAAAAACAGAAAATTTTAAAAGAAGCTAATCATTAGTGTAATGGGCTAAAAGATGCACTAAAGACCATAATGGGCTAACCCGGCCCAAATACTAAACCCATAGAACTATAAATCAGTAGGCCCACTTGGCCCAACAAACCATATAGTCCAATAACCAATATAACCCATTAAGCACATAACCCAAATAAGGTTAAGCCCAATAATTAAATTAAGCCCAAGTCACTTAAAAACCCATCACATTTTGGCCCAATTGATAATGGCCCATAACACTTAAACTAATTTCATGAGATAAGTGTAATCAAAATAAAACAAAGATAATTAAGTGTAATAGGCATAAGTAATTATGTTAACCAAGCTATATATTGATATCACAAATGCTAATTCGCGCTAAAATCGGTTACACAACAAATGATGAATAAGGATAACATAACTTAGTATGACATTTCTATATGATAACCTAAGATGCCAAGTGAAACCACAAATGAAGCCAAGTTACCAAAAATCTAACAACTTATAACTACGCATGTAATTAAAGTAACCTTTTACACCATCAATCTCTACAACCAAAACGATGCGAATGTTAGTAATATACTTGATCCCAGATATCATAGCAACATAATGAAAGTGGCATTTCTAAGTGATGGTTTAAGATAGGAACTTACGTGTATTAGTCCTATCGTAGGGATAGTCTTGGCTTTGAAATGTGATTGAGAAACGTGACGGATGTATGATGGAGCGATTGATGGGAAGTACCCATTTTGGATAAGTGAATATAATATGCGGCATATCAAGGTGAGTCATAGCCCCCTTTCAAACTATTTTATGTGTTTAACTATCGGGGTGAAAAGCATGATATATAAATTAAATTGATTATATATATATATACATATATATGAAATGAATCTTGATATAATGATTATGAAATGAATTTGTTTCGTATGTTCAAGATGATAAATGTTTTATGATGAGCTTGAGTTCTGTCAACCCGTTTTCTTTCGGTACACTACTATTTACTCCGAAAGTGGAGACCTGTAGTTAGAGAGTTGCGTAACTAGGATTCGTCCACCCACCCAACGTGTAACGGTGGGATGTTTGGTTGCCTTTGTGACAAACATCATTCCCAGTCCGACCACGCGGTGTTCTAGCTACCTTAAATTTGAATGGTCGTCTTCATGGCACGACCCTATTATTATTAATACGGCACTTGATTGACAGCTTGTGCCATGAAATGAATTATATATATTGTTGGACTTGATAAAATGGTAGTAGTAGTGGCTCAAGCATTTACTCATCAAAATTATGTAAATTATGCCTTTGTGGCTAAATGAAATTGATATTGAATTATGCCCCTGTGGCTAAGTGAAATTGATATTAATATTGTTGATAATTGGAAATTGTTTGAACATACGAATTGGGTATCGTCCCTCATATGATATCTTGAAAGACGTTGAAATTGGTGATATTGAAATGATTTTGGTAACCGAATGATTTTGGTATGATATACGATTAATCGATTTATATACTTTTTCTCTCATGATGATTTGACAAATGAGAACCTGAAATTTTACTATGGATTTTTCCATGTCTTGATATGACATTATGGTATTTGGAAACTTGATAACATGATATGAAAATTTTGTCGATCATATGGTTTGGATATTTCGAAATGTAATAGTAATCGGTTTTCTAAGTATTAAAACGGTGATGTACCAAGATTTATATAAAAACCTATGCACTCACTAACTACGTTTTCGTAGTTGACACTTTTTCTTCATGCTTTTCAGGAAATAAGCTTAAGCATTGAGGATTTATATGCTTCATGATTATTTGCATTGCACCTTGGAGTCAAAGATCAAACCTTGTGATGGGCAATGGAATCCGCCTTGATCATTGTAGTTTACTATTTCATGTGCTTTTTATTTGTTTCGTGGACTTAATATCCAAGTATGGTGGATGCATTTGTACTTGGAAATTGGTTCACATGCTTGTACATGTGTAATTTATTTTTATCAAATAAAGCTATGGTGAATGTTATTTATAATCCTTTGTTTTGAATACTCGACTTTCTGTACATCTCATTGATCCGCCTTAGTTGGGGTGTTACAGCGGTCGGATATGGTGGTGGTAGTGGTGGTCACCGCCCAAGGAGGAGAAGAGGGGGAGAGTGTGTGTGTTTGTGTGTGTGTGTGTGTGTTTCCATCAGGAGGAGGAAAAGAGAAAATATGTTTTTTTGTTAAGCAAATTTACATATATGCCCCTCTGTGTTTTTTTTAATGAAGGCATAAGTTTCAATCCTAGCCATTGATTGAGATGATCAAATGGCTAGGATTTGGTCCTTGGGTTTCATGAAAAATTAAGGATTCAAATGAACTTTTACCTATATATATATATAGGGGCAGGTTATTTAGAGTCCAACTTATTTAAAGTCCAAAAAGGGTCCATAAAACTTACACACTTACACATGTGTAAGACCGTCCATCTTTTGGTGGTGGTGGTGACTTACACATGTGTAAGTTAAGTCTTAGTGGTGGTGGTCGCCGTCACCAGAAAATCATGGTGGTGGTCGGAGATGATGGTGGTGGTGGTAGGAGGTGGTTAGAATTTCAGAAGCTGGAAAAAAGAAGGATAGAGATTCTCTAAAGTTCAAGTAACTTTATAGGTAAAGTTAAGAGAATCTTGACCTTTAGATTAAAATCAAAGTTTAAGATCCAAAGATGACTTTTTAATCTTAACCATTGCTTTTAATCCAATAGTTAAAATGTCGTAACTTTACCTATAAAGCTCATTTGAACTTTAGAGGATCTCAATCCAAAAAAGAATCAGTGGACCCTTTTTGAATTCTAAATAAGGTGGACTTTATATAGCGGTGGGTTAGACTAGGGACACCTATCAAATTAGGGACACTAGGGACTGAATGTAAGTCCCAACTATTACTAGATGAGTGCTGAAGACACCTCTATGTCAATGGTGAGTGTACTTTGCAACACAATCACTTAATCTGGACGTGACCAGTTTAGAGTGATTGTGTACCAGGTAATCTGGATTAACTTATTAAGGTGACAAGTTATAAGTAAATACAATGCAATAAATAAATGACAAGTATTTATAATTGGTGAGACAATATGTAATTTTCAAGTGTATTTTATTTATAGATTATTAAATAAAATACAAGGTTGTTGCGGAACCAAGATAATACAAGTATGTAAATATCCTAACAACCTATGAAATACAATTGATCTATACATGGAAATTCTCTTAACAATCGAAACACTTAAAGTTGTGAAATGTTCCTTTTTGCGATTGAGAGAATATTGCACAAGTTCACCAATATTGCAGAAGTATGAATTTGCAAAGTTATTGAAATGCTTGGGCAAAGACCTCTATTTATAGTCGAAGTATGAGCATTGGGATCTCAACTTCGACGTACAAATATGGTTGACAGCACACAAAAGTATTAGTAAATAATCCTTTGTGTGTGTTAAATAAAGTGTGAGTCCCTCGATAGCTATAGATCGCTCTCGAGATCGTCTATGATTATGTCGTGAGTGCGGAATCCTCACGAGATAACTAGTTTGATTAGTAAATTGGTATATCGCTAATTATCAAGTAAATAATCAGCCGTATTATACTATCTTCGTTTCTATAAGATATAGAACGAACTTAGGTGTCTGGTGTACTTGTATGTCGAACGTGTTCGTTTATTTTAGGGTATTCGTTCGTATATATATGTTTCAGGTCGAACTGGGCTTGCTGGGCTTTGTTCTTACGAACTTAGCTGCCCAGCCCATGTAACGAAGTTAATCTTCGTTTGTACCAATTCGTTTGCCTCTAACGAAGATATACCTTATCTTCGTTAGATACAAGACTTAGTTATATTCCTAAGTATTTCATCTTAAGGAATCCTAACACATATTATGTTTGTACTTGTATATCACATAACAACCATCATACATAACACACATATATATAACACCAAAACATGTAATCGATCATTACCAAAACATAAAGTCCATAACCTATCAATTACATATATAGATACGACATAAATTAACATAATGTCTCAATCTAAACGACATATCAAATCTAAGTTGCTGTTGTCACATCAACATGCATCAACAAACTCCCCCTTGACAGCAGCACCTTCGATTTCTTAGTCTTCAAAATCTGATCATTCATCAAACAACAATCTTTTGCTATTTGCATGAATATCTTCATGTAAGCAGAGCTGTAGTATCTTACGATATCTACTTTCTTCATGCTTCCAAAATGGCAAAAACAAACACTCTGTATCGTACAGCTTTCTCAGATCATTTCTTGAGAAGTTCACCAGCTGCATCGGATCATAAACTCTTCTCAACAAAATCTGCTTCTTTGAATCTGCATACATCTTGGCTTCACCAGAATTTTGATCAATTTCCCAATTATCCATCTTGTCCAAGACATCTTGTGCCCATTTCTTGGCAGGAACCTTGATCATGCATTTAATATCATGTTGAACAAACTCAACTGTTTTATCTGGCTTAACCACTCTTTTCTTCGATCTTGGCTCAATCTTAAATTGTGGTTTATCAGAATCTTTCATGTTCTTCCTTAACCAGAAATCTTTTCTGAGATTCTTACCAACAACATCAGCTAAGCCATCATCGCTTGGATTGATAATCCAGTTATTTCCAAGCTCATGTAAATCTTCTTCACACAAACTTCTGAAATGTCTCTCACACCATGCTAAGTACTGACAACCTTCTGGTCTTTTAAGCACAAACAACTTCAATTCATCATCATAAAACCAACTCCAGATGATTGTCTTGTACTTTGCAGCATCTTTATCTGAGATATGAGTCCAATACAAATTCGGTTTCCACGTTTCCCTATGTACTATCCAATCATTTACTCTTTTCTCGGGAACACGTCGATCAACAATATGTAATGAATCATCATCTTTGAGAGGAACTGGAAAATCATTTGAATTGAATGGTCTTGTCACATTAATCTCATATTCAGATGGAATCGACACATCACCATTCTTAGCATACACAACAAAATGTAGAACTTGAGTTAGGCTGCTGAATGGGACTTGAAGCATTCTTTCTCTAACATCTGATCTCTGATGATCCAGCACTCTATTCTCTTCAATCAACGGATCTTCAGGAATTGAGTCCCATACTTCGTCAAACCCATAAGGCTTCTTGAATATATCTAGATTTGGTTCAGGGACAAATTCGCCTTCCTCGAGCTCATCACCATCAAAGAATAAATCTGTATAATCTGGATCATCTATTTAAATTTACACAAAATGAACACCAGAATAAAAGAATAATCATGATAATTATAATAAAGATGAAATATGATAATTATAATAAAGATGAAATGTACTTGTATTAAAATAAGATAAATTACATTTTCATTACATAAAATGTCATAACTTATTACACACAATCAATTATACATTCTATCTAACAATCTTTATCATAGACAAAATTAGAAACCTGAATCACGAGGAGCACCAGAAGGACCAGCACCAGAACCAGAAGCACCTTGCTGAGAAGTATCACCTCCTGTCTCCCCCTCGATCGCTGCACCCTTTCCTCTATCTTCAACTGGGCGAGAAACATTCCTTTCAGCAGCATTATCAGCATCATCATCGTCATTCTGACGTCGTGGTTGAACCGCTGACAATCTGCAGACCTCTTCAGGAACTTCTCCCCCTTGAATCTTGACCCAGTTGATCAAAAATGTTAAGGCAGCGCGAGTCTCAGTGAGTTTAGACTCCAAAGTGCGAACCCTGGTCTCCAAAAGATCAACACGACATCCAGGAACAGGAGCAACAGCAGCAGTCGGTCTTGGAGGAGCAGGCATGCTACAGAAGAAGCTTCAACAACACGTCGACGCTTAATTCTGGTATATTGAAGATCAATACTCCCTTGCCTCTTCACCGGACTAACCGAACCTGCTCTGTTCACAGGGTCTTCCATATCTTCAAAGATCTCTCGCAATTCAGAATCATGCTGAGCTGCAACATCAGGATCAATCTCAGCAGCAGGAATGGAGTTAGCGGAATCTGAAATTGCTGGAACAGCGTGACAAGCTTTGCTTATGCGTTCTCTATGAAACAAAACACCCTCTTGATCAAACGACTGATGCGAATGATCGCTTTCAGAAGCAACCGCAATATCATGAATCATCTTAGTTCGACATTCAGCAGCAGCAGAATCATCTGTGTTTGTCGCAGTTGTAGCAGCAGAACCGTCGGAACTAGCAACATCATCATCATCATTTCCAACATCCGAACCAGCAGACTCATCCCCTGAACTCTCAACACCATCAACAGAACTCGCAGAAGAACCAGAATCAGAATCGTCATCAACAGCATCCACAAACATATCATTCTCAAGACGAGATTGATAGTTTGGATTAATCAGGTGACCAAAAAGTGGTGGATCATGGAGACCAGCCACATTACTCGTATTGGCCTCAAGATCAGCAAAAAGACGCGAAGGCCAAGCATGAAGAACGTAGCGAGGACCTTGGTCATATTCTAAGTCTGGACAAAAATGTCTAACTATAGCCATCACAAATCGAGGATACAGAAGAAATCGCTTTCTCCCCCTAGCATTAATCTGATCAATAAACTCTTGATAAAAATATCGGGAGAAAGGATAAGGACGATTATATACCAAAGCAACCATCTGCGACGCAATCTGTGCAGATAGTTGATCAAAGCCAGCCTTGCGATTGCTCAAACAGACGAGCAATGCATACGCCAGATACCTCCATCTTCCCTGAAAACCACTCTTGTCAAAAGGAAGTTTGACCTGGCCAACAAATCCCATTCTCTGAAAGCAGCGAAGAAGGAGTTCCAACTCGTAAGTCATTTCAACATCTTCCTCTTCTTCTACGTCTGGTTCTGCTCCTAGATGCAAAATAGTGCGGAGCGACTCAGCATTGAAATCAAATGTTGTGCCTTCAACAGTTGCTCGTACAAAACTTTGGCCATCAACCATGACTTCATGAGCAGTGGACCAGAAAGAATCAATATACAGCTTAATCAGTCTCGGCGAATCACAAAAGCAAAAGATAATCGCGAGCGAGCAATGTAGTTGAACATTTCATGAAAATGTTCGCAATTATGCTGATCTGGATCTAGGTTCAGTGCAAGATTGTGCTTTTTCACAAATTGACGAGGAGCGAGAGCCATTTCTGCAAAACCAATCACAATATCGAAACAAATATAAATAATCACGATAAATGGATTGCAGAATAGAAAAACCCTAATTTGAAAAACCCTAATCTGAAAAACCCTAATCCTTAATTTCGCAAAACAAGTCTGAACGAAGATAACCAATAAATTCGTTAAGTAGACAGAACGAAGATAGAAGCTAAATTTGTAAGCAATAACTAAACGAAAATAGGTCTTAAGTTCGTAAGAATTAAATCTAAATTAACACCTAACGAATTTTAAGTTCGTAAAGACTAAACTGTACATGTAAGTTCGTAAGTTATAAAACTTATCTTCTAAGTTCGTAACTTATAAACGAAGTCTAAGTTCGTTTGAATAAACCTAAGGGTGTTAAGCTAAGTTCGTAAATCATAACATGAAATTCAAAAGAAACTAATTACAAAGTTGATTATTTTCATTAAATACATGAATCATAAATAAATAACTATTCCAAAAACAAAAACCAGTTCATGTATTCATCCTTCACATGCTCAAATCTGCATCACAAATATTATCACTACACACCAAGGATCTTATCGTCATGATATTATCCGTGTAAATAACAATGTAGTAACAGAAATCAGCACTCCAACTTTATCTTCTTAACCTGAACACTGCACACTTACCACAGAACTCATCAACGCATTGAGAACAAAACAGTATAATGCAGAAAATTCAAGTTACAATCATACTCAATCAGGGTTAACAAATATGAAATAACTAAAAATCTAACAAAGATCAAGGGAGGTCATTTCTTGTCAAACCCTAAAATGTCACCAAGTTATTAATCAAATTCTTAACTTGTTATAAATCAAAATTGTGAGATTTCAAAGAACTTTGACATTTCACATAACACTTGAAAGATCATTGTCTAAACTTAAACAAATTAATGTCCAAATTAGAAAATCTTCTTTGTAAACAAACCACACAACCTCATTAAAAAATCACATGAAGGAATTCAGCAAAACATATACTCAGAATTTGAATAGGATCTCTCGTGCAATAAGAACTTATAAAAATACTATTTTGACTCAATTAAAAAGAAAAATAACACAGAATAAAAATTGCAGAATAATAAACTAATCTAAATTCTAATTAACTAGACTTTATACATTATTCACATTAAGCATGATTACTGCTGATTAGATCAGTTTAGCATGTTACATAAGCCTGCGGGTGAGAAATAATTCTCTTATTATAAGTTCTGAACCGTGACCCAACAGCAATTACCGGTATGTTTGTCTTCTTAAACACTCGGTACATCCAGTTTCCTTTGGGTTATGACACTTTCGACATACCCTGGCCAAGGACAGTCACCATGTAACCCGAGTAGCCTAATATGCCATTTGAATAGTTTGCGAACTTATGTAACCCACATTCAGATATACTTTCGTAATCGATACAAGCACTAAGATAAAAATATTCAATATATTCAAGAACATCCTTAACAAATCATGAGACACTTTGTGGATAACTGAATTGAATTACTTTGTGATTTCACATATATGCTTCTGCATTTCATGATTTATAAGGAACCCGTGATTTTCTATGAGATCCATGTAGCGAACTTTCTGACAACCTATCCCAAGTTGGAAGCTTTAGGTAGGATAGGTATACAAAGATACCCCGAGGACATACTTGTCCGAATCTCAAAGACCACATTAGCCCCTTAATTTGCATATAATTGATTTGCATAACAATATCACATTTACTTTTATGCTCATGATTGGTAGAAGTTCGTGCCTATTCATTGAACAAATCTTATAGTAATGCTAGATCTTTCACGAAATTTAAGGACTAGATCAATTCATTACTGAAAAGCAAGCAATCTCAGCCATATATCTGAATATGTTTCCCACAAGAACATTATATAATTTAAGTTCAGATTGAAGGAACCTTGGTACTTTGTGTCTACCGATATATCCCAAATTGTAATCACTGAACTAATCAGTTATATTACGATTAAGCAGGCTTAAAAGCTAAAGTATCGTCACTTCTACTCATTTAGCACAGTAACCTTACTTTATTCATATTTTTGGATTTTCGATTTTTCAATGTTTTTGAATTTTTCTTGACACTAGATATATACAAACTTATACTAGGACAACTCTTTTTGTATTTTTTTTTATGACTCTATCTATGTACGACTTACACTACAAAGACATACAAAAAAAAAAAAAATAACTTTAAGTTTTTTTGAGAGAAACTACTCGGCATTCTTCATACCATTGAGTTGAAATAACAACTCAAGACGAGGTCCATCAAAAGCTTTAGTGTATAAATCAGCAAGATTATCATCAGTAATAACCTTTTCTAAATGAATAAGCTTTTTCTCAAAACAGTCACGGATGAAATGATACTTTATATCTATGTGCTTGGTGACTTTAAAGTTTTTCGGATTCTTGGTAATATCTATGGCAGATTTATTATCAATACAAATGGGAGTATTGGAGATATTCATACCATAATCGCGCAGTTGCTGTATCCAAAGCACCTGAGAACAGCAATATCCAGCAGCAATGTACTCTGCTTCACAGGATGACTGTGCAACAGATGTCTGCTTTTTGCACTGCCACGATACAATTCTCCCCCTTAAAAGCTTACATCCACCTGACGTTGATTTCCTATCCGAGTTGTCACCACCATAATCCGAATCAGTATAAGCTACGAAGTCAAAAGAACCAAACATGGGATACCAAAGACCTAGACGAGGTTTGCTTTCACATAACAAAGGATTCTTTTTGCAGCTTTCAAGTGAGACTCTTTCGGATTAGCCTGATATCTAGCACACATAGAAACAGCAAAGGTAATATCTGGACGTGAGGCTGTCAGATACATCAAGGATCCAATGATAGCTCGATATTGAGTAGCATCGACGGATGAATCATTAGGCTTATCAGGACACAACCCATGATTAGTTTAATGGGGAGTAACAGCATCCTTAGCATCAGACATGCGAAACCGAATAAGCAAATCTTTAACATACTTGGTCTGATGTATAAAGAAACCATCTTTCAGTTGATCCACCTGTAGTCCAAGGAAGAAGGTTAATTCCCCCATAGCACTCATCTCAAACTTAGCCTTCATGCTCTGTTCAAATGCCTTGCACATTTTGTCATCAGATGAACCAAAAATGATGTCATCGACATAAACCTGTACAAGCAAGTAGTCCTTCCCTTTCCATTTAATAAACAACGTGCTGTCTATAGAACCTCTGGTAAAACCACTTTCCTTCAAATGTGTCTCAATTAACGTCCTGTTCTTCCGTTCAGCCACTCCATTCTGTTGTGGCTCATATGGTGCACTGTACTGATGTTGAATTCCTTTGGTCAAGCAAAATACAGTAATAGTATTATTCTTGAACTTAGTACCATTGTCACTCCTGATTCTCTTAACTTTGACTCCATGGACATTTTCAACTTGCTTGACAAAATCCATAAATCGTTCGGCAGTCTCATCCTTGGTCTTCAGAAAAAATACCCATGAGTACCTCGAGTAATCATCAGTGATCACCAAACAGTAAGACATCCCTCCAATGCTTCTTTTGTTCACAGGACCAAAGAGATCCATATGAAGTAATTCGAATGGTTTGGAAATAGAGTTGAGTACTTTGGATTTATGCGGATTCTTATGTTGCTTCCCTTTCAAACACGGTACACACTTATCTTCCATCCCAAACTTCTTAACAGGCATACCATCAACTAACCCAAGACCGATAAGTTCATTCATCTTCCGAAAGTTGATAGGAGAGATTCAGACTCATTTGCCTTGCTCAACAAACAAAGGGGCTCCTTTGGATTATCAACACCTAAAATTAAACCATAGATGTCTCTCTTCCTAGGAGCTTTGAGCATAATCTATTCTTCTGGAATAACAAAACCCGGCTTCAAGATGTATGCCTCCTTTTCTGTGAAATGAACATTGTTGCCCTTATCACAGATCTGTGAGACACTCATTAGATTGTGAGTAAGTTGTTCCACATAGTTAACTCTTTCTAGAGTTAGTTGTCCATTGACGACATCTCCTTGACCGGTGATGTTGCCGCCCTTGGAACCAGCAAAACTAACATATGACCCATTTATACCAGTATAATTGGACAAGAGCTTCTTGTCCCCTGTCATGTGCCTGGAGCATCCACTGTCAAGGTACCACAAATGAATAGGTTTCCTAGGAACTCCCTGCACATAAAATGAGAAATATTAGTTATCATTGGGGACCCAAACCTTCATAGGTTTGGGTCGTCCCTTCTCATCCTTGAGAATCAGTTCAGTCCAATATCCATTGCTAGAAGCCGTGGGTGTGACTTGATTCTCAACTTGTCTTCTCACTGGAGAAGACGTCTGACCGCTCGTTGGAGAAGGTCTTGGGGAATGAAGGCCAAAAGAGGGTCTAACACTCGAGTGAAGTCGGTTATAAATTGAATTAAGACTTGGAGATGTTTGTGACCGACTCGAACTCCCACTGAGGGTAGTGAATCTTTGTCCCATAGGAGAAGAACCTTTTGGTGGAGATTCACGTCGTTGAGGTATAGTAAACGGTTTTGTGGAAGATTGAACTTCTTTAGTCTTATAAACCTGTTTATCATTACCCAACCCCCTTTTTCCTTCCGAGGTGGAAACCTTTGAAGGAGAACCCAATCTCCGAGGTCGATTAGGACATACACTGTAAACATGACCTTTTTCATGACAAGCAAAGCAAGAGAGGACCTTAGTTTTTTTTCTTTGTATCGACCTTATTATTGGTACTTACATATTCACTATTGTCCACTGATTTACTTGTTTTACGAGGATCCTTATGGTCTCGTTTGGTCGGTGATATCCTAGACTTACTTGGGGACTTCTTTCGAGCAGGCATTAAGATATGCTTCAAAGCCTTAGTTGCTTCGACATTAACAACTAATTCATCTTCAGATTGACTATCCCTAGACTGCTTAGGTAAAGGAGTTTGACGCAACTGACTTAATCGCTTCATATCCTTAATATCAACATCCCAGACTTTATCAATCCTCTTAGGGTCAATTGATGATAACGGAAATTCTAACTCAGTGTAGACCCTACTACTCTTACGAAGTGTAAAGTGAGTAATACTGTCTTTTTGACCATAAGAAGTGGACGAATCTAGGACGACACCTTTCAATTTCTCTTCCTTGGTAGGTTGAGAAGAAACTCCTTTAGATGCTGCTGTCTCCTCAGTCAAAGTAGGCTTAGGAGACGAGTCTGGAGATTTACCAACATCAACACTAGGTGGAAGTAGGACTTCCGGGATATTAGGTTCTACAGGAGTATAATTATTGTTGAAAGGAGGAGGCATGCTATTGTAAGAAACCTTAGCAGAGTCAGAACTCTTAGATGGAGAGTCCCCAAATTTTTGCATATGCATCAAAAGCTCATCATGTCTAGTTGAATCAACCTTAGCTTGTAAGTCCACTATTTCTATTCTAGCATCAGCCAGTTCTTTCTCAATAGTAGAACACTTCTTAGCTAATAATGCATAAGCTTCACCACCTACTCTTTCTACAGCCACAACATGTTTAACTTTGTCTTTCATAGCATTAATATCAGACTCTAAAGATTTAATCCTATCCTTTAAAAATTTTTCTCTATTAGTGACAGTTAAACTTTTTTAATCAATTTATCTCTTTCTTCATGAGCAACATTAACAACAGATTCTAAATGCTTAATTAGTTCATTCTTTTGTTCAATTTCATCAAACATTCGATTAACAATTTTGCAAACATGAACAATAGTACGAAGAGAGTAAGATACCTGTTGATCTGCTTCTTTGCAGTCTGCCATGTACGCGACAAAGTCATCCACACTCATGCCTGCTAGAATTTCATACTCCTTCATCTGCTCTTCAATCGTCTTTTCAACCTTTTCAGTAGCAGAATCGTCTTTGTTCTCAGCAGCGTTCACCTCTCCAGAATCTTTCGTATCAGCAACTTCAACCTCTTCATCCGACTCAGAATCAGTGTCATATACCTGAGTAGAAGATTCCAAGTTCGAGCTTTGAGCATTTTCATACAGATGCTCATCACTGTGGTAAACTGAGGTGTCCAAGAAATCCTCAACAGAATCTGCTATTTGAGCCATATCATCAACTATTTCGGCCAAATAAGCATTATTAGTCTCATCCTGTGGAAGATTCCAGACATAAGAACCATCAGGTTGAGCAGCTACGATAGCCTTGTCATTGCTATTTCCAGTAGTATCTTCAGTCAACAAGAGAGCTCTACTTGCATTCTGATTAAAAGGACGATTTCCACCTCTATCTTGACGAGTAGGGGTAATGTTGACATCTCTCTTTGGTCGTTGACATTCTTTGGCAAAATGTCCAAAGCCATCGCAATTATAGCACTTAACCTTTGACTTGTCAATGCCCTGAGTACCCCCAATAAGCTGTCTACCGGTTCGTTGCATAAACCGTTGCACTCTCCTGGTGATCATCGCCAAATTCCATTTCAGATCCATTTCTTTAACATCATCTGGATCGATTTGGTCATAATCTTCATCAATGAGTGCTGGATCCGTGATCCTCCCAGCAACAAAAGCTTCATGTGCAGCACACATTGCGGCAAAAACATTCATCCTTCCCTCAGCAGATTTCATATCCATAGGCATAGACTTGTAACCAGCAGAAGTAGATGAAATGTTACCAAACGACATATTTCCTGGCTTGGCATTCTCATTTGTCTTTCGAGCCTTGAAACCAGCATCAGAAGCCATGAAACCTGTAGAATCATCTCCATCCATAACACAATTAGGACCCTCTTTCGTGCCAGAAGAACCAACCCCAGAAAAGAATGCATTAATATCAGCTGTAGGATTCTTCATAGTGGCATGATAAAGAGATGGATCTTGTGTGAAGTTGTCTTGGAGATCCTTTGCCTTATCCTTCATTTCTCTGTTTCTTAATGTGGATATAACACCATCTATACGAAGAGATGCATAATCAGCTCTTTCTTGCAATCCATGACGAAATTCTTTATAAGCTTTCGACATACCATCCAAGAATTTATCCACTATCTCAGTAGGAGTATACTTAAGATCAAAATAGGCTAACTCAGCAAGAAGATGTTGAAATCTCAAGATAAGATCCTCAACTAGTTCGTTCTTGGTAGCATTAAAGCAATCAAATTGTTTCTTAAGCATCTTAACTCTATTTTGCTTCAATAAAGGATCACCTTCACAGTGAGCTTCAATAGCATCGAACAATTGCTTTGAAGTCTTGTACTCCTGTTTAGGAAACAGGTGCACTAATTCTTGAGGAATGCACATCCTAAGTGTAGAAAGAGCCTTAACTTCAACAGCATACAAGGATTTTTCTTCACCTTTTAACTCTCCTACCTTGTAATTCGTTGTAACACCGTTTACAGTAAGAGTTGGCCATTCATATCCTTCAGTGATCATAATCCACATATTCAAATCTTCTCGTTGAATATAATCTTCAAATCGACCTCTCCACGCCCAGAAGTCAGCCAATGAAACTAACTTCGGTGGAGAATTAGTACGGCCAACGAGATGATCATGATAGACAAGAGAATTCAGGTATTGAGCAACAGCAGTGTTGGTTGACGAGGAAGCCATTTCGTAAATTTCTGCACTGAACGAAGATAGATCTTAAATTCGTTTGAATGAGAGAAACGAAGATAGGATTAACTTCGTTTGCAGGAAGGAAACGAAGATAGAATTATCTTCGTTTGAAGGAAAGAAACGAAGATAAAGCTTAATCCGTAAGGTGAGAGTAACGAAGATAACTTGAAATTCGTTTGAAGGAACTTAACGAAAATAAAGCTAAAAACGTTGGAAGAACTCGAAACGAAGATGAGGTTAAGTTCGTTTGCTAAATTCGTTTGAGAAAACGAAGTTAGCGACAAGGGTATCGGGAGGTTGATTTTCAGAGAAAAGAATCAAACAAAACGATCTCGAACCTTCGATAAGAAATCGATTGGCTCTGATACCACTTGTGAGAACGTGTTTCAGCACGTTCCCGGATCGATTAACACGAGATCTAACAATCATAGATGTGCGAAATCCGTCTATGATCGTCTTTAGGGTTAATTAATGATTATCATGATAAACACACACGAAGATAATAAGAACAGGAGATAAACACAAAAATACTATCATTAATCATATGATTACAAGATGAATCCGTATGAACAACATCTACAATGATTACGGATTACAATCATTGAGACGAATCGTGATAGTTTGGGCGGTATCTCGAGGTATAGATCTCTACCTCGAGAACCTAGTGAATGACTTTATGTTGCAACTAAATCATCAACCTAAATTCGTGACCTAAGACTTATATTTATAGGTTGTACAAACAGACTGGGCTGTCAAATTCGTACAAACGGGCTGGGCCTTACTAACTTAATAGTTCTTACGAATTTAAACTTCGTAAGCATAATTGTACGAATTTCTCAGCCTTTTAGAATTATTGCATCGGACAACAAATTGTGCACTTTATGTGCTCTAACAAAATGTGACATGTTTTGACTCCCGAATCCTTTCCAGTCTCTTATAGTAGACCCTGAAGGATTTGCGAATGGCTGAATATCCTAAGAAATATCCCTCATCAGCTTTGGCATCAAATTTGCCTAACTGACTGGAGTTGTTAAGGATGTAATCTGGACATCCAAAAACGTGAAAATAACCAATATTTGGTTTTCTATATCTTAATTTTTCATAGGATGTCTTCTTGTGTCGCTTCACATACATTGATCGATTCTGGGTGTGGCAAGTAGTTACAATTGCCTCAACCTAGAAACTGGTAGGAAGACCAGATTCAGCAAGCATACTTCTGGTAGCTTCTATTAGCGTTCTGTTCTTTCTTTCTACCACTCCATTCTGCTCTGGAGTGCGTGCTGATGAGAAGTTTTGAGAGATGTCAGTGTCAGTATAGAATTTCACCATTCTGGAATTCTGTTCCATTATCACTCCTTAACTGATACATTTTTCGCTTATATTTGAGTTCAATTTGCTTGATAAGAGCGATGATTTCAGCAGCGGCTTCACTTTTTGACCTGAGAAAGATTACCCAACAAAATCTGGAGTATTCATTAACAATCACCAGGGTATATCTCTTGCCAGCACGAGTCTGAACATTCACTGGACCAAAGAGATCCATATGAAGCATATGAAGTGGTTCAGATATGCTAAAATTCTGCTTGATCTTGAAACTGGCACGTTTCTGCTTCCCCATCTCACATCCTGGACATGGACTTTCCCTTATGAAGGAAACTTAAGGTATCACATCTCAAGTTGTTTTCTAGACAACTTGTTAATATTTTTGAAATTTAAATACGATAACCTTTATTATCTTTTGTATAGAAAAATTGCTCTAAAGAAGAGCTTTCCATATCCATCACATACACATTCCCTTTTTTGGGAGCAATCAATACTACCTTCCAGTCCTTATTGAATACAATGCCCTAAGAAACATTGAACAAAACCTGGTAGCCATCATCAAACAGTTGGCTTACACTGATCAGGTTATATTTCAAACCATTCATATAAGCCACCCGTCTGAATTTGACTTATCTATTGTTCAGGAAACCATACCCCTCAGTTTTTCCACAACCATCATTTCCAAAAGTAATGGAGGATCCATCAGAAACTTTGAACTCCTCCAGCAGGGTCTTACATTCGGTAATAGTCCCACCAGCAGCACTGTCAAGATACCAAATATATTTCTTTCGATCACCCATTCACCAGATTGATTAGTTAGTTTTTGGAACCCATCGACTGATGGGTTCCTTAGATCCTGCCATACGGATCCCAGGAGGTATCTGGTTGAGTTCACTTTCTTTAATAGTAGTCTTAATTGAAAAGACTACTGGAGTTGACAGTTTAGAAACCTTTTTCTTATTTTTCTCAACAGGAGTAATATTTTTATCTTTCTTTGAAAAAGGTTTAGAATTTTGTTTAGGGCCAGATAAAGTACCCTCAAAGTTGTTAAGTCTTGCATTACAGCTTTGAACTTGACGAGCCAGTAGTTGAAACTGACTCTCTAACCTCAACAAAATTGTTTCTTCAGATGACACTTGAGCCTTTCCAGATGACTGGACTTTAGGCCTGGGGTTCTTTAGAAGCAGATTGAGGCAAAGGTTTATTCTGCTTAACCTTTTTGACTGGAGCAGTCATCTGGGTGCTCCAATCTTGACCTCGGACAATTGAACTGGTGGAATAATGCTAGTCTTGGGGGTCTTTGGTTCATCATATATGGTACTAGGTTTGACTTCTTCTGGTGAACAGTCAATGACTGGAATTAATGCAGCAACATGGGTATTTCCATCCAGATAAGCACGTTTTTGGGATGGAAATTGATTAATTCCAGCATCATATGGTTTTCTTATTTCTAGCCATGATTTAATGACCTATTTTTCTTTTTCCAAAATTATTTCAAGGTCTTGTTTTTCTTGTACCAGTTGTTTAGTGACCAAAACTTGTGCTTTAAAAGCCAGTTCAATATCTTGAAGTTCTTTTAACTTTGGTTGTAAATTTGACATTTCACAGAAATCTGTTTCAAAATTACTTGTCATTTCAAATTGAACAGTTTCAACAAAAATTAAGTCAGAGTTTAAAGTTTCAGCAATGTCCAATTTTAGTTCAGGATCAACCTCCTTATCATAATCAATTACCTTTTTTATGACAATATCTACCCATTTGCCAGATGTGACATCTTTCTTCACCAGATGCTCTTCATCAGCCAGAGCCATGTAACAACAATCTATTTCCTCTTCTTCATCAACTGATGAGTTATCAGAGGGAACCCAATGTTCTTCAGCAATCATGTACTTATTATTATTGTTGTTAATTTCCTGTGACATGGGAGCAATCTGAGCCTTAAGTTTTTTGTATTTCAACTTGTAGCTATCATCAGGCTTTTGATAATAAGCAGTTGGACCAAACTGAGAGACAAACTGACCGAACTTGCACTCCTTCATGAAGTGACCTTTTCTGCCACACTAAAAGCATGTCAGATTGGCCTTATCATTAGAGGAACTGGGTGCATGTTGTCCAGTGGGCTTGTTGGCTCTTGCTTTGAAACGGTTGAACGTTGTAGCAATCTGTTTCGTCACAATCTGGAGATATATTATTAGTGACTCCAAATTCCATTAGTTCAGACATCATCTTCTTCACAGAAAATACATTCTCGGAAGACATTAATGCAGCACAAGGTGGTTCAGAATCACTAACCACTGGAGAACTAGTGGAAGCATGGTTTAGAGCATCTTTTTCAGCCCTAATTCTCTAGGCTTGATTCTCTTCAGTGAATCGGAAGGCTACGTACAAAGTTGATAGAGTATGAGAATGCAAGGTTTTACCTTGTCTCAAGACCACAATCATATGAGACCATTTAGATGGAAGAATATCACAAAATTTCTCCAAAAGTATATCCTTGTCTTTTTCTACTCCCAGTCCTCCAAAGTTAGAGACTCATTAGGTAGAGCAAAAAATGACTCATACTTCTTGTTCAGGGAGACTTTTCTGGTAACAATAGTGTCATCACCACTTTCATACTGGTTTACCAGTTCATCCCACATGGTTTTAGCACTTTGATAGAGAACTAGTGTGGGAACAAAAGATTCTGGAACAACCCGAGGATCATATTTTTTAAAATAGTGTCAATATTAACAAGTCTCTTTTCTTCCTTAAGCCAATGCTCCTATCTCTTTTCCCTTCCAGATCTTGCTCCAGTTGGATCAAGAAGTGGTTTGAGAGGGCTTCTAGGAATATAGGGTCCTTCATTTAAAATTTTAAGCATGTTCCTCTCAATAACAGTAACATGTAAAATCATCCTAGCCTTCCACGTGCCAAATTCATCACCATTCCCACTGAATTTGGGAACGGGAGTGTTTGAGTATTGCACATGCACATGTGGGTAAGCAGGAATAGAAGGAGGTGGTAGATTATTGTTAAGTAGAGGGGGTCCATTAGTTTCATTATTAATAGGAGGAGGTTCAACATCTAAATGGTTTCCTTGTGTATTCTCTGGGTTGGCCATCAAGAAAAACAGATATAGGCAAGTATGTTAGCCTTCTGCTCTGATACCATATGTTAAGTTCCTCACTCGATGGTTTAACTCACAAGTGTAGACCAACAAGTCAAGTATTCACTAGATTGGACTAGTATTGCTTTGAATATAAATAAAAGTATATAATTAAAGCAATAAAGACTTAAGCAATATATAAAGTAAACAAGTATGTAAAGGGTGGAACACAAATGTAATTT
The DNA here is from genome assembly GCF_010389155.1 of Erigeron canadensis. Taxonomy (NCBI): domain Eukaryota; kingdom Viridiplantae; phylum Streptophyta; class Magnoliopsida; order Asterales; family Asteraceae; genus Erigeron; species Erigeron canadensis. Next base: position 18,066,029 of record NC_057763.1, read on the forward strand.
TCAAGTGTATTTTATTTATTGATGTTAAATAAAATACAAGGTTGTTGCAGGACCTAGATATTACAAAAGTAAGTATCTAAACAACCTATGAATTACAAGTGATCTATATTTGCTAAATAAACTCCTTGATCAAAATACTTAAAGTTGTGAAGTATAACTATTAAGATCGAGAGTATTTAGGCAAATGCACCAAATTGGAAAAAGTAATTTGGACGAGGAAAATGACTTGGTATTTATAGGCAAAAAGAATTAGTATTTAACTCTTTTTGCCGTACAAATAAGGTTTCATGCATTTATAGAATATAATATTTATTCCTTAAAAGCATTGGTTAAAGTACATGAATAAAGTCAATTTGATATGACTTGAAATATTTTAACCAACCAGCTTTACACGCGTGTAAGAACTTTTAACAAAGGACATATGGATTGTCCGGATAAAAGCGTGCAAAGGTAAATAAGTCAATTCCTCGTAATTAGTGTTTAGATTTGTAAGGTCTACAACACTGATAAAGACTCCAGTTAGGAGATCTGGTAATATCTGGTAAAAACCGTAAAAAGAGTAAAGATATCAACTAAATGCCAAGACGATAGATTAGTGTTTAGTCTTTGTGATCATCTCGATAAAACTGAATCTAGGTATATAATATAATCGTCCAATACTTAACCATGCAACAAGAAAATCAAGAAAAAGGGTTTCAAAAATTTCGAATCAGGTTTCCTTATTTTCTTCGATTTTGATTTTTTCTGGGTAAAACTAAGGGGTGGGGTATATTTGTTGTTTGAATACGAGTGTATAGAAACAACTTTCATTAATTTTGGTTGGGTAAATCACAAAATCGTGTTGCGGAAGATGAATAGTGCGATGACCTCGTAAAAGTGGGTTTGTTGGCCCAGATTTACAACCTCGCATTTGTCAATTGATTTTGACTTTGTTGACTTTTGTAATACGATGCCGATTTACGAACTCGGCTAATACGTGGCCAAATTGGAAAATACGACCTCGTATTTTAGAGTTTGATTGACTGTATTTTCACCTTGAAATATGACCTCGTACAGAGATACGACCTCGTGTTTGACTTAACAGAATTTCAAAAGTTTATTTTTAATAGAAATTTGAAAATGAGTTAATATTTATATTTAACTATATTACATGGTTAATTTAAGTTAATTTAACAGATTTTCAAAAGTTTATTGTTAAATAAATATTTGAAAATGGGTTAATTGTATTTTAACTTAATTACAAAGATAACTAAAGTTAATTAATGATTGTAATTTACATGGATAATTTATGTTTTTGACTAAATTACCAGGATAATTTATGTCCTATATGTTATGCATATGAATTTTTATGTCTATTTGAGTAATTAATTATTGGTTATTGATTACAGAAATGGAAAGAGAATTTGTATCAGGTCATAACTTTTTGATCAACTTAGACGAGAGTCAAGATAGAACCGATTATTATCATGATTTTTTCAGATTTTTGAAACGGTTAATAATTCACCACATTCTTACCCATTCACATGGGCTTTATGAGTCATACCTAGTAGAGTTTTGGGAAAATGCAAGGCATAAGAAGACTGCTACTCTGGAGGTGATAGAGACAGTGGTTGCTGGCAAGACCATCAAGTTTTCAGCTCATGATCTTATTGATATCTTGAAGTTAGGTACAGTAAATCAAGAAGGAGGAGAGAATGGACCTACTACTTTCAATAGAGAGATTATTGTTGGAGGATTTACTAGAATTGGTTATGTTGATGACTTGAATTTGAGGACATTAAAGAAGCGGGGATTCTTTGGAAGGTGGAGATACTTAGCACACGTATTGTTGGTTAGTTGGTGTAGTAGAAGAACCGGATGGGATACGCTTAATCAAGAATCTCAGACTCAGATGGTTGGTCTGGTATACAACAAATCGTATAGCTTTTCTAAGTATGTCTTCAACGAATTGAGGAAACAAACAACTGCCAGGCAAGGGCATAGGTTTATGGTTTATCCTAGATTCGTTATGATGATTATTAATCATCATATCCCTAATCTGTCTGCTACTAAGTCAGTCCTGAAAGTGACAGCAATGGTGAGAAGGGAATATGGTGAGCTCAAGAATCGCTTTGATGGTGATCCAGGTGCTCAAGATATTCCTTTGTTTGGAGCTTTAGTGGATATTTATTTCAATCCACCTATAGTGGAAGAGTTTGCCAGATTCGGGACTGAGACTGTTCCACATCAGCCTGTTGTTAACCCAGTTCCTTTGCAGATGGTGATGCCAGATGCGGCAATGCGCGTCACAAAACAACCACAGGTCCAGAGCACAGAAAGGGTGACTATCGAGAGAGATGATGTGGTTCTTGAAAAAGAAGTAGAAGCACATGAAGCATATGTTGATCATGTTGTTAGTAAAAGAGAAAGCTGCTGCTAGTGGAGTAGATGAAACGTTTAAGGCTCCAGAAGCATCAAGCAGGAATCCTGAACAGAGGTCTAGGAGATCAGTTGAATCACATGAAGAGCCAGTGATGTCAAAAAGACCTCAAAAGACGACTGTTAATCTATAAAGGCCATCTACAACTCATAGAATGAGGGATTCAGTGCCTAATCCTGAACCAAGAGTTGAAGCAACTACACGTCAAGTTCTTATCTTACCACCAGGTTTTGGTATGGCTGACTTGAAAGGGAAGATGACTGTGTTAGAGGCTAGAGTTAATGGTTTGTTTAATGAGTTGGAGAAACGAAAGAAGAGCCATGAGAAAGAGATCCAGAAAAAGGAAAAGGAAGTTGAGATATTAAAGAAAGCTCTTGATGATGAGAGGAAGAGTCATCAAGATTTTGTTAACACTCTTATATCCAACTTTAACATGGTTTGACATGAAGCTACAAAGGCTGAGAGTTCGGCTACTAGAGCTAATACTGGTGTAGTTAAAGTAGATGAACAAATGACTAAGATTGCTGATGTCATGCTGGACAGTTTGACGCAATCAAATTTGAATAAGCTGATTGAGAAGTTTTTGGTTGAAAAGAAGTTATTACCATATCTAGGCTGTAAGGGTGATGAGCTTTCAAAGAAGAAAGATGATGATTCAACTCAAGACCCAGATGCGATAAAGGATAAGGGTAATAAGCATCGAGAAGATCTGACCAAGGCAATGGAGTCTTTAACTGAGATTGCAACTAGTATGGTAGGGTCTTCTAAGACAACAAGACTGTGAGGGAAGAAGGTGAGATAATCTATGGTGACGAGAGTTGGATGGACATCGCAGAAGTTGATGTACCAATTACAGCTTCAAGGCTTGTGGATGAAGATGTTAAGCGCAAAGGGTTTAGTATTGATGACTTCAGAGCTAAGTTAGATAGTATGGACAGGTCTGAACAAGTCCAAGATCAAGAAGCTCTACTCACTTAAGAACCTATTGTTGTGAATCCTGATATGCAACATACAGAGCCTAATGTTGACAATATACCAAATTGGTGGATGCATACTAAGGCTGAGTATGAGGCATTGCATAGACCTATCAAATATTCAAAAAATAGATGACTATGTGAAACTGGTTGCATACCACATAAAACGCACGCAACGGGACCATTCACATCCCATGGTCGCAACATATCCTGAGTTTTGAGTTTTTTTTCACCACTAACCATAAATGGAATGCTTGCTTTGGAATGCATTGCTTAAACCAAACAACATGATACCAATTAACCTCCACATCACGTGGACAAAAAGCTTCCCAAACCTGTGACACCGAAAATGGTTGTAGAGAACCAGACTTATCCTTCCAGCATAATGAATCAGGTTGATCAGGTTGTAAAGCGGGAACCTCAATAAGTGGAAGTATATTACCTCACTCCAAAGGCCAGCTCCACATATTGTCACGAATGAGATCTGAAACCGAAGTTGACAGAAGAAAAACCTGCATTAGAGATAACACGAGCAGATAATGAGTTTGAAAAAGGACTTGCTTCACACCAGTTATCGAACCAGGCAAAAACAGAGTGACCACTCCCAATACGATACCAAAGATGATTGTGGATTCGATGCCTAATTTGCAACATTTTCCTCCAACTCCAAGACATATTACCCCGACATGGAATTTCCCAAAGATTTCTATCCTTAATCTTGAACAAATGCGTCCATCTAACCCACAATGATTGAAATCATACAATCTACGAACCCCTAGTCCTCCTTCACATTTAGGAAGACACACAACCCCCAAGCAACTTTCGATCTACCTTTTTGCCAAAGAAAAGACCTCATAATCTGTTCCACCTCATGAATAACTCGTGTAGGTAACATAAACATCGTACTCCAATAGACATTCATCGAACCTAGAACAAATTGAACTAATTGAAGTCTGCTCGCAAATGATAGAGATTCGTTCTTCCAATCTGAAACACGGTTTCGCACCTTCTTTACCAATTCATTACAGTCCCTATAAATAAGTCGAGTAGAAATAAACGGTACTCCCAAATACTTAACCGGTAAGCTACCTTCCTCAAATGGTAGAACTGAGAGAATTGGCAACTTCACATGATTCAGTACATTACAAAAGTATGCAGTACTCTTTGGCAAAACTTGGAGCTAGACCTGAAGCATTCTTAAACTCCTCCAACGTCTCCATGATAACCCTTGCTGAATTGACATCGGCATGCAAGAAAATGATGAGGTCATCTGCAAAACAAAGATTAATAATATCCAGCTCTTCACACTTCGGGTGAAAAGTAAATAAAGTAGTTTCCCGAGCACGTCTTTTAAGCATTAAGGTCAAGACTTCCATAAGCAACGTGAACAAATATGGAGAAAGCGGATCCCCTGCCTTAAGCCCTTTTCCCTGGAAAAAAACCATGTAAATTACCATTAGTTCATACCGAATAAGATGTAGTAGCGACACAAGTCATAATCTAGTGAACCATCTTGGGATGGAACCCAAATTCAATAAGGATTCTTTTCAGAAATCGCCAATCCACTGTGTCATAAGCCTTCTGAATATCCACCTTGAACGCGCATCTAAGAACACCCCTATCCAAATGATAATTATGCATCAACTCCTGGGTCAACAAGATGTTATCAAAAATTCTCCTTCTCGATATGCATGCCGATTGATTAATACCAACTAAACTTGTAAAAGAAGCAAATATCCTATTTGCAATGATTTTAGTAATGCATTTGAACAAAACATTGCAAAGAGAAATTGGCCTATAATCGGTAATGCAACTCGGGGCAGCGACTTTTGGCAGAAAAGAAATACTAGTGTGGTTTACCCCCTTTAACAATTTACCACTATGAAAGAAATCCTGAACAGCAGCCACGACATCCTTACCAACAATATCCAAGGTATGCTTACAGAAAGCCGCATTAAAGCCATCAGGCCCTGGTGCTTTATCATCTCCCAAATCAAACATGGCAAGTTTTACCTCTTCACTCGTAACATTTCTTATCATAAAATCAGCTTGCACAGAAGTAAGCTTGTTTGAAAACAAACCCAAATAATCAAAATTAAAAACGACACCTGGTGTACCAAGGAACTCTCTATAATGAGCAACAAAGGCCGCCGCCACAGCCTCACCATCTTGACGATTACCAAGCCCATCGACAACTGAATCAATGTGGTTTCTAGCCTTACGAGCCTTAACAACTTTCTGGAAGTACGTTGAATTTGAATCCCCAATCTGAAGCCAATTGATTTTAGCTTTCTGCTTTAAAAATCTTTCTTCATCCAGAATAGCCTCATTAAAAGCTTGTAAACAGGCTGCTTTATCTTCTCTCAAAGCGACATTAAACGGATCCCTATCAATAGCTTTGTGTACTTCATCCAATTCCTGTATTAACTTAACTACCTTGTCAAATAAATGACCTTTATCATAGAGCAACTTACGCAAAGCTTTCTTCAAATACTTTAATTTCTTAACGACCTTAAACATGTGATGCCCCTTTATAGATGTATTCCAAGAATCCGAAACCACCTTCTTAAATTTATCATGATGCACAAGAACATTAGCAAACTTAAATGGTTTAGGTTGGAATTTAGCAGCCATAGGGAAACACAACACAACAGGTGCATGATCAGATAAACGATAGGGTTGAAACATAGCGTGCGCCCCTACAAAATCAACAAGAAAAGTTTGGTTTGCCATGATTCGATCCAATTTCTTCAAGACATCTAGCTTCCCTTTCGGTTTCTGATTCCACGTAAATTATAAACCCGATCTATTAACACAGAAACTTCAAGTTCTTCAACACAATCCTTAAACTCCCTCATTGAAATATCAACATGTGAGGAACTAACAACTTTATCATTGAGAAATAAAGCAGCATTAAAATCCCCAAGCAACACCCAGGGCGTATCATGAACAAGGGCTTTATGCATAACCAAGTTACTCCATAAATCTCATCTATGAATATAAAAATTATGAGCATAGATGAAAGAACACAACAAAACCTTCTGATTAGCCTTAAAAATAACCTGTGTATGTATAACTTGATCTGATTGAGATACCACCATTAAATCAACAATATTGGATCTCACCCAATGATGATTCTAGAATTTTGGTCGCACACAAGGGCATTAGACGTCCAACTTCAGTGAGAAAACACCTTACTACAAATACTATCAAGCTTTGAAACAAACACATGTGATTCAAAAATAGCACAGACAGATAATTTATTCTCATTGTTTACCTGCCGAACTTCAGTTTGTTTTGGGGAGAAGTTCATACCCCGTATGTTCCATGAGGCGATGCTATACATGAGGCATCCCTGAACTGGGAGTGCTTGCCCCCCCAGAATCTGCCATAACCTTAGAATGTTCATCAAACACACATTCCACTTCATCATCACTGTCTTCCAACTTAACCTTAGTCAAACGAGCATTTTTATCTTGATCTACCACTGCTTCAGTTTCATCATCTGCCAAAACACCATACAAATTATGTAAAGAAAAACCTTTGGTTGTACTAGACAATGCCTTGTCTTCATTCTGCTTGGGCTGTTTTGCTCTATAAATAAAATGTGGTTTCGGCTTATTAAGCTTCACACCCTCAATTTGTTTCTCTTGTTGAACAAATTTACCTTTTTGCTTTTTCCTTGAAACCTTAGTAAACCCCTCCTCATCTTGAGACAGCTCGACATGAATACTCTTTTTAGGTAATTTAGGGCATTGGTCACTTGCATGATTGTTACCTTGCATGTAGCGCAACGAGGAGGTTTCTATTGATATTCAATTTGTATAACTTGTTTCGAAAAACCATCTCCAACCATATTAGGAATTCCAATAATCAATTCAGATTTTATATCATTTTCAGCATCCAATTCAATTAGAGCCTGTGCATAACTACTATGTCCCCATGCTTCAGTACACATAGTGCTTGTATAAGCATCCAAAGCAACACGACTTCCAATCTTGGCCGCCAACATGCTAAGACCATCTTCTGTAAAGAGTATAAGTGGCACATTATGTAACTTAACCCATACATGCACCTTCTTAACATCAGACATACTGTATTCAGGAGTCCATTCATTTAAGAAAAGAGGCACTGAACGGATTAACCAAGGTCCTAATTTCAACACTTTATCCATCTCCGATTTCTCCTCAAACTTAAAAAAGAAGAAACCAGTTGAGTTCATCATAATACGCTGAAACCCGTATTTAGCCCAAGCATTCTTCACATAATTTTCAACAACGGGATAAGCAAGGCGTTTTCCAAGAATATAACCAACCAAGGTATTCACATATTTGCTATTAGCTGAAACAATAACCTCTCTTGGAATAAGCAAATCAATACCCTCAATATTCAAGTCTACCTTTAATGAACGAAATTTTTTGAGCACTTTGCCAGAAAAGTGGAATCATTATATTACCACTTTGCAAGAGAAAGCAGATTTCAGCGGCATGTCTGTAACTCAAATAATTGTGAAGTTTAGGGGACAAGAAATGAAACTAAACGGAGGGAAGCATGATATAATAATGCTCAGATTCCGAGCTTTATTACGGTAGGCCTATTATCAATTGTTACACCCGTTTTTTTTTTGGTTTAGTTTATAAAGAAAACTTCATTTAACTTTCTATAGATAAACATGTATTCAGTAAATACATATTTATTCGACAATGCTAAATATTGATTTATTTCAAACGACACAAGGAAAAATTAGAAATTTCGGCATGACATCGTCGTAAAGTCAACAACCAATGCTCAATACTAGAGCATTAAATACCTGCTAATTTCAATTCAAAACAACCTGCTTTAACAGCAAAAACACTTGACACAATTCAGTTTAACAACGACATTGCCACTTAATGTAATCTACGCATTAAGTTCGTAAAATATGGGCTAGTAATGTAACAAGCATAATATACTCGGCTGTAATTTAAAGATAACACTTGCGTAAACCTTCAGCAAGTGCTCATCCACGGCTATGGCTTCTCAGGGCTCATCCTTTATGGTTGCTCATCACTAACGCCAAATCCATTTGCATCTACAACATCTATAATTAAAGGAATAAGCACATCGCTTAGTGAGTATATAGAAAGTAAACATGTTAACCTTCTGCATTATATAAACTGTGTGTACATATATTAACCTTCTACATTATATAAACTGCGTGTATATCGTACTGCGTAAGATAAACAACATGATTGTCTGGAATTACATTTTGCCAGTTGTTCAATTATATGGACCAGACTACATGTATATAGCCAACCTCCAAATAATTCTATATGTCTTCTAAACATAATATGGACATATCATTTTAAAATATTATACTGCTCATGATATAGATTGCAAGTACAATCTGCCTACTGCTCAATTATATGGATCAGACTACACGTATATTGCCAACCTCCATATAATAAACTATGCCTGCTAAATATAAGAGGGTCATTGTATCAAACTATAAGAAAGTAAATAATACAGCTATTTGCATATAGGATTAATAAACTGCTTCTGCATCATCAATCTACATACATCCACAAAATCTACACATTAGGCTTATGTATCCGAATTTACACCGCACAACCACATGGCGATCACATAACAATTTGTCTAACACAACTCTACAATCACATAACAGTTATAGCACGTGTGGTTGAATAACATACTGAAAAGTAGAGATTTAAGCTCGATTTGTGCTATAATGGAGAACTTAAGGTTAGTGTGTGAAAAGGTGTTTGTGTGTGTATGGAGGTTGAAGATGGAGATAGAGAGAGAATAATTAGAGTGATAATGGAATGATTAGAATAAATGTGGGAAAAGGCTTACAATTAATGTGTGGAAGGGGGCTATTTATATCATAAATCTAAGTTTTACTAATGCCCATTCCACCTCTAAAACATTTACATTTTAACACTATTTTTAGTTCTAACATTCTTCCCTTGGTGTTAAAATGTAATACATGCATGACATCATCTTTAAATATGAATTTGTTGATGAAGGTCTTCGAAGCTTTCTCATTGTCTTCAAGATCTTCCATCAAACTTGGCTTTACGTCTTTAATCTTCACAGTTACCTAAAGATGTATTTTTAAGTCTTGAACTTCTCAGAGTATAAGCATTGCGGAAACTTGATCTTGGCTCTTTAGATTTGAACATGAAAGCCTCTTCTTGACAATCTTAACTTTGTCACACTTCCCTTAATTAATGAATCTCTCTCTTGAAGCATTTGGACAAACATCATTTTCATCACAAACTTCCCTACGATCAAACAATCATATTTGCGTACCACCAACGCTTATGTATAGGGTGTACCCGCGGCGTACCCACCACGTTGGCGATAACTATCTTCAAAGATACAATTTGGGGATCACTTTAGTCAACAATTTATCTTTCTTCCCCTCAACTGATGAATTCTTCTTTCTCCCCATCAAATTTCAAGAAACTTAAGGTATTTTCGACTTCATTGTTCTCTTTCTTCCCCTCATGATGAATGTGTTCCAACATGTTCATCATGTTTATTTGAAGTCAAAACTGGGGAATCAACCATTATGAAGATGTAGTCCAATAAACATCTTAAGCCCGAGTTATACACTGACATGTGTATAAACCATGTTCATCGAATCACTTACAAACAACCTTTGGGACCCATTTTTGCTGAGGCCCAATGGTTTTTGTCTTCACATTCCAAATGTAAGTATCATCTATTCGACGAATAGAATCTGCACTTGGTGCAAGATCAAATAACTCCCAAAGTGAATATTTGAATGTCCTTGACTCAGTTGACTTGGGCTTATAAACTGACTTTGGCTTAGTCTTTGTCAACTGAGCTTTTGCTTGGGAAATGAATTGAGAGTTGTCTTCAAATGATAAGAATGGAATGACAGACTGTGTTCCATCAATAGTAGGCTTCGAAGAATACTTTCTATCCTTGAATAAGGCATAGTTAGTAAATTGAGAAGCTTTACGTTCAGCATGAGATGAAACTTTGATCTGTGAGCTCTTTGGGATGGACTCAGTGCAAACTTTCTTTGGAGCATCAAGTTCAGTTGGAAGTATTGGACTTGCATCATGATAAACTGAGCCATCATCACTTTGAGTATCACAAGATGTTGATTGTGTTTGCAATTCCATCTCAAGTTCTGAGATTCTCTTTTGCAAAGATGTTTCATTTGATTGAAATTGCAAACAATTCTCTTCAAGAGTCTTGATTTTGTTGCAAACATCATGTCTCTCCTTCTTAATTTTGTTCATCTCATCAATAAACTTTCTCTCCATGCTTAAGAAAATGGATGTCTCATTTTGCAACTGAAGTTGAAGACTTGAAATCTTTTTTTGCAAAATAAGTTCTCTTGATTTGCTTTCCAAGATACTATCATTCAGCTTCTTGTTGGAAGTTTCCAATTCTTGTTGAAGTTCTTTTATCTCAGCTTTCATTTATGACATCAACTCGTCATTCTTCTTCAAAGTTTGTTTGTCAATTTCATTCCAAACTGCAAGGTTTCCAAATTCAGCTTGAAGTTCTTTCATCTCATTACTAAGATTCACATTCCCAGCTCGAAAGTAGATCATTTGTTCTTTCAGTTTGACATTTTCAGCTTGTAACGTGACTACTTCCTCTTGAAACTTTACATTTTCAGTTACAATTGAATGAATCATTAACTTCATTACTTGACAAGGAGTTATTTCAGATTGCAAATGAGTAGTCGTACAACATGAGCACAGTCCATCTTTATGAAGTTTTACTTCAGATGAAGTAGTTATGTTGGGTGAGGAAGTTAACCACAAATTGAAGACGAAATCATTTTTGACTGAATTTGAGATACTTGGACTTGACATTTTGTTGAGCAAAGGTGAAATGAAATGGAAGGTAATTGTGATTGAAATTGAATTATCCCTTTTTAAGACGGCAAAAATTATTTTTCCCGCCAAAAGACTCTTTTTTTTATTGGATTTTTGGAATTGGAACGATCTTGTGAAGATCATCTTAGAAATTGGTATGAAATTTCTAAGTATGAAAATAGGAAGGTAGGACGATCTTGAAAGGAGATCGTCCTGGGAAAAAAATGGGACGGTCTTGGGATGAACTGGAACGATCTTGGTCAGGATCGTCCTAGTGTCACAATGCTGAGACGATCTTGTCATGATCGTCCTAGCCTTCAATGTGCTGGAACGATCTTGGTAAGATCGTCCTAGGTTCTGGTTTAGAATCTTCAAGTATCAAACACTTTCCAAGTGTTTTAATTGACCAAACCAATCCGTAAGGATTCGTTAGCCACAACAAACACTTCACCACACACAACCACTTGTTAGAACGATCTTGTGAGGATCGTCCTACAAGCCACAAAGCACTAGAAGGAAAAATGAAATGTTTAGAGACTAGGACGATCTTGGCAAGATCGTCCCAAGATCGTCCTAGGGCAGAATCGTCTGTGGGTCTTCATCTTCTTCAACAAAACAGTTTTACACATGAACTCCATTAACAACTTCAAAAAGCTTCAACAACTTTTGATTTACTAGGAGTTAGAACTTTAAATCACTTGCAAAATGTTTGTTTTCACCTTAGCAACACACCGATTAACAAAATTCAACACAAAACACAACAGATTCCAAACCTAAATTTTGAGCCAAAATCCAAAAATTCAAACTCGAGATTTAGATCGAATTGAAACTTGAAATTTGACAGGATTATGTTTTCAATTACTAGGAATCTATTGGTGAACAAATATCTGTGATTTTATGTGATTTGAGAGGTGAAAAATGAAGAAACAGGAGCGGTTATGGTTATGAAAACGAATTCTCAAATTTGAACAAAATTAGCACAAATCTGTATGAAATTTGTTCTGGATCGTCAACAGATTGTTGTTTTGCTCTGATACCAAATGAAAAGTAGAGATTTAAGCTCGATTTGTGCAATAATGGAGAAATTAAGGTTAGTGTGTGAAAAGGTGTTTGTGTGTGTATGGAGGTTGAAGATGGAGATGGAGAGAGAATAATTAGAGTGATAATGGAATGATTAGAATAAATGTGGGAAAAGGCTTACAATTAATGTGTTGAAGGGGCTATTTATATCATAAATCTAAGTTTCACTAATGCCCCTTCAACTTCTAAAACATTTACATTTTAACACCATTTTTAGTTCTAACACATACACACTTATACAACAAAACATCTTGGTAACACATTGTTACTCCAACAACAACATGGCTATCACATTTCTAGCCTACTTAGCGTTTTAGCTTACAAATGAGTCGATTCAACGCTATAATCATACCTTAATATACAACAACGGCCTAGATTCTGCCTTTGGCCTGATCATGCCTTTGGCCTGATCATTATATAGGGCCAATAACAATGGTTAACTGCAATTACTGGCTATCAATCTTCAAACTACTTAATTGTTGCCTAACACTTACAACTGCAACAATGATTCTGCATATTACATTATCAGCTTAATATTATCGATAATAACAAATTTTGCCACTAACTTCTCTATTACCATACTAATTACCATAATCTTATCAAACAACAATTTCATTTCTACGGCTTATTTATCTTCATAATTTTAACAAAATCCATATCACATAACTAATTAAGATTGCATATCAACTACTACTATATTAGTACTAATACTACCAACTGCACCATTATATGGAATCGATTACACATATACCCGAGTTTCATATAATTCAATGTTACTGCCAATCATTCATAATTTAATTAATAACCGCAATTTCAACACATATTTTCAACAATTGATATAGCTAAACAAATACGACATTATATAATTATATTGATCATATGAGATCTCTTACGCACATGTAATCTGCCCCTCATATGATCAACCTGCCAGTTTAAATCTTATATACTCATTTGTGGTCCTGCTACAACATACACTTATATTCTTCAAAATCATTGGTTACCTATTAACCAAAATTCATATAACTTATCAATATTGAGACATATCGTCTTTTCTAATTTTTCTTTGCCCAATATTTCCCAGGTCAATTATTTTCACTTCTTTATCATTATTTCATCATTACCTTACAAAATCATAGCTTTTCTTAAACTTTTTATGTCACATAACATGATACAAAAACTATCTACAAATCTTACCAAAATTTAATATATGCTTCATAGCTGAGCCTAGATACTAAGAAATTAATATGGACCCAAATAGCCACCTTTTCTTGACTTACTGTATTTTTATACAACTATTAATCAAACTAGAAAACTAAGAAATAGTACCTTAAAAAGATGATAATCAAAGCCTATAATCGGTTAGGAATGATTTGACATATTTGGTTTTGCTAGAAACCCGCTTTTCCTTCTCTTCCTCTCTTCTTCTTTGGCCTGGGTGCTCGTCGCCATTCTTTTTGTGTTTTGCCGACTTACATGTTTCTTTCTTTATGTTTGTTTTGGGAATGATCTTTATGATCATTTAAAATAGTATTTATATACATATAACTAATTTCCAATGTTTCACTGTAGTCCCCCTCTTTCTAGTTTCTTGCATTTTTAGTCCTTTCGATAATATTACTTTAAACAATAGGCCCGACATTTAATTAATACGACTTTATAAACAACTCGTCATTTATTCATTTGATTTATGTTACTTTTAGTAATATAATAGTACTACGAAATTTGGGGTGTTACATCAATGTAAGTCCAAGTTCCATAGAAGGAAGCACAAAGGCATTCCTGAGTGAAGATTGACTTATAAAATATCTCGTTTGACTCTGAAGGGAATATATGTCTTGTTTCAAGTCAGAGCGATAATTCAGGCAATCGTGGATATCCTACCTCCAGTGCTAGTTCCACCGTGCCTATAAGTGTCAAGTGTGCGGAAAGTCACTTATCCGTTCTTGTGTCATTTGTGACATCATATGAATAGTTTATCCAAGGAAAGGTTCAAGACCCTAGTCTTATAGATGAAGACTATGAGCAGATTGATCCTTTGGACTTATAAGAGATGGATCTACAATGGCAAATGGCTATGCTGACTCTTTGAGCTAAACGGTTCCTATCAAGAACAGGGCAAAAGGTTGTGGGTTCCAAGCTTGGTTTTGATAAGTCAAAAGTTAAGTGTTACAATTGCGAGGGCTTTGGACACTTTGCTAGGGAATGCCAGAGACCTAGAAATATTGATAAGGCTAATGTGACTTATCAAAATTTCAGTAATGGAGGAATAACACAAACTGCTTCTAACACATGGCATCAAAGAAACTATCAGACTGCTTATGACGAAAATTCAAAAGGGTTGATGAATCGTCATCAAAGGGAAAACAATGGCCGAACAAATGTGGCTAAAGCCCTCTTAGCAGAGACAAATGATGTGGGGTCTGTTGTTGATAGTCTTGATAGTAAGGATATAGAGTGTGTCAATAAAGTTGAAGTCAAGACATCAGAGGTATCAGCAGATATAGACTTAGATGGTCTGGTTAACTTCATGGCAAGAATGAATATTCCTGATGAACAACATGACCTATTGAAAAAGGCCATAAGCATATGGTATGTTGATAGTGGTTGTTCAAGACATATGACAGGAGATAAATCATTACTGTCAAACTTTGTTGAAATACTGGGAGCATATGTAAGCTTTGTTGGTCCCAAGGGTGGTTCAATTACCGGTGTTGGTGATGTCACAAATAGGAAAATCAAGCTTGAAAAGGTGAATTATGTTGAACAGTTAAGTCACAACTTGATGAGTGTTGGAGAGATTTGTGATAAAGGGTATCCTGTTTACTTCACCAAGGAGGAAGCACTTATCCTAAAACCTGGATATGTGATTCCTAATGAGTGGATTCTGTTGAGAGCTCCAATAAAAAGAGATATATATGCAATGGCATTAGGTATCTCTAATCCGGAGATTGAGACCACATGTCTTTTGTCTCAGGCTTCAAAATCAGACTCATTACTTTGGCATAGAAAAATGGCTCTTCTTCATTATTGAAAAATGAGTTTTATCACCAAAAATGGTTTGGTGGAAGGTGTTCCATTAAAGAGATATGGTAGTGAGGATAAATGTGTTCCATGCAAAAAGGGCAAACAACACAAGATCAATCACAAACCGAAGTCTCTGAATTCTACTGCCGGTCCTTTTGAACTTCTTCACATGGACTTATTTGGTCCAGTGAACGTGAGATGTATTGGAGGAATGTATTACTGTTTAGTGGTCACAGATATTTTCTCAAGATTCTCATGGGT
Source organism: Erigeron canadensis (assembly GCF_010389155.1). NCBI lineage: Eukaryota > Viridiplantae > Streptophyta > Magnoliopsida > Asterales > Asteraceae > Erigeron > Erigeron canadensis. Next base: position 18,081,652 of record NC_057763.1, read on the forward strand.
GTTTTTCCTTACATCTATAGTGGTTGTCTGTGATGATGATATATTTGCATCACCATCTTACGGAGGACCTATATCAAATGCAGTCTCTGAGGATAGAAGAAGACATCAGGATTCTGAACATGTTGTGACAGAGGAACATCCCTCAATTCAGATTGAGGAAGAGATATCTACCAATTTGGTTGTAAATCTTGATGTTGATCGTGTCACACAGAAGCACCTTACTAAGGCTCATCTTGTAGAAAACATATTAGGAGACCCTAGTGTTGGTGTTAGAACTAGGAGCAGTCTCCAAGAAAGCACATGTCTCTTTGCTAGCATCAAAGATACATGGATACTGGAAACATGCAAGTACAGTTGCTTTATCTCTCAAGTGGAACCTAAAAATGTGCAAATGGCACTAAAGGAGCCATCTTGGGTGGATGCCATGCAGGAAGAGCTAGACCAATTCTAGAAAATTGAAAGTCTGGGAATTGGTAGATGTGCCTACTGATATCAATCCTTTTGGAACTAGATGGGTATTCAGGTGTAAAAGGGATGATAAAGGGATTGTTACTAGGAACAAGGCTCAACTAGTTGTTCACGGATTTGCACAACAAGATGGATTAGACTATATCAAAGTTTTGGTACCAGTAACTAGGATGGAGGCAATTAGGCTTTTTCTAGCTTTTACATCCTTTAAGGGCATTAAAGTGTACCAATTGGATGTAAAGACTGCATTTCTCTACGGTAAAGTACAGGAATTGGTCTATGTGTCTCAACTTCCTGGGTTTACTGATCCTGACTATCCTGATAGAGCTTATAAATTAGATAAAGCAATGGTCTTCATCAAGCACCCAGAGCCTGGTACGATACATTATCTGCACATTTGGTGGAAAATGGGTTCGTAAGAGGCCAGATTGATATCACATTGTTTACAAAATGGAAAGGTGATGATTTCTTACTGGTACAAGTTTACGTAGATGACATCATTTTTGGATCATTAGACGAGAACATGTGCAAAGAATTCGAAGAAATCATGAAGAGCAAATTTGAAATGAGTGCAATGGGTGAAATGAATTTTTTTCCTGGTCTGCTAGTTGAACAGAGAAAGGAAGGAATTTTTATTCATCAGACCAAATATGTCCATGACATTCTTAAAAAAATTGGTATGAATGACTCTTCACCCATAGGGACTCCAATACAAGCAAATCACTTGTTGGGAGCCGTAAACAGCATGGATTAAGATGTTCATCCAACATTATATAGGTCAATGATAGGATCATTAATGTATCTTACTTCATCAAGATCAGATATTATGTTTGCTGTTTGCTTATGTGCTCAATTTCAATCCTGTCCGAAAGAGTCACACTTGAAAGGAGTAAAAAGGATTCTTCGATACCTCAAAGGACAACCATCACTTGGATTATGGTACCCAAGAGGAGGAGAGTTTGATCTGTATGCATATACAGACTCTGATTATGGTGGACGTAACTTTGATAGAAAATCTACTTCGGGAGGATGTCAATTTTTAGGAGACAGACTAGTGTCATGGCAGTGCAAAAAGCAAATATCTGTTGCCAATTCTACATGTGAAGCAGAGTACATGGCCGTTGGAAGCTGCTGCTCACAAGTACTTTGGATTCAACAACAAATGCGTGACTATGGTTTGAATTTCTCTAACACTCCTATTAAAATTGATAATAAATCTGCTATTTCCATTACCAATAATCCTGTTAAGCACAGTAACACGAAGCATATTGATATTAGATATCATTTTATTCATGATTGTGCTGAAAAGAAGCTAATTCATCTTGAAAAAGTGTTGTCTGATGATAACTTAACTTATTTTTACACTAAAGCCTTTGATCGATCACGTTTTGAGTTTCTTGTCCAGTTGACTGGAATGAGAAACCCTTACTTTTTGTCCCTCAAGAACCATCAGTTATTTAGAAAATGCAACACAAAAATAGAATAATGGTTAAAGGGGGAGTCATTACTACAAGAGAAATGACTACTAAATATGGCATTTAAGTTTCTCATTTGCTATATCCGATCTCTTTCATAGTAATTGTTCCTTCTAGAACCTACTCAATTCGGAAAATCAGAAAAGACGACACAAAAATATAATAATGGTTTTAGGGGGAGTCGTTACTGCAAGAAAAATGACGAAATGTATGGCATTTAAGTTTAATCATTTGCTATACCTGATCTCTTCTGTAGTAATTATTCCTTCTAGAGCCTATTGCATGTACCAGAATAAGCATAATTATTCTAAGATTGATTAGAGTAATTTTGATCCTAAAATTACTATGATTGATTTTTAAATCTTAGGCTCCGTAAGACATATCGCAAGGACAGTATTAAGCATGACTATTAAAAGATTTGTTAGAGTAATTTTGAACTAAAATTACTGAAATTGATTTTGTAACTTTATGCTCCTTAAGATTCTTGCTCGTAATAAAAGGGTTCTATTGCACGAGAGATAATAATAATTAACGTTTTTGGGTTTCCAGAGGGACTTGGTCGTGTTCTTGGTGGACACAAGAAAAATGTGTATCATAACGAAGAAGAAGTGTAATGTAAAGACATGAATTCAAGTGTGTTTGGTACACCTTAAATTGGGTCTTGTTTGTAAATTGCACGGAAGATTAAGTCTTGATACTTAAGGTTTCGGTCAAAATAAGTCAAACAGAGTCATTCAAATGATGTATTTAACAGATGTTTTAATTTGCAATTTACCATGAATAATTAAATTAAAGATATTTATCGTATGAAATAACTTGATAAGTGCTTAGATTCTAATCTTAAGTGTGAGAATCTATTGTTTGTTATCAGTTAAATCTGTTTAAGTATCTTTGGAATTCGATTATTTACTATTGAGGTGAATGCATAAATTGCATGGATCTCATGAGTTCGCTGATGTGGTTGTAGAATTATTAATCTTATCTGGATGTGTGTCAACCGACAAGATAAAAGATCTCTAAAGTGTATGAAAATTGAGTCTATCCAATCCGGAATAGAGAAAGCTCAAGCTTAGAATGGAAGCAGAGTACACTTACACATTAACAACTCAGCTAAATTCAAACGGAGACGAAAATAATGACGGAAAGATTATTAGAGGGTGTCCAATCTTGTATCATTTAGTTTTTGTTGTATTTGAATTTATCTAACAACATTGTGTGTGTCTAATGACTGTTATCGCCAAACACTTAAAGAATGGTACGATATAATTTGTTAATTAATGACATTATGGGTCTTAATGTAATGTTTTTATATTTGTAAGATGTTTTGAGTAGTGACAACATTGAAGAATTCCTTTATCGAGAAAAATACGAATAATTATTTTATGAAAAAGTAGTTTATTTCTCTAAATAATTCTATTCGTTAATCTTACCAAGTTCGAGAAAATTCTTTGTGAATTTTCAAAGTGTTAATCAAGTTCATGAAGGTTGACTTTTTGTAAGTCAAGCTTCCTTTGAATTGAAAAAAAAAGTAGGTAAAATTTAATATGCAAAGAGTACCAAGTAGACTCATATGCGTGTTTTGGAAAAATGGGCTAAAAATGTATATTGTAGTCAAGTGGGTTCTATTTGCGTGTTTTATTATAGATTGAATTTGCGCGTTTATGCCAAGTGGGCTTATATTTGCGTGTTTCATCTATTGGGCCTATTTGCGTGTTCTGAAACTACAAGAAACAGGAAAAAGCAAATAAAAAAGTAAAAGAACATGAAACCTTTCCTGGGTTTAATGTGTGCTCCAAATGCTCGGGTGATCCAAAAATAATGTAAGCTAATTGTATCTCAACCCCATTTGACTTCATCCTTTTAGCTCTAACACACACTCAACAAAAACATTAAAAATACCAAAATAAAAAATATAAAAGAAAAACTAAAAATGTGACTATAATCCTAAATACGAAAAAGAAACAAACTAAACTAAAAATCAAAATCTTTCTGGATTTTTTCTTTTTTAGATTTTTTTGGATTTTTTAAAACTTATTAAAATTAATTGACACTTAAGTTAAACAAAAGAAATTAAAAAAAAAATTACTTAACGTCAGGTTGCCTCCCGGAAGCGCTAATTTTGTTCGAGTCATTAGCTTGATTCCAATGTTATTTACAAGACATTAAAGTATGTTTCCCCACACTTGAGTTTAAGTGGGGATCAAAGTAAGAATACGTACCTTCCAAAAATAAACTACCTAACCGAAGATGGAAAGGAGAATCGATTTGCTCAGTCGGATGCACGTCTTGTCGTACCACACGTGTGAGATTCTTCAAATAATCATGGAAGTCTTTAGGATCCTCTTCTTTCGAATCAACTTTCATCATAGACAATGAAAGTAATTCAGCCTTTTGAGCCTCTTGCATTATTATCTTACTCAAAATATCACCTGGCTCCATGAATTTATTCAAAAATTCTTCCATAGTAAAGTCACCAAAATCTAATTGTGAATGAGACAAAGGTGGTTCCTCCATATCCTGCAAAAAAGAGTTAGTAGTAATTGGAACACAATTAGGCAAAGAAAATACCTCAAGTGAAGGTGAGACAATAATTTCTACATCAACAACATCATTCTCATGCTCGTTGCTAATGGGAAATAACTCGCATGGCTTAGAAGAAAATGGAGTAGATATCACATTAAGGTGGGTATCATCTGGTAGTGCACTCGACAGATTGGACTCTTGGATCTCGTGTGTCTCAAAATGTGGCATTTGATGACATTCCCTTATTTAGCTCTCTTCTGAATCCTCGTATATTTCTTTCCTTACTGCCTTATTTTTGGGCAAAGTCACCCATTCCTCTGGTTGTGCGTATTTTCCATATACCTAAATATCTCATATGCATCCATCAAGAAGAATTCATCACCAAGTATTTCCCTTGTTTCGTCATCCAAAGCACGACAATATATCGAAACAATTTTACGAATGGTAAGGTACTTGTCCAACTTATCAACTTTTCCTTTTATCCTCAACTAAGCTTCCTCATAAGTTTCATCAGAAAACTGCTCAAAGTACCGAAGCTCGTCAGGATATTCTTCCTTGGATTTATAAGCTTGATATGCCATTAGTGTCACTAAACTTGCAAAAAACAGACACTGGCACAACCCGTGAAAAACACCGATAGAAGAAAATGTAAACTAAATAAAAAAAATAATAATAAAAATAAAACTAATCTAAGAAAGCAATTAACTCTCTTGTACGCGAATACAAGAAAGGATCAAACTACAAAATCTCAAACTAAACTCTTAAAAATAGTCCCTGGCAGTGGCGCCAAAAACTTGATGTGCAAAATTGAGTTATAAAATTTATAAACTAGAAATACCTAATTATCGACTAATACACACTTATGGGCAGTGGACCCAACCGTATATAGTATAGTTTTAAGGTAAGACCAGGTCGAACACAAGGAATGATTAAGAGCAAGCGAGTTTAATGTAGTTTAGAAAAGTTTTGGATTTTATGGACTCCCGTCACCTTGGTTTTGAAAACAGTTAGTTGATTTGAAAAAGTTAGTAATTCCGTAGAATTAATTGAAAAGAGGTTTTGTGAAACAATAATATTAAGAAGCACACCCATTTGGAATAGCTCACATGTCAAATTATCACAATGTCACTTTTTATGTTGAACTACTTAATATGTAATTTAGATGAACTCTCGTTATACTCAAATCTTTAAATGTAAAAAGTATAGTTACCGCTCTTGCGAATAAATTCTACCCTAACAATCAAGCATTAAGTCCTAAGTTGGTTATACAATTTAACCTAATAAAGTTTTCTCTCAAACTGCTTCTTAATCGTCTAATTAGATCTCTTTATCATAAACGACTAACACATTCATCTAAATTTGATTGTTTTAATCTCTATCACTAGTTTCTCTCGAACTCCAATAACTTTGAATTAATTAAAGACCGACTAATTCTTTCATAAACTAACTAGCAATTTTATAGATTTCTCTCGAACTTCTATAATTAAACACCAACTAATTTATATAAGAAACCAAAACAATATATAAACTTAGATAAACATGCATGGATCTTCGACTAAACGTATAAACCGTGTTCAACAATCATAATAACAAAGTGACCACTTCATGACATGCTCACATTATCCAAATGGGTGTAAAGAAAAATAGTTACTCATGACAAGATAAATAAAACTAACAATTATAATTATTAAATAAGAATAATCCATAATCTTTTTGAATAACATAAGATAATAATAAAAGAGTTTAAAGAATTCAAACAAAGATAGGCTGTGGTGATGATCCAAAGTTGCTGCTCACGAACGACAAATCTTTCGATTTCTCTTCTTTGCGGCTCTCCCGAATCGACCGACACCCACCTCCAATTCCCTAAAACTCTCCTAATTAATTGTTCGATAGATTCATAAGTTGTGTATCATAGTATTATATATATATATATATACTAGATTATTGTCCCGTGTAATACGCGAGAATATATAATTAACTAATGATATTATCGTTTCATAATATCGTAAATTGACAAATATTAATAGATTAATTAGTATGATGATGCAAAAGATGTAAGTTATTACTTGTAAAAATGACTTAATTTACAGATAAACAAAGTTTCATTGAAGACTATTATATTTATAATCAAAGTTAAGATAAAAACATAAAATTTCATGATTTTATGTTAATATAAATAATTAGTAAACTTAAAATTAATGTATCAAGTGATAATTGAAAATTCAAAATAACCAAATTTGTTTAGCTGAAAATAAATAAGAACTAAATATAGATTCTTCTTCTTTTTGAGTCATGTAACTAATTAGTCATTTTTACAAATATTTTATATAGTTTAATTCTTATATAAATACACACATAAAGAAAAGTTAACAAAATAAATATAATCTTATAAATATCAAAGCATTATAGCAAAATCTAACCATTACACTTACATCAAATATTTAATGATTACCGTTCAGGCGAGCTTGTAGATATCATATTTTGTGAACAGATAAATATCATTTTCTTAAAAAATACTAAATGTATATTAATTTCCCAATTAGAATTACACATATGTTTCCCCTATATTTAAGATTATAGTTTTAAAATTTGTTTTCTTAATGTTTAAGCCTCAAAAGTCTACTATTTGTTTTTATAGTTACTTTTTATAGAAATTTTAAAAGTAATTTTACATCAATACCGAGATTTCTAAATCATGTATTTATAGTTAATTTATTTGAACTTTACGGTACAAATAATTGTGTGGAATTTTTATTTTAACATATCACATAATTATCAAAGATTTCATTTTAAGTTGTACTAATAAATTTTTACACTACATTCTTGAGTTAATTTTTATATGGGAAGAAAAAAAAAGAGAAATTAAAGCCTTTTGCATTCTTGAGTTTTTTACATAAAGAAAAGAATGGAGAAGAAAGAGACCTTTAGGGGGGTTTTGGCTCAAAATCTTTCCGCCCAGATTTGACTGGATTGTGAAAGAGACAAACATTTTGTTTAATGTAATTATCATCATGCCCTTCTACACTTAAAAATCTATTTTTTCTGCAAATATTGTTACTGAGCATGTCTCTCCACCGTTCACACCTAGTATGCCATACATTAGGGACCATTAATTGTATAAACTAATGTTAATATTGTGATAGTAGAATTTAATATCATGTAACAAATATTAAATTAATTGTTAAGTTAAACTAATGACTCTTTTACCATGTATTAATTATATTAAATTTAAAACGGTTAGAACTTTTTTTTCATAGCAGATTTAATTTTTATGAAATCATCTTTTGAAACTTCCAATTTATATTTATATAAAATAATAAAGTATAAGGTATCAAACAAGTTACACATATTTTACTTTAAATAAAAAGGGTATCTTTGTAAATTGTATTGTTATATATTTTTTCTTTCAAAATCAAAGATGCAAATAACACTTTACTTTCCTTTTGATTTTTGGGTTTACAATCTAACTCAAAAATGACTTTTACTTTTTAATTTTTTTTTTCTTTCCTAATCTTTTCATTACATAATGATTGTTCCCAAATCTTGTAATTTAGTTTTACACTTTTAAAAGTGTCATTGACTTCTCGTGTACCTGAAATGAGATAAAAAGTCACTTCTTTTTTCACTTATTAGATATAGCTATCTTGTATAGTTTGTATAGATCTAATGGTAAAGAATAGATTTAATGGTAAAGAAATATATTTCTTTCGATTTAGTTACACAAAGAAAATTGATGAAAACAAATATACTAAAAATAGTTTAGAAAATATAATACAGTTATCTATAAAACGGTTGTATAAGTCTAAAGATTGAGCAAGAAAGTATAATATCTATAATGGTATGTGTACAACTATTTATTTAATTTACATAAATATAAAATTACTTTAATATGTAGATAATAAATCTGAAAAAGGAAAGTGAAGTGGAAACTAATCTAAGGGTCAATATTCATTTAAATTTTTTATCTACGGTTATTATTTTTTCAAGATGGAATTCAAGTGGCTGGTTCAGTATTATTGGAAGATATGATTAAATGGCTTGAGGCCTACACGACATAGTCAGTTTTTATTTGACCGACTCAACTTTGTTCCCACATTCCAATTTCCAAATAATAATGGCAATTATTATTGAATGATGGATTTAATAAACTTTGGGCTTCAATCTTACTTTCGGTCGACTTTGTTCACTCTCGGACTCCTTTTATTTTGGGCCTTAATGCCGTATAAGTGGCTGCCACTTTATCTCTAGTCTTTCTTTTGTTAGCCGAGCTCATATATGCACCATCATGACGCCACTTCGATAATCTTATATATATATATATATAAAAGTTGTAAGAAAGCAATCAATTCTAAAGCTTCATATTGATGATAATAATTATGATTTGGAGGGAGTCATTGAAAATCACGAAAGCGTCATTCATTCGAACCATAATCATAATTTGGTAAGCATAATCTTATAGGAATATCAAAGGGTTCTTATTTATGATTTAACATGAGTAGTTTTTTTTTCTTCTTATTTGTATGGGCTTTTTTTTATTGATGATTATTGATGATATAAGGTATAAATCTTGAATGATATATATAAAGGAGAAGGAACCGTATGGTTAAGGGAAGGAAGAAGAGAACGAATGGCTAGCAGAGAAAGATACTAATAAAAAGAGCCGGTCGGATGAGGGGAAACAAATAGCAAAGGATTTTTATATAGTTTTGTTAAAAGGCAAAACACAGATAGTCCTTAGCTCATCCCAGCCGAGATCCTAGCCAGATTGAGCCGTTTCTCACCTGAGTTCCCGAGCCAATCCAAGCCAATCTGAGCCAAAAGCCCGAGCCAAACAGGGGCTGCTCCCCAGCCATATTTCTAGCCGATCCTCGCCACTTCCTTGTCACTTTCCTCCTTCCTAAAGCTTCAAGAGCACACGTATAAATATATATATTTATATATTTATATTTACATATTATTATTTATTAATAATGTACAAGTCTAGGAAAAGTATTTGGTCATGAGGTTTTTATCCTTGGTGCTGACATTGAAGGCTAGGGAAAATAATAAAAGATAATTTCATGACACATCTTCCCCAAATCTCTAAAAAGGGAATGAAGATTGAAGGACATCTATCTTACATTTAGATATATAAAATACGATAAGACTCTTGAAGGTTCTATTCAATTTGGATTCGAAGGCCAAGCCATATGTGACAAGACCCAAAATATGAGATACCCTAATTGTCAGCCTATAAATACCCCATGATTGGATGTCAGAAAAGATCATTCAGAATTCAATACGACATTCGATATTCATTCAACATCATTCATTCGTCACATTCACACACATTCAATTCAATGCAACTTTACACATAATCATATATAATCATATTACATTCATATCCTCCATAGATCGATATATCTCTATGGGAGAATCATCATACACCTTAGATTCGTGAAGAATCTAGTAGGTTCGCACTACGAAGTAGGAGATTTTGATGATTTTCGGGGTTAAACCCCTTTTGTGATTGAGCTCCTCATTTTCATGCTCAAACATTGGCGCCATCTGTAAGTGTACGGATTACTGACGGTTTTTTGTTGTTTCAAACCACAAATCATCTCTGTTCTTGTTCATTTGTTGGTTCTTTGCTTAAATGGCTGACGAATTTACTCCCACCTCTTAAGTTTCCCATCTGATTATATAAATTTTTTTTTTTATATTTTTACTGGTCTTTTTTTCACTGCATCTATAATCACAGATGTTATTAGGTATGTGATAATCGTTGGGAGCCTTACTAAAATATCAACTGGAAGTAAGACCCTTGAATTCAATCTCACGAATGAAAGGTATATATGTAAACTGTTAGCATATTTTCTATTGTAATTCACTACTCTAATAAGAATGGTCATATCCAAGGAATGTCATACACTATGCTTTCTTTAATAGGGGAGTCCAGCTTAGGGTGACACTGTGGGGAGATTTGGGAGAGGGCATGGTGAAAAGAAAGGCCAAAAATGCTGGTGTCTATACCATACTGCTGACTTCCATGATTGCAAAAGAATATGTCGGTACGTTTTCAAGTGATATATGAGACTCATGTATGCAATAGATTTAACTATTAAGGTGAAACATGTCACAGGTAACCTCTGCCTTTCCAGTTCCTCCTCGACAATGTTGATTGATAATGGTGAGTTCCTGCCATAAAGACATTCAAGTCTGCACTAAGGTATATATCAAGACAGTGCATATGGCAATGCCCTCTTTTCTAGCATAAAATGCTAAGTAAATATGTAAATCTTTATTTTTAGTGGCGTCAAGGTTGTAGATACTGGTCTCCCCGTGCTTCAAGTTCGTCCTTCTATAGGGACCCTAAAAGTCCTGTGGCCGCGAAAAACGAAAGAATGAGGCGTAAACCATGCCCACCCATATACAGACTTTTGGTTCTGTTTAGTATTGTCATGATTACTTGGTGATTTATAGATAGCTGTTTTCCGAGGAACTGTCAAAATTACCAATGTGTGGACCAAAAACAGTTGGTACTTTTATACCTACTGGAAAATGCAGAAAGGGCGTTGAACCCAAGCAGAAGGGGATTTTTTGGTGCAAGTCATGTAACAGTGCAGTCAAGTTTCCACGCCCTAGGTACTTTCCTTTTTAATATGTATTAAATCCTATGCCTATATCGCTTCATGGTTGTCTCTTTGTTCTCTATGGTTGCTTTTTTAGGAGGTTTTACCCAACAATTTAAAGTTTCGACAGTATTTGATCCTTTCAACCCATTTGACCTGTTTAAGATCAAACATAACCTCAATCTATCCATTCAATCGTTAGCCTATTCAAAGCTGAACCGACCACTATTTATGACCTATTTCTGATTTAAGATTTCGACCTCATATTGTAAACTATTTTTGTCAATAAGATGATTACATTTGGTGCATTTTAATCCACATTTGAGGGTTCAATGTATACTTCTGTTTTTTTGTGAACCTGTGCTTTCAGACAGAACAGCAAAGACATTTCACTTCGCTTCATTTTTCCTATTTTCATGTTGTTCTCTCCATGTTGGAAAGTTCTTGCTTTTGGCCCGTGCATCAATTTGAAAGTTGCATGCAAGTCTTTTTTGTCATCTATTTTTTTATGCCTCCTGCTATCACAAAGTGTATGTCACAGTGCTTCCTTTTAGGCTTAGTGTTTATTACTAAATATTAACTAGAGGTGGTAATTGGCTAGACTAGGCTGTTAGGAACAAACATAATCAGGTCATTTTCTAACACATATAAAAAACGGACGGTTTTAATTCACCCTATTTTTTGTTCCTTTTTCTTGAGCTTTATAAATTACCAATGTTTTGAATATTGTTAAATAACCATAGAACTAAGATATTTTGGTAGGATAAATGATAAATTAGTTTCACAAAATAATAGTAACATAGAGCTCATGGGAAAAAGCCACCTTGCTGTAAAACTTCCCCTCTTAGCTGGTTTCCACGCAAGAAGAGGATTCCTACCTTACTAGAAAATTAAAATTACTTCAGATAGTGTAACATATTTAGTCTTTTTATTCACTGAGTATAGTCTGAAAATGACAACTATATGTTTTTTTTTTTTTTTTTGTACATCTCTAGATAGGAAGTCCATGGCATGAACTCAACGCTAGACGAGACTCTAGGTGACACATATCCCCATTTCTTGCAAGTTTTAAAAGAAAAAATGTTTGTAAAGTACGAGTATATTCTCGACCTAAACTAACTTAGCTGAGCTATGTAAGGTAGGAATCCTTGAGCTGTCGATCTGCTATGTAAGGTAGGAATGTGTTTGCTTGCTGACAGATCAAAATGTTCTTGACCTTTATACTTGCTTTTAAATTCCACCATTTTTATACTGAAATTTTTCAATTTTACTTGGTAAACTTGGTTGTTAAGCCGTTTAGTTTTTTTTTTTTTAAATAGTGTGACCTGGAATATGGCTAGGATGATAACCAATCCCGGTTACTGCTGTCATTTTGATGTCTCTTGGTAAAGCCTCAAGGCCACTTAGAGGTCAAATATGATCCTAAAATGATGTAAAGACCTTCATAGTCTGAGTCATTGGTGAGATGTGATTATTGGGTGATGATTAAATATAAACAAGCTAAATGTTACTTCAGATGTGATTATTGAGGGGATGATTAAATATACATGGACCTTAGGTTGCAATTTATGTCGAGGTCCTATGAGTTAAGTTATGACACTAGCAATAAACGAAATGACACTTTGCAATTTATGTCTATGAGATCGAATGCATAGTTTAATTGGTTTAATCCAAAGGTTGCTATGAAAGATCTTAATTCTTTAATGATTCTTTATAATGGGCCGGTCATTGAGGTTTCGTAAACTCAAGCAAGAATTGGTAAGGAGCAGGAAACCCAGACCTCATTATGAGACTTGGAGCAACATACTCAATTACAAGATTTAAAAGTCAAACATGGCAATATTGGGAAAAGGCATCTTAATTCATGGAACTGTACTCACTGCAGTTTAGTCGATAGTGCAATCAACTCATCATTTTGTCTAATATGAATTTGTTGGCGTGATGTAGCTCGGGAGATGGGTTATGAATGATCAGCCGCACTGTTTGATAAACGCATAAAGGTAGGCACTAATATAATGACGAGGAAGTTTCGTTAGGACAGTTACAGAAATTCGAGTTCATGGAACTTCAGATCGCAACACACAATCTTAGCAATAAGAACATATTAGGGAAAGGAAGTTTTGGGCGTTACAATGATTAGCAAGAAAGGCGGGAATCCTGATGCATGTGTGGTCATCCTGACTTCAATGTCTGCAAAAAACTTTTTAGGTAATAGGAATTTTTGTCCACGACAACTTTCCTCGCGTTAGAAAGAAAACTGATAGAAATAAATGTTTTGGAGCCATCTTTGCCTTTCAAGCTCATCGTCAAAACTGGTTACTTAGAGTGATGAGGTTCCCGCTTTGCAAAAAGTTCAAGATTGCACTCTGATAATTGTAGATACTGCTTTTAAATTTGATTACTTTTTATACTTGTAGTCACATGTCCTAATCGTAAATGCTGAACTAAATCTATGTTTATATATTCATAAGTCCTAAATGTAGTGTAAATTAAACCCAAAAATTTTATCGGTGACTAAAGTTCATATCCATTTTGAATAATATTAGATGTCCATAATACAAATACAAATGGTAAGTGAATGACTAAAGAACAAGTTGCACTACTTAATAAATAAGCTTTAATAGTTAAAATATTAGTTTATTTATCCAAAATTAGTTTTTTGATATCAATATGTTTTTTTATCATTTCTACCGGAGTAGGGAGTTTCAATGTTTGTCATTTATGTGAATCCACTTTGGATTTTCATATGTAACCTTAATATTTAATAGCTTATTTGTAATTTTTTATTTATGCAGGCAAGAAATCATACGGGTTTAAATCCTATGTAATTAAGCGGAGGAACCATACCCAGGTGTAGAAAAGATCTCTCTCCTAAGCGTAGCAACAATGTAACACGATTCAAACCGGCAACGACATTGTACACGCAACCAATATTTTTCAAACATGTCGTGCGTAGCACGGGCATTTAAACCCTCGTAGTAATAACAATAGTAGTTAGTATCCTTAGATGTAGGAATTTTGTCAAGTCTACTATTATTATTATTTATGCAATGCATTCTTCTCGGCTTTAATCTTCATTTTCTTCATCAATTGTCTTGATTTAGCTCAGTTTATATTTCATCTTATAGAACTATAATAAAATAAAAAGACATATTAAGTATAATAGTCTATAAAAACATCACAATTTAGGCATAAAAGAAATGATATCGCATAAAATAAATACTTATAAAATAGTCGATATCAGCAGCTCAGGGGGAGCAAAGTCAGCAGGGTCAATCGGGCTAAGCTAATGCTCTTTCATCTAATCAACCGGTCGTAGAAGTGCCTGGTTTCTAGGAACAACCGACTGGAGGAGTAGGAGTCGGCATTCTGGTTAGACCAACTAATGAGGAAGAAGTTGGGAGTGTTTGAAGGTCCGTTAGACTCTTCAGCTAAAGACAAGTGTGCATATTTTAATGCATTACTTGATCTAAAGGAGAAGGGATTAGACGAGCTGTCTCTACAAACAACCAGTGCAAAATGCAAGGTTAAGTTAGACAATCAATCAGGGTTAGACTCAAATCAAGAATTGGGAAGGGCTGAGATGATTGACAAGAAGAGCAGGAGTCCAGTAGGTGTAACACCTGAAGTTCCTGATAGCAGGGTAACAGGGTTTTTGGTCACCACTTAGGATGACAAACGAAGACTTGAAGACCATATCTAGATGCTGATGTCAAGGGGGAGACTGTTAGTGCATGATTCTCAGTGACATAAGCATTCTAGATATGAGAAGTATATTTGCTTATATATTCAAGTCTTGTATATTTCTTGTAATTACTGTTTGTCAATAATATTACCTTGGCATATATTGTTGATCCAATTGGGATCCTTTTATGTTTGTTTATTATTTGTATTTTGCAGGTTTTAGACATAACATGTTATTAGAAATCCAAAAATAGTGATACATTGTAATTTAAATTATGAACTTACTTGTTGTTAAGTCATGAGTTGATGATTTCTAAGGTTGAGGGGCTAATTGTGATAATTAGCATAGTTGGTTAGTTTAGACTATAAATAGCCCTCAATCCCTTAGAAATCAACAACACTTGGCATAACTCTTGACACATTTTTCATACCATTACATCCGAATAACACTCACTTGATCCCAATTCTCTCTCAACACACACACCAACACCAAGAACACACATACTAACCAAACGCCATTGTTGATGTGAATTCGAATGATAAAATCGTGTTGTTACATGTGGTATTAGAGCAAAACATCGTTTTGATCTCGATCCATAACTGAATTCAATCACAATTTGTCAAACAATCACCTTTTAATTCTGTTTTATTATCCTGTTCTTGTTCGTTTTTTTTTTCACTGAAAATTCAAAAATAACCTCTCAAATCACATAAAATCACAAATGTTTGTTCACCGTTCGATTCCTCATAGTTAAATACATAATCCTCTCAAGTTTCGTGTTCTAATTCGATCTGGATCAAAAGTTCAGATTTTGAGTTTTTGGCGCTAAAATTTGGGATTTGATTCTGTTGTGTTATACGCTGAAGTGTGTTAATCGGATCGTTGCTGAGGTGAAAACAAACTATTTGCAAGTGGTTTCATGTTCCAATTCTCAGAAAATCAAAAGATAATGAAGTTTTAAAAAATCGTCAATGGAGTTGTTAATGTTCAGAGGTTGAAGACGACATTGTAAAGCTAAAACGATCTCTTTTAGATCGTTTCAGTTTTTCTTTCCTTGGTACTTACATTTCAGTGTTGTGGCTTGTAAAACGATTCAAATCTTGATCGTTTTGACAAGTGTGGTTGTGGTGTGAAGAGTTGATTGTGGCTAACTGATCCTTTGGATTGATTTTGGTCAATTCAATTTCTTGAAAATAATCAAGTTTTAGTAAAATTCTATGAAGAAAACCAAAACGATCTCTTTTAGATCGTTTCATGTTTTACTTAAACATTCTCTGGTTTGAGTAATTCGTGAAGAGTTGTGTTTGAGAATCATAATATTCTTGGGTAACTGATCTTCGTGATTGGTTTTGTTCAATTCATTTCATTCCAATTCATACCAAAACTCTGCCTAAATCATTTCAGAATACTCAGAATTTTTTTTTTCAAAAGATCATTTCATTTTAGATCGTTTCATTCCTGGTTCAATTTAAGATCGTTTCAATTTAAGATCGTTTCATTCCTGCACATTTAGATCGTTTCATTTTCACTACTTCTAAATCGTTCCATTTCACTTTCTTAAAATGATTTCAATTTAGATCGTTTCATTTCATTCCAATTTAGATCGTTTCATTCCTTCTTCAAAAATCAATTCAATTCTCAATTCAAATCAATTTCTAATGGCTACTCGTGAAGCATTGGCTCTGGGTACTGATACAAGACCTCCAGTTCTTTATCGTGGTAATTATGGACTTTGGAAGAAAAGGTTCATGGATTATGTGGAACGTCAGACTAATGGTCACATGCTTAAGGATTCAATCATGAATGGACTTGCTATGCATCGTCATCCTACTACTGGTGCTATTTTGATTCCTGATCTTTTGAATGCCGAACAAAGAGATCGTACTGCTGCTGACAACAGAGCTAGGTCATGCTTGTACCAAGCACTTCCTGATGAGATCTATGGCTCAGTTGATTCTTATGACACAGCAAAGGAGATTTGGGATGAAGTTGCTAGACAAATGGAAGGTGCTGAGGTAACCTCAACAATCCGACTGACAAATGTCTTAACTGAGTTTGACAATTTTCAGAAATCAACAAATGAATCTCTCGAGTCCGTGTATTACAGATTTTGCAATGTGATCAATGAACTGAGAAAGAAGAAGGTCAAGAAATCTGAAATTGAGCTGAACATCAAATTTATCAAAGCACTTGGTCCCGAGTGGGAAGATTATAGAACTCAAATCAAGCAACATCAAGATCTGACCAAATTCACCATTCATACTCTTTATGAATCTTTCAAGTTGAATGAGCATCAAGTTCTAAACAAATATTCATTCAACAAAGTGCCAGAAGTTGTATCTACTGATCCTTTGGCATTGGTTGTTGAAAGAAAGGTTTTTAAGGCTCTTAAAAGACAAATGACTGTTGTTTCTTCATCTGATGAGGAGGGAGAAGATTACTTGGCTCCAAGAGATGGTGTTCTTGATGAATTCTACCAAGCTCTTGCCGCTGTGACTAAGCATTTCAAGAAAAAGTATTTCAAAGCGAGGCCAACTAACAACAATCTTCGTACTTCATCAACAAGTGCATTTCCAAAGAAGGAACAATATCATCACAAGAGTTTTGAACAAGGTGAAACAACTGGTTCCAAGAACGGAGATAAGAAAGCAGAAACTGAGAAACAAATCGTGGAGAAAGGAAAAACATCTGACAAAAAGTGTTACAACTGTGGAATTCCTGGTCATTTTGCTGTGGATTGCAAGCTGCCTCGCAAGAAGAATTATGAATACTACAAGCAGAAGATGCTCTTGGCAAAACAAGTTGAAGCCGGTCAAGCCTTGATTGCTGAAGATGACAAGTGGCTTTTACTGACTGATGATGAAGATGAAGATCTGTCTGCAAATGTATGTTTCATGGCAAGGTTGAGCAAAGACAAAATGTTGGAGGCTGCCAGCATTGACGAGGAATATCTCGATGATGAGGTAAATCTCGACTCTACTTTTTCATCAATTAAGGATAAAGAGTCTTGTAGAATTGCCTTATCTAACTTGACGAATCATTACATTTCTTTAGCCAACAAAAACAAGAAATTGAAAAATAGCATTTTATTTTCAAAAAGGGAGTACACAAAACTTCTTGAAGAAAATTCTAAACTACTTTTTGAGTATGATGCTATGAAACAAGAATTTCAAAACTATAAAGAACAAATGTTGGTTAAAGAATGTGAGATGAATGCGTCTCCTGATTCTAAGTTATTGGAAAAGTGCCATAATTTAGAAAAGACCATTCTTGATCTTGAAAAAGCCAATCAAGATCTTGAAGTTCAAAAAACCAATGAATGGCTTCGGGCAAATGCAAGACAAATGGATGTTGATATTCTGAACAAGAAGCTTCAAGAAGCTACACCAAAAACGATTGAACTCGAAAGAAAAGTTTCTGATTTAAATCATAATTGTTTTTTAAAAGGCATTGAGATTGAAAATCTTGAAAGACAAATTGAGGAACAAAAGAAGAATCTACTTTTCTATCAAGAAATGTTGTACAAGGTTGAACAAAATCCTCTTTTGGATTTCACTGCCTATTTCAATAAATCAAAGATTGATAAATCGGAACTTCTTCTTGGGTTAGGTTTTGAGAATATCACTCCATTGCAAAAAGCAAAAGAAGAAATTATACCTTTGTTTGATGAAAAATTTTTGAGACTTGGTATGGTACAACAATTCATTCGTCTATTGAATGACGAATTTGAGACTGATGAAGTTGAGAAGATTCAAAAGAATAAATTTTTGGTTAATTATGATGCTATCAATACTTCTTATGAAACGAAAAATTCAACAATTTTTGAATTAGAAGAGATTGCGTCTAATTTTCAAAACCAAGAATCTATCATTTCTCCACCAAAACCAACTAAATTGTATATTCCATCCACATTTTTGGAAAAACAAATAGAAGGTTTACAACAAACAGTGGAATCTCAACAAAAACTCATTCATAATCTACAGTCTCAAAATCCAAATTTGAAGAATGGATCAGTTGTTGTTGATACCAAGAAAGTTTGTGTGAATGTTTCTACTCAAACTGATTTCAGACTCTTAGTAGACCATTCCACTCAAACTACTTGTGATTCATCTACAAGTTCATCCACCCAGACCATGACTAACTGTTCTGCATGTACTTGTCAAAATACAACTACTTCTTTAGCTGCAAATTATGTGCAATCTGATTTATCTGATGAAGATCTTGCGCATAACTTAGTTTTAATATGGTACTTTTATAGATTTTTCACATGCGAAATCTTGATGAGCTAGTTGTTCACCCTAAGCTTTGTGCTAGTATAGGTGTTGATACTTCTACTCAGTTTTCTTGTGAAACCAAGGATATTTCAGTCCAAGTCGACCTTATTCCTGAGAATACCTGTGGTATGATGTTGGACAACAAGATTCCTGATATTTCTACATTTTCGAATAAATTCACCAAAGATGATTTTGACAAATTCATGGAGGGAGAATATGTTTTTGACTCAGAAACTAAGAAAAAGATTGAATCTATCAAAATCATAAACTTTGAGAAAGAAATAAAAGGAGAATCTCAAAAAATAAAATTAGTGTCCAAAGCTCCAACATCATATTACTTCCAAGAACGAGTTAAACCCAAACTCGTCAAGGCTGAACAAAAGAGTTCTACCCCTTCTGTCAAGACTGAACAAAAGAGTCCTAACCCTCAAAAACCTGACAAACATGTTAAAAAGAAACAAGCTGAGAGCTTACCAAAACCAAGGTATCACAAAGTGAAACTTCCAAATGACAATCCAAATGCTTCTTTGTCTAACTCTCAATCTAGTTCAATTTCTAAAGTGCCTAAGTCTAGCTCCGTCTTACTAACTAGGGATACTTCAAATGGTGTAACTAGATATAGGGATAGATATGGATGGTTTTCAATTACCAAACCTAAGAAGCAAGAAGTCTCCACAACCCCAAAAGAGACAAAAAAGATGAATAAGTCTAAAACCCCTCGTTCTAATTTTCTTAATGT